>NC_092808.1:44220202-44551452 GCF_040954645.1 Diabrotica undecimpunctata
ATGTGGAGAATAGGGAGGTATGAAGGACCACGAAATATTATTCTTTAGCAAGGAATCTCTTATCGCGGGAGTGTGCTGCTCTAAAAATTTTCTTAACGATTTTAACTCCGAACTAGCTGCTATAAAATTGGTTCCATTGTCGGAGACCATCTTTTGAGGCTTGCCTCTTCGCGCAATAATCTTTTAAAGGCCAACAGAAATGATTCCTTAGACAGTTCTGTAACTAATTCTAAATGTATGGCCTTCGTACAAAAACAAATAAAAAGACATATGTAACTCTTTATTAGTTTACAACCTCGACCCTTTCTATCGCGAATTAAGAAAGGGCCCGCATAATCTACACCTGTTGCAATAAACGGTGGGCCACCTGCGAGACGCTGGGCAGGTAGGTCACCCATTATTGGCTGAATGGATTTAGATTTTAATCTAAAACATTTTACACATTTGTGCACGGTACGTCGCGCTAAATTTCTTTCTGATAACGGCCAGAAAGTTTCTCTTATAGTTGCAAGTAAAAGCTGAGGACCAGCATGCATAAGATCCTTATGAAAATGATTAAATATTAACGATGTAACTATATGATCTGCCGCTAAAATGATAGGATGTTTTTTGTCATACGTAAACTCGGAATGCTTTAAACGCCCGCCTACTCTCATGATGCCCTGATCATCAAGAAATGGAGATAAATTGATGAGTTTGCTATTTTTATCTAAAGATCCCTTTTGGTTCAAATGCTTTATTTCATTAGAAAATGACTGTGATTGACACAGTTTTAGAATACGATTAAATGCAGAATGTATTTCATCCAAAGAAAGGGGTTCAGAAGTTCTTTCCTTATTTTTACACATGCGGATGAATCTGAACACATGTGCAGCGGTTCTTTTTAAACGTAAAATATTAGAGAAGCGCTCAAATGAAAATACTTCCGTATTCTGTGTTTCATCAAGTTTATTCGTAAAAACCTTTATGTTTTTCCTTGTTTCGCTTGTTTCGGTAGGGACAACTTGTAAATTTGGCCATTTATCTGAATCTTGCACGATCCACTCCGGTCCATGCCACCATAAGTTGCACTCCATTATTTTATCTGGTTCCACGCCTCTGGACACTAGATCTGCAGGATTATCCTTGCCTGGCACATGACGCCACTGCGCAAACGAAGTGGTTTCCTGGATCTCTGCTACGCGGTTACTAACAAACGTCTTCAATGCATTGGCTGCTGTTTTCAACCAACTAAGTACTATCGATGAATCTGTCCAGAGGTAACACGTATCGAATTGCACATTTAATGAATTTTTGACCTTATTGGTCAAACGCGATAAAATTACTGCTCCACAGAGCTCTAAACGCGGCAAGGTAACTGGCTTTAAGGGCGCAACCTTGCTTTTTGCACATAATAAGAATGAATACGACCTGCCTAACGAATCGGTAGATTTAATGAATATGCAAGCACCGTACGCCTTTTCTGAGGAGTCGCAAAATCCATGAAGTTCTAGTTTGACTTTACTAAAACATATAACATGCCGAGGTATTTTTAAATTGTTTAAGCTTCCTAATTTATTCCTAAACTGTAAATAATTATTTGCTAAATGCTCCGGTATGGGATCATCCCATGAAAGACGCTCGAGCCATAGTTGTTGTAACATAATTTTCGCTATGATGGTACACGCACTTAATAGACCCAAGGGATTAAAAATTTGAGCTATGTCCGATAATAAAGTTCGCTTTATGATTATATGGCCTAGAGATGAACTTATGCTATAAAACATAGTATCTGATTGCGGTGAGTACAATAATCCCAAAGTTTTTGCCTTCTCGTTTTCACCGAATTGAATAACGGAACCCGTAGCTGAATTATCCGGTATATCTCTTAATATTTCAGGATCATTTGAATAGAATTTACGCAATGTAAATCCTCCGCCTTTGAGGACCTCAAAAAGTTGTTTACATGCTTCGCGCGCTTTCTGTTTTGAATCAAAACCTGTCAAAAGGTCGTCCACATAAAAATCGGATTTAATAAAGCAATGTTAGGATTTTTAGCTTCTTGCTCCTCTGCCAATGTCATTAGACATTTAATCGCTAAGTAAGAAGAGCATTTCATACCGTATGTAACTGTCTGTAACTGAAATATTTCAATCGGTTCTTCCGGATTATTTCGCCATAAGATACATTGTAAGGATTTTTGATCATCTGCAACCAATACCTGACGGTACATTTTTTCTATATCCGCACTAACTACATATAAGTGTGTTCTAAAACGCAATAAAATGGAGAGTAAATCATTTTGTAAGGTTGGTCCGGCCATTTGAATACTATTTAATGAAATGCCGTTTTGGCGCACTACAATCGAACACAACGCGCAAACGTGTCGTCAATGAACTTTCTTTTAATTCTGGATGATGTGGCATAAAATAAAATGTAGTATTTAACCTTAAGTCTGTTGCCGCTTCCGTAATTCCGCATAAACCTTTCATATGTCCTAACTCTTTATATTCCTGGATGAATTCGCTATAAAGAGTTTTAAGATTGGCATCTTTATTCAACTTACGCTCGAGATTTAAAAATCTATTTTTTGCTTGACGAAATGAATCACCGAGTGAACTTATCGGTTCTTTGAATGGCAATGATACTATGAATTTGCCTGTCGCGTCGCGTTTCACCGTATCTTCGAAATGTTTTTCGCATGCAATTTCTTCGCCCGAGAGTGCAGGTTTTCCATTGAAAACCTCTTCAAGTTCCCAGAACTTACTTAGCTGTTCTGTAACTTCGATTGTGTTTGTGAAATTACACTTAGTTATTCGCTTTTCTGATGCTTTGTTTTGGCTGATATACGGCCCTGCTATGATCCAGCCAAACATTGTTTCTTGCATGAATGGTTTATTTTTACCTAAACTAATTCTGTTTGCGCCCAGTATTTGCCAAAATAGATCACTTCCTATCAATAATTCGACCTTTTGTGGTTTATGAAAATGATTATCCGCTAATTTTAAATGTTTAGGTATCTGCAAATCGCTAATGTTTATTTCAGATGCCGGCACGCACCCCGTAATTTCTGGTATTACGAAACAATTTAAAGTTTTATGAAAAGTTATATCGCTACGCGACTGTATATTTATTTCGCATTTGAATCGAACGGGAGATGCAATATTATTTATGCCCATGACTGATATGTTCGCGCTTGTCGTTTTTAATCTAAGTTTATCGCATAAATTTTCGGTTATGAATGAGCTTTGTGAACCGCAATCTAACAAAGCTCGCACTATGTATGCCTTACCTTGGCCGTCAAAAATATTAACTAATACTGTGGACAGTATAGTTTGATCTGCAGCGCTAACTGCCGAAACTGACAAATTGGTAGTGTTTAAACTACCTTGTATATTATCTGCAGATCGTATATCGCTCGCGTTTTCTACCGGTTGATGAACTAAAGCTGCGTTCTGTTCGCTTGATCTATCTGGATGCAATAACGTATGGTGTTTTGACGCGCATTTCTTGCATGTTGATTGTCTACACCGCTTATAGAAATGTCCAGGTTTAAGACAATTCGTGCAAAGATTGACCTGTCTTACTTTATCAAACCTGTCCCTAGATGAAAGTTTTGAAAATTCGCCGCATTGATAAATGGTGTGTTCCCTTTTGCAAATAGGGCAACACTGTGTATTATCCGATTTATTTAAAGTTCCCTGTGATGAATATAGACCGCGAATGTTATGTGAATATTTCGTATTCCGTGAATATGCGCCCGCCTGAGAAATATTCCGTGTATTTTGTTTTTCAGCTTGATTTACCTCAAGAGATTCTAAGAGGTCCGCCCTTGATTTTAAAAACGTTTTAAAATCATCAAAACTAGGAATTTCATTATGTGTCTTGCTGTTCTCCCATGCGCGTAAAGTCGATGTATCGAACTTACAAGAAATAATATGAATAAGGAGTATGTCCCACGAATCAGTAGGTAGCCCTAGCTGCTTTAACGCGTATAAATGCTTCGAAAAAATGTCAACTAATTGCCGCAATCTACTAGATGACTCTTTAGGTATTGGCTCTATATTAAATAAGGCATTAACATGATTGGAAATTAATAATCTCTTATTATCGTACCTTTCCCTAATTAATTTCCACGCAACTGCATAGTTTTCGGCGGTAAACTCTAATGTTCGTATGACCTGCGCCGCACCGCCCTGTAATGAACTTCGTAAATAATGAAAACGCCTTATATTGTCTAAGTACTCATTTCTGTTAACTAAAGATTCAAAAAGATCTGCAAAATCTAACCAATTATTATAATTACCATCAAATTTTGGTAACTCGATAGGTTTAAGCTCAATACAATGCCCTGTATATGAATTCTTAGAGCGCTCACTTGCTTTATCGCTTTCTATACAAGCTACTTGTTGATTATCGCGAATGATTTTTCGCGCTACAGCTAATTGTGAATAATATTTGTTATAGAATTCTTCGCGCTCCGTATATTCATCCTCTAATAATTCAAATTGAACCGTATTTTCTATTTGCCCCTGAACCTCATCGAATTCGCCCTGTAAATGTTCTATATTATTTACCATTTCAATAGCCTGTAATACTTCTAAATCTGAAATCGTTTCACCCTTAGTTATTTTATCATTTAACGCTAATATAAATTTCGAAAATATTGTGAGTTTGCATTTAAAACCGCCCCTTTTTCGCTTTAAATTCTCCATAATTTTATAATGAATTATACAGTAAACAGAAACAGATTATAAATCGCTTGATATTCGACCCTAACGTTCTCAGAATTATCACATGTGCAGAATAAAGGTACAAAGACTGATAAATAAAAGGAAATGTGAAATGGATATGCTCACCAAAATATTTGTATGTTTATTGTAACAGCTCTAGCCTCCTGGCGCCAAGGATCGGCCTCAAGTCGTATAATAGGTCTTCACAGATTTTAAACCCACAGTTGTCCAATTACGTAACTGTCTTAAGAACAACGTTCGATAGTCTATAACGCGCTCGGGCCACTATGAATGCACTATTTCGCCCGCTAATTTGATGACACAAATATGAGTTCGGAATTCGGTGAATTTACACTGTTTCAACACAAAAATTTGATGATTCGGCTCGAATAGACCATGGTTTTGCTTGATATGCACTTCGCTTGTGCCGCTGGTTAATAATCAAACTCCGTGCGAAAACAAAACTGGCTTTATTTTGAATTACACAATACATGAATATATATGCGATTATTAAGTATTATGTCCGCTCGCTCTGAATGGTGTATCACCGATCCCTTCTCGTACTTGAGTGCTGTCTGTCGTCTTTTGGGGTGCCTTAAGGGACTCGCCTTATCTTCACATATGGCATAATATATCTTCCTACGCTACTATGTTGCCGGATTGTAAAAATGCATAAAATAAACTTGAATTAGATAGAGGCGTGAACAATGTAGTCAACTCGAAAGCCAGCTTTTTTAGAAATTTACGTCGCGGCGTTTCAATGCCATTATTTTCGTAATAATTTTGGTTATAAAATGTCATCCCTTCAAACTTTTAAGCGTGCAAAGTTGACAAAACTAAAATATTTTAATTTTGGTTGGGTACATAGGGATTCTTTGCCAAAATCACAAATAGTTTATATTTTCTTTTCTTTCTGTAGTAGCAAGAAAAATTGTTGGTACCTAACACTCGTTTTTTCGTATAGTTTTCACTAATGTAGTTCGCATATTGTTTAGTACAATATGCAATAGTAATAGGTCTATCACCAGTGGGACTAAAGTAAAGAAATTTTTGCATGTAACACTATGACTTTTATAAGTAATAGGCTCTAGACAACATTTTATAAGTGCTGCCAACTGTTATCCTGCTTAAATGGGCCATTTGGCTGCTTATCTACATACACCTCCTAGTCACAGCTGTACCAGTTTCCGCACCAGCCAGTGAATAAATTTTAATGCCATATTTCGCTGGTTTGCTGGGGAAACATTGCCTAAATGCATACTTCACTCGAAATGATTTTAGCACCTCATTAACTAAAGCATACTGTCCCATTTTATAATTAGCCTTACATTTTTCAAGAAAACAGTCAAACACTTCTCATACTGGTGTTAGTTTGTCCGTTTTCCTACGCTCTTCTTTGTCGATAAAATCATCAAATCAGAGTGTCCTTTCCTTAGTAGAATACAAAATCGTTACCCAAAAACCATTATTATTTTGTATATTACTGACCCATCTGCTGCCCATAAGTCAGCCACACTGACATGGGTACTTTTCTAGGTCTTAGCGAAATATTAGTCCAAAAAGTGCTTTTATTTCATCCAAATCTGTGTCCGTTGCGTCTCTTGGACTTGGTTTATATAAAAAAAATTTCGACAATGTAATCTAGAAAATATAAACTAGAACTTCTTCTAGGAGTGTAGGGTTGTGTTATAGAGGTAGTACCTTTTATTGGAACGATCACATCGAGCGTCATAGATGGAAGATGGTTCTTGATAACTGGTCCTCATAAGACACCTAACTCTAAATTATAGCTCCACGTGCCACACCCCAGGCAACTGCATTGGTCTGCAGGTTAAACTAAGTGAGGGTAGCCAGATAGGGCGAAAAATTTTACAAAGTGATTGCAGGATAAGCAGTCCCCCACTTACTGACCAAGGGCTTCGGGCCACCTTTTTGTCCTGGGGTTAAGAAATCTACCCCGAAGGCAGATGAACCAAATTTTGGCCAACGGCATAAAGATGTAGAAGGTAATGGGAAACCACTACATTAAAGATCCCTACGGATATCCCTGGAATAATTATCTTATACTTCGGACAAAATTGAAGCAAAGGCTCTCAGTCCCGGGCAGACCTTAGATGGTCCGAGGGTGCTAAAAATCCCCTGAGTTTAACTTCAAGATGTTATTCATAAAGTAGCGACATGGAACGTCAATAGTTTGTGCATCCCAGAAAAGTTACGTAACCTGCTCTAAGAAATGCCGCGCCTAGAAGTGAAAACAATGGGTTTAAGTGAATTGAGGTGGTCTGGCTCATGTATTTCTTACAAAGACAACTTTACAGTGTACTATTCCGGTAGCCACGCCACAGATAATTACCACAGGCATGGAGTTGCAATAGTGCTTGATAATAGAATTGCGATGTCTGTTATAGATTAAAAACCCGTTTGAAACAGAGTAGTCATAGTAAAGTTAGCCGGTCAACCTATTAACATAAATCTAATCCAAGCTGACGCAGCCACATCTGATAAACCGGAAATTGAAGTTTAAGATTTCTATAAAAACATAAAGGAAGCATTAAAGGTCACAAAAAAAACGATGTCAACATCATAATGAGCGATTTTATTGCCAAAGTCGGTAGGGGTAGATGTGGTAATGCGGTCGGTGATTTCGGTCTGACTAACAAAAATGAGCGAGGAGAGTTCCTAATTAAATTTTGTAATGACCACGATTTCGTCATATCCAATACATGGTATCAACTTTCACCAAGAAGATTGTATACATGGCGAGCACCAGGAGATCGTCCAGGTCATATGATACGAAATCAAATTGATTACATCTTAATAAACAAAATATTCCGTAACTATATAAACAGAGTGGCCGCTTACCCTGGGTGGACATTTCGTCTGACCACAACCCCCTAATCGCGAATGTAAGGCTTTGATTGGCAAAGGTTAGAAAGCCATCTAATAAAAAATACATAAACACTAGAGAATTAATGAGAGATGAAGAGCTTAGATCTACATACACTAAGCACATCAACGAGAACTTGAGAAACATACCAGGAAATTGCATAGAGGAAACCTGTGAGAAAATAAAAATAGCTATAGTCGAGGCTGACGAAGTAGTTGCAAGTAAAATAAAAAAAATCACAAAAACGAGTGGATGACGGTGACATCAGAATCAACAGGAATACAAGGAAATCCAACGTACGATAAGGGCAAGAATTAAAAACGCAAAGGAAGGCTGGATGAAAGAACGTCCTTGTATTGCCTATCCATTTTGGATGTTGGCAACTATAATGGCAATCTGTATTTTGCAAACTGCGGCTCTGAAAAGATTTGTGGTGTTGTGTTGAACCTCGTATGCAGATTTTTCAGCCAGGAAATTCTTCGCCTTCCTGGTCCGCGTTTTCCTTCCACTTTTCCTTAAAGAATAAACTAGAACACTTACATGAAATTTTCTTCTCTTTTATGGAACTTTTTACCTCACGTTTTTGGTAACGATATACCTAATAAAATGTTTGGAATGACGATTTTTGTAATAGACATCTCAAACGGTTTGATTATCTCTACTTCAAAGTAAATAATTTTACTGTAATATGCTTATAGGCAAGCAAGCAAGCAAGCAAGTAATTTAATTAAACACAGCCTGTGAGACATATTCACGTCTAAGAATTACGTTTGGGTGTAACAATTCATTAGAGCGAGGTGTATTAACTCGATTTAAAAACAGGGGAGCACAACTATGAGCCAAATGCTCTTTATGTGGGAGTCCTGGGTAATAGAACTGCAACATGGTTCCCTAACCGATTTAAATTCAGCACATCGTGACGAGTTTTGTTTCTGTTATCCTCTAGTGACTTGTCCGCGAATCTAAAATTGCTTGCTTGTCCCCCAGTCTCCACTCCGGACTACGTCCAGTTCGAAGACTTGGTGTTTAAGTGTTTGGGCCCTATTTGCCCGGGCTATTTTTTTTGGTTAGCTTTGGCCAGAAGTTTTTTAAAATTTTTTTGTTGGCCTCAGCCGTTTTTTATATATTTTTTATTTGTTTGGTAGGATGTCTATGTGAGGGTTCTATTGGTGTTATTTTGGTCCTGTCCCCTTAGGACCCACACAGTGCGGCGATTTGCAGTGTTTTATCGAATTTTTAGAGCTATGAACTATCCTTTGTTGGTTTATTTATTTTTTCTCTGGGGGTTTGTTTTTCTCTCTGGTGATTTTATTTGTTTGTTTTATTGTTTAATTTTTTCTCCCGTATTAGTTTTATTTTCTCTCCCTACTTTTTATTTTGTTTGTCTTCACTTTTATTTGGTTTCTTTATTTATTCCATTATTTGTTGTTTGGGTCTTTTGTGTTTCCAACGGTGAAAAGCGTCATATTTCATGATCTCTCGCAGTATGGGACTAGGGTGGTTTTCCAGTTCTGCGAATCTGGGTTCTATCCTTCATTATTTCAGTCACCCTGCACTATGCTTGTAATAAAGTGTTTAAATGGCTTTGTACCTAAATACGTCATCCTTAATCTTAAGAATCCGCTGACATATTCACTAGCCGTGTAATAATTCTGTATTTGTACCTCCTCAATTTTGCTTCCATCACTATCATCAAGGTTTTCCAAAGTTTTGTTTTTGTTTTTCATTTTCAATTTCAGCAAGCCACTCAAGTAATTGACGTTTTTGAAGTCAATTTATTTTACTAATAGATGCTAATTAAAGATGATACTGACTTTCTAACATATCAGTATTAGTGTTTTAGTTACTTAATCAAATATTAAGCAAAAACTTAAAATTTTCTTTAAGATTACAAAAACTTTATTTGCTAAACGCATTCCTTGGTGGTCGATATTAGCGTATTAGCTAAGACAATTTTATTGCTAGAATATAGCCCTTTGAAATGTGGCTCTGCAAACGTGTTTTCAGAGTGTCCTGGCCAGAATAGAGTCATAAATCAGGCAATGCTGAAAAGACTGGATGTTGATCTTGAAATTACATTTGCTATAAAGAAGAGACAACGTGAGTTTCTTGGCCACGTCTTCAGAGACACAACATATAAGTTACTACATCTTATATTACAAGGAAAGATATTTGGATGAAGAAGCGTGGGAAGTAGAAAAATTTCTGGATTGCGAAACCTTCGTGAATGTTTCGAAAAGACATCGGTCGAATTATTCCGTGCAGCAGTTAAGAAAAAATTATAGCAGTTTAAAATAAATATGTCCTCTGATAATTTAATATTTTAATACAATTTTTTAAATAAAAGCCTAATGGACACTACAAGAAATAATAGTATGTGCATGTTTCTAATGTTAAACATCATTTTTGTAATAGACAGAGTTTAGACCAGCTGGTTCGATGGCGATGATTTAAATTTTATGCACGGGCACGAATCTTAAGCAAATTTTGCTTCTGTTTAACCTCTCCGTGCTGAACTTGTCTCTGATATAAAGGCAGCCAATTTAACTGTTTTGCAGACCACTTTAGCAGTAAATCGTAACTCCGCGTGCAGCATACAAAATTATAAATCCACATTAGATTTAGATCCCTTCTTCTTAAGATGCCTTTCTCTTTAGAAGGTTGGCGATCAACATGATTACTTAAAATCTGTTCACTGCAACTTGGTTAGACCAGCAATTAAAAAACTCTCTGAGATGGCGCAGCTATGGTATAATATGTAAAATTTTTATTGCATAATATTTTACAGAAGCTGGTATTTTGTTCCTCCCATCATGTAGTCCAGGTATCGGTATTTTCATACCTTTATATAATTATTCAGTTCTATTTCTTTTAAAAGACTTCGCAAGACTTCTTTATTCGTGACTTTGTCTACGTAAGATATTTTCAAGATTCTTCTGTAAAGTCACATCTCAAAAACTTTCACTTTTCTTATCATCGTTTTAGTCCAAAAAATATAATATAATATATCAGTTTGATTCCAAGGCATGATTGCAGAATTCATAACAGACTGTTTTTTACAAGGGCAGCTTGTTGGCCCACCGTTTAACCCTCCTCCTTTACTTAGAACCGGGAAGAATCACTGTTAAGCTATGTGATCCTACCGACAGTGACTTCAGGTAGGGTTATACAATATTTAAAAATTACTTAGAATTCTTATAATCAAGAATTTTTTAAAAGAGATTATAAATATTTTTAATTTTTGTTGTTGATTTTTATATGGTCAACTACGTTCATTTTATATATTTTTATTGTTTAATTAAGAAACAGCCTTCCTAGATATTCAAGCGTAATTTCCTCTGCAGTACATTTAAGTGTATATTCAGTTGTCACGTTCGACCGGCCGTGATTGAAAGCCCCGCAAATTCGTCCGACGACGATGTCAACTCCGGGAATTGTCATGTGTCACTTTAGTCACAACCAGAGTTATACATTTGATAAATTAATCTTCGGCCCATTGCTCTTGTCTGCGCCATTTTGATTCATAAAAGGACCTTAAAGGACTTGGAATGCGTGTAAGGCGACGTATATGAATAAGTTTAATGATGTGTGGAAGTGGAAAAACTGGAAGGAATAGGTTCGGTTTGACGTTGAAATGGATATTACTTATCGTAAAAATACAGCGAAAAAGGTCTTTAGGGTTTTTATTTAATGGCAACAGTGTAGTTAAATCTCCAGCACTGGCTGGCATATATGTCCACAAATAGAGCTGTATAAAATATTTGGTAAATTACATTAAGAAAATAAAACGTGTTGTTTTGTATGTTGTGATGGATTATTTTATCAGTAATTTCGACATTTTTGTAAACTCAATCTTTATTAATAAAAATGAATCGCCCAAATGATTGTACGGGCATCACTTCAGGATGACTGCACCAAATAAGATAATTCTTTTTTTGTTGTGTTATTGTCAGGAGAAGGTTTTTGTAAAAGATAATTTTTAAAAATATGTACGGAAAGACTTTAAAAACGGTTTTTCTGTTTTTTTAAAGCGCAATATATTTAATATATAGCGTCATACTATGGCTATGGCTATGGCTAACAAAGGAAGCTAGGATTTACAAAATAAATGTCAGTATTGATAGATCGAGCAACAGCCATACCACATTGAATATACCGGTTTTAATTCGATCACAGAAGTCAAGCAGTGTCGGGTGCGGTTAAGAGTTGGATTGGTGACCACTTGGGAACACTGCATGTTGTTGTCATGTGAAACCTTTCTTTTTCCTGACACTTTGGGGTAAAAGGGTTTATTTTAGTGAAATGACGATATAGCTGTATTTTGTATTGTGCCTCCAAATAATAACAATAAAGTTTGAAGATATTAGATGAAAAGATATGTTAATGAGGCGGTTTTAAGAAACTCTTCATTTTTTATACATAAACGGCATCCCATTGTAGTTAATTTAGCTGTTCACCTGATAAATGGACAACGATTTTATTTTACGAAAACGTGTATTTTACGTGTACGATAAACGTGTAGATTTAAACTTCAGCGATCAGACAGAAACTATGAAACTAAATTAAATAGAATAAAATGTATTCAAACAGAATAAAATAGAGTCAAATAAAATTAACGAAAATCAAATAATAGAAAATAAAATAGAGTAAAATAGACTAAAATAAAATAAATATATAAGAATAAAATAGAAAAATAGCGAAAAATAGAGCAAAATAAATTAAAATAAAATAATACAAAATAAAATATATTAAAATAAAACACAAACTTTATTGTTATTGGCAAGTTCAGATCGCAGTAGCTTTAGCGTTGGCTTCGTCTGAAATATCTGCAACTTTATTAGAAGGCGGACGAATTGCACATTGAATTTTCTTTAAAATTACCATTAAACATACAAAATAATAAAACACCAAATTGCAACACCGCCAAAATAAGAGCAATACCGAAGATTTTACAGATATGCAAACTAATCTTTTTGGATATCTACATTGGTATCAATTAACTGTTGCGGACGAACTGAACGCCATGTCCAACATCATTCGTGGCGGCATGTAAAGACGCTCCAATTCACAAATAACATGAGAGTGTTTTTGCAACAAGATCAAAGTGCACTTATGTTTTCCAAGAAGTTATTAGATATTAAAAATGGCAAAGTAAGTTCTGTTATGTAACAGACTCGAAAGAGGATCTTATTGAACTTTGATACATAATTTAATTTTAAGGCGGTACGAAGTTGGGCGGGTCAGCTAGTAGTGAATAAAACACAGTCGTTACTCAGATTCATTTTACATGTTGCGACTATAAATAATAAATTTTTTGTTTTAGACAGTGACATAAGCTGCTGCTAAAGAAGTTAACTATTTTTGAATTTGTAGACAAATTCTACTTTTTATGGATTTATCTTTCAGCAAAGGTAAGCCATCATTACAGCTGTGCTTGCTTATGTCTATTGCTGTTACACTTAGTAGAGGTGCAGCCAAACCATTCACCATGGTTTCTTATCCATGAGATTCTCTATCTTACGTTCGATCTTTTTCCCTATATTTTACCCTACAGCAGAGGTAGGACATATCGTTCTTGTCTTATTCTTCTTCTTCTTCTTCTTCTTTCTCTTTATAAGCAATTCTGCTTGTTCATTGGCGGATTAATACCTCTATGAAAGGTTGTCACTCTACCTTTTGCGCGGTCGTCCGATACTTCTGCCGATTGGTGACTTATCTCTTGCTATTTTGACGACACATGTCTCCTCCATTCTGCTTATGTGGTGGTTCCTTTCTTTTTTTCTATTCTGTGTCCATTCATTTATACACTCTACGTTACATTTTCTTCTAATGTATTCACTTCTACTTCGATCTCTAACATTATTTCCTGTAATTCTTCTTTTTACTCTCATCTCTGCTGTTTCTAGTAGCCTTAGCGTTGTGCCGGGTCTTGTTTCTGAGGCATATGTCACTATTGGTCTTATACTGACTTTATGAATTCTTGACTTCATCTCTATAATACTTGACAGTATTAATGTAATTGTTTCGCCATATAATGTTATTAATCCTGACAGTCTATTTGCTTTTTGTACTTAATCTTTCACTTCTTTGTCCAGGTTTCCATAGCCAGATAGTGTATTTCCCAGGTATTATATTTCCATTACTTGTTTAATACTGATGTCAATGTCAATGTCGATGTTGGTTCTTTGCTGACTACTATTGTTTCAGTTTGCTAAATTCTTGTGCTCTTATGTTAAATATATGGACCAGTCTTTGCAGACTCTCTTCATCTTGGGCTATCAATATTGCGTCGTCTTCTTAACAGAGTATGTTCTGTATCCTCTCTCTTTGTTAACACTTTTGATGATTTCATCCATGATCAAACTAAAGAGCATGGAGCTCAATGAATCCCCTTGTCCTATTACGCTGCCTATTTTTATAGATTCTGTATGTTTTCCAACTATTCTGACTTCCATTTTGTTGTTTTGGTAGATGTTTTTGATAGTTTTTATAATATTTAGGGAAAGTTCTCTATTATACAGAAGATGGATTACATCTTTGAGTCTTACTCTATCAAATGCTTTCTTTGGGTCAATCAGACACAGAAACGGACCGTTACGGGTCCCAAGCCCGGATAAAATAGAAAGGGGGTCTACAGCCAGGTTAGCACCCTACTAATAAACTTTAAAACCATACGTCTCATAGAAACAGGATTATGCCTCGGTGTAAAGGTTTGGTTTATAGTATTATTATAGCAGGAGGTTAATATAGCATACCCACATAATAAGTTGGATATTTGGTTAAAGAGTCAGAGTGTGTTAGTCTGCTTTTCGGGAAAGACATTGAAGAGACATAGATGTGAATTGGATGAGGAATTTTACGTCCGACGATAGGTCGTAGAATGGAATTTCTTTAGGAGTATCTACTGGTTGTGTTTGATTTTTATTGTTGGGGGGTGGTTTGTCTATGTGGGCATATTGGTGAAAATTCTGGGTGGTTCCTTTTATAGTTGGGACATTTTGAAGCATTTGCCGTTTGGCACGCAGTGTGTCTGTACTGTCGTCCGACAGATGATTGATTTTGAGGGTCATTGCTTTGAACAGAATTGCTTGATCTCATGACTTCACAATTCAATCGTTCTCCTTCAATCCTGATACCGTTTGGGAGACCATTGGCGAATTTGGATTTAGAGTTTGTGTAGGTTCTGACGAAGGATGTTTGGCAGTTGGTAGAACGGGCAATTATACCATCTATTTTGGCGAATGGGAAGTTGTTTTCGAATAGATTATCCTCATGTCTTTTTTGGATAGGATTTTGTCAACTCCGGCAATGGCTGGGTGAAAGGTTTGTAATTCTTCTTCTTCTTCAAGTGTCATCTTCGTTCCGAAGGTTGGCGATCATCAGAGCTATACGTATTTTCGAAACTGCTGACCGAAACAATTCGTTGTTGCTACAGCTAAACCATTCCCGTAGATTCTTTAGCCAGGAGTTTCGTCTTCTTCCTATGGACCTTTTTCCTGCTATTTTCCCTTGCATAATTATTCGAAGAAGTTCTCTTCTTTTCATATCTTTCGCCTCTTGTAATGTGTCCCAAGTATTGCAGTTTTCGTTTCTTGATCGTAAATATGACTTCCTTTTCTTCTCTCTCTGGGTCCATGATATTCTCAGGATTCTGCGATACATCCACAGTTCAAATGCCTTTAATTGTTCATCTTGTACATCTTTTCCAACGTCCATGACTCCATTCTGTGGAACAGCACAGAAAGTACGTAACATCTCATCAGGCGAAGTTTCATTTCAAGGCTCAAATCTCTTCCGCGGAACACTCTCTTCATTTTAGTGAATATGGATCTGGCTTTTTTCTATTGCTTTGTAATTGATTATTGTTTATAATGGGTTGTCGATTTGTTGGGCTTTGAGGTTTGGTTCTATGCCCAAGGTTGATAGAGCTAGGAAGACTTTAGAAGATTGTAAATTTGGGAATAAATTGTTGTCTTTAAGGAGGAGATAGAATAGTCTCTGCTGACAAATGCTTTGGCGTATGTCCTTAATTCTGTAATTAAGTAGGTTTTGCGTGGATGGTTGTGTAGGTATTGTGTTCTAAGAATATTGTTGCTGATTTTGTTATTTTCACTGTATGCGGGTATTATTACTTCAATTTTATGCAAGAAAGCAAAGTAGTCTAAGTTTTTGTCTACTGTGATCAAATCCTTTGAACAATAGGATTATTCTGTAAAGCAGTGCACAAAGGCGGGGATGGCTTTTTAGTCCAATATGTGTCAGTGAGATCTAATTTGTTAAGCTGAAAATATATTGAAAAATAATTTGGTATTTGTTGAGTGGACTTTGAGAACCCATTTTTTGCTTAATAAATTTCTTCTAATCCCGAGAAGCGGAGATGCGAATAAACATGCGAATAAATAGTGCGATTCGAAACGCTCATACAAAATATAAGGAAAAAGGAAAAAACAAGATGCATAAACTTACTCAAGCTACTAAAGATCGTATAAACAAAAGAAAAGAATTGAAAGACAAATACACAGATAATTTTATAACACTTAGACAGGTAAACAAAGATATCACAAAATCCATTCGAAAAGATGTCAGAAATTACAACACCGAATACGTAACTCAAGCCAGTGATAAAAATAAAACTTTAAAGGTTCTGCGCCGACAAATGACTGAAGGATCGAAAAATATTTGTAAACTTGTAAATAAAAAAAAAAGAAACTACAACAAATAAGGAAGACATTTTAAAAATTGCTCAAGATTTTTACTCAGAATTGTATAAGCGAGAAGAACTTCCAGATCCTGATCAAAATCAAATACCAAAAGTTTAAAATGTAGGCTCAGAAGACATCCCAGATATCACAACAGAGGAAATAAAATCAGCTCTCTCGGAGATAAAAAACAATAAATCACCTGGAGAACATGGGATAGTCATTGAACAAATCAAAGAAGGAGGAGGAACGTTAATAAATGTGTTGAAAAAGAGGTTAAATACTTGTTTAACAAGAGGCGAAATCCCCTCCCAGTGGCATAATGCAATAATAAACATAATGCACAAAATGGTGACATTTCAAACCTAAAGAACTACAGACCTATTACTTTGCTCTCCCATACATACAAACTATTCATGAAGATAATAACAAAATGGCATGTGAACAAACTGGATAGTTACCAACCTTGTGAACAGGCTGAGTTCCGCTCCAGATACGGAACAAATGATTATCTACAAGTTATAAAAACGCTATGGAAAAGTGTACAGAGTATAACAAGCCTATCTTTCTTACATTCGTTGATTATGAAAAGGCGTTTGATACTATAGATCAACATAAAATGCTTCGAGCATTGGCTGACTGCCGCTTTGACTACCGATATATTGCCTTGATTAAAAGTATTTACGAAACGGGTACGGCTTGTGTCCGCCTTCATGAAGATCCCAAGAAGTTTTGAATAGAACGTGGAATTGGACAGGGTGATACTATCTCCCGTAAATTGTTTACAGCTGTTTTTGAATATATGTTCAAGCAAATGGAATGAGAGGATAACATGAGAGTTAATATAAATGGGGAAGATCTGAACTACCTAAGATTTACCGATGACATCGTTTTAATATCTGATAGAGTTGATGAAGCTACAAAAATGCTGCACACGCTCTATAAAGTGTCAAAAAAAATTGGTCTTAAAATTAACACCTAAAAGACAAAATTTATGACCAACCTTGTAGTCAGCGGTAAAATTCTGATTGACAGTCATAACATCGACCAAGTAATAGCTTACAAATATCTAGGGCATGAGATTCGCTTAGGCTGAAATAATCGGACAACTGGAATACAAAGAAGGATGGGTCTCGCATGGGCTGCCTTTCAGGGCAGCCCAATTGAATGACGTTGGTCAACAAGTGGGAGATCGCTTATAGGATAATATAGGATATAGGATAATTTATATTCAAAGTAGATATACAAAGTACTAAAATATCACTTCTAATTTTTGTTAAAAAATACTTCGGAATAAACTAGAACATTTTGTCAATTTAAATAGTCGTGGTTAGATTGACCATATCTTAGAGTGTATCGTTTTTAAGACGTCCCGGCAATCACTCGGTATTAAGTAATTTAGGATGGGATGGAATGGGTACCTCTTCCACTCAAACACGGTCAAGAGGACTCATCCGACACTCGTCAATCACTCGGTGAAATTTTCACCATAGTTGGCTACCCTCACTTAGTTTAGCCTGCAGATCAATGCAGTTGCCCGGGGTGTGGCACGTGGAGCCATAAGTGAGAGTTAGGTGTCTTATGAGGACCAGTTATCAAGAACCATCTCCCGTCTATGACGCTCGATGTGGTCGTTCCAATGAAAGGTACTACCTCTATACCACAACCCTACACCCCACCTGAAGTACTAATTACCGTAAAAAAAAGAAAATTGGAATGCTTGGGCCATCTAATGCGGGGACAAAAATACAAATTTCTACAAAATATACTGCAGACTCCGATTGAAGGACGAATGACTTCGGGCCGCAGACGAATGTTCTGGATAAGAAATCTAAGGGAGTAGTTTGGTTGCACCGCAAAGGAAGTGTTTAGATCAACTGTAAACAAAGTTTTAAAGCCTTGATTAGATGAAGAATGAATTGGACTAACAATTACTCAGATGTCTGCTGATATAAATGGTATTAATAAATAAAGTTATATACTCTAAAACATTGCCATCATTTATATGTCATCAGTACTTGTCGTTTTGCCAGTTTTTGATGTCTTTATGGCTTATACTACCTCAGAGTATGTTACTAGGGGCCGTCGTTATAAGAATTATCCTAAGCTTCACCATCGTCAACGAATAGATTCGTATTGTAATTTGCCCATTCTTTTTTTTCATCCTCAACGGGCCATACCGATTCTCGAGTCTTGAGTACTATAATAGTAATTGTTGTCCCATCAAATCGCACACGCATTCTGTTATCCAAGCCTTGTATCTTATCTTTGACCTGCCTTTTCACAGAGTAACGATACTGTTATTATAATTTTATTAAAGCCTTCATTCATATTCTTACCGATATTTTCCAAAATTAAGTTTTCATTCCGTTGTCTTTGTACAGTTTTCTTAACTTTAAGCGAAAAGTAAAAAAAATCTTTTCAAAAAAAGTGTTTATACTTCCTTTATATATATTTTAAAATGTATCTTAAAACTAAACAAAGGTTTTATTATTTTATAATAATTTTATTTCTAATATTAGTTTTTATGTCTTATGTCTCAATATAAATAGACATTATCACATTATCTTGTACTAACGTTTTTAAACATATTGCTAGATATAAACAACATACAATTAGCAAAATTGGATAAAAGTATTTAAAGAAAAAAAAAAGTAGGTATTATAATTTTTTTTTTTAAATATCAATTGTATAATAATATATTTTTACTCCCCCGTATATATACACATACCTATAAACTTAACAGAAACCTTTTGAATTGCTATCCATCACCTTACAACAATAAATCAACTGAAAATTCCTGTTAATGTAGTGTTTAAATTAACAAAGCATTAAAGCAAACTTTAACAATACAACTCTGTAGGACATTTAACAGGTCAGTTAGAAGCTATTTTACCACACTCTTATAGTTATCCACCGAAATATTTATGAGAGTTAAACCTGAGTTTGAACCTATTAACAATAAAAACTACCTAAATAAGTAGTTTAGCTCAAAATTTGGGATATTAATTTATTAATTTGACATTGTTTTAAAAAATAGTAATATAACATTTTGCACCTCAGTAGTATTGCTGAATATTTTTTCTTAAGACACAATATTTATTGTATTAATATTGTAGCAGTAAGTATTATACACGTACAGGAGATAGCTGCTGAATGGCGAGTATAAGGTCACAATATAGTAATATCAGTTATATTATAATACACTCATGGACAAAAATATCGAATATTTTGGAATTTTCCAATTTTTTTTTGTAGTTACTATTATTTCAAAATAATTTTAGATTACTGATAATACTCATATAGTAGGCTGATGTACTCAACTGGTTTGACATATTTTGATGTTTATTTTGACGTTTATTGAGTGGTTAGTGTCATTAGTACATTTCATCATAAAAAAACTTCTTCACGTAACGGAAAAATCATACTAATTTGGTTATTTTTAGGTTAATTTATTAAGTTTAATTAAATATTGTCTTGATTTAACTAAGTTTAAAACAAGTATCCCATCAATTCGACACTGCGATGAAGCCCAAGTAGCACATATTGTAATTTTGTATGAGGAAGGATATGCACAAAAAGTTATCGCACGACGTCTCAGCAGAACAGAATGTCTAGTTTCGAATACTCTAAAAAGGTACCGCGAAACAGGAAATTTTGTACGAAGACCTGGTCAAGGACGCCCAAGGTGAACAACCGCAATTGATGACCGTTTTTGGTTTTTAATTCTACACGAAATCGTTCATTGACATCGATGAACCTCAGAAATGAGCTATTAAATGTTAGACAAGTTAATGTGAGTTCACAAACAGTTAGACGAAAATCAAAAAAAGCCCAGACGCCCCGCTAAAATTCCACGTCTCCTCCAAAATCATAAAGCTCGTCGTTTGGAATTTGCAAGAACACATATTTAGTGGAATATCGACAACTATAAAAACGTTCTTTTCACTGATGAGACCGGAATCCTATTATGGAAGCCAGATGGTCAAATATACCTCTACAGAAGAGTTGGAGAACGATTCGCCAGCTGCAGTCTCGCCCAGACTGAAATTTTTGGAGTTGATGGCATAATTCTTTAAGAAGATATTAGTTGGGAGGTACGTACCGCACTTGTGAAAGTGATTGGACGGATGACTGGTGATTCTTACGATTAAAACATCCTGCAAGATCATGTTTTGTCATATGTTGGTTACATTGAATATGAAAGATTCACGTTAATGCACGATAATGCTTGACCACATGCTGCTGCCATAGTGAGTAATTATGTTGATGAGTTTCAAATTCTAAGATTGGATTGGCCACCGTTTAGCCCGGATTTAAATCCAATAGAGAACATGTGGGATCACCTAAAACGCAGCATACGACAAAGAAATCTCGTTCCAAATAAGATAGAGCAGGTTGGGCTTGCTGCACAGGATAAATGGAATGCAATTTCCCAAGGATATGTCCAAAATTGACCTGCAAGCATGCTGAGAAAGATGCAAGCATTAATAAGAGCTAGAGGGGGGAATACTCGTTACTGATCATGCACCTCTTTCAGTTAAAACGACAAGCAATTTAGTTCGGGTTACAGGAAACTATTGTTGGCGATCAATAACCATGCTAAAGGCTAGAAGTGTGTTGTCCCATCTAACATTATCAAATGCCTTTGTATTATCAACAAAGATATAAATATCGGGATCTGATATTTTCTGTATTTTCTATGTTTTGTACATTATGAATTTGTTCTCTAGTACCTCTGTCCTTCAGAAATCCAGCCTGCCCAGGTGGTATTTGCCAACTTATCGTTGACAGTAAGTTTTCTAGACAACGTTGTAAGATGTAGAGGATCACCCTGCTGGCGTGTAATAGCCCATAGTTCTTTTTCTTCTTTATAAGCGATTCTGCTTGTTCATTGGCGGATTATTACCTCTATGGAAGATTGTCACTCCATCTTTTGCGCGGTCGTCCGATACTACTTCTGCCGATTGGTGACTTCATCATCATCATCATCAGGCAACCTCTTCTGTCCACTGCTGAACATAGGTCTCTCCCATTTTCCGCCACTCTCCACGGTTTTGTGCTTCTTGTTGCCATTTCTTGGATATTTGTCTTATTGTCATCCATCCAGCGTGTTGGTGGTCGTCCTCTGCTGCGTTTGTCTTCTCGTGGGCGCCAGCCAATTCGTTTTCTGGTCCATCTTGTGTCTTTCAGTCTCGCTATGTGACCTGCTCAATTCCATTTCAGCTTGGCTATACGTTCGACGACATCACTGATACCTGTTCTTTTCCTTAAGTCTTGATTCCTTATTTTGTCTTTTTTTGTCACGCCGAGAATTGATCTTTCCATGCGCCTTTGTGCCACTCGCATTTTTAGTGCTGTTGTTTTTGTGAGCGTGAGAGTTTTTGCTCCGTATGTCATAATAGGAAGAATGCATTGGTCAAATGTCTTCCGTTTCATAGCTATCGGGATGTTCCTCTTAAAGATGTCTCTTGGTGAACCATACGCCCCAAGCAAGTGTTATTCGTCGTTGAAATTCGCAGGTCTGGTTGTCCTTGCCTATTCTAATTTCATGACCAAGATATATGTACTTTTCTGTCAATTCTACCACTTGATTTTGGAAGATTAGGTGTTCGCTGGGAACTAAATTTGTCATAAATTTGGTCTTACTGATGTTCATTTTTAGACCTATTGTTGAAGATACGTTTTCTAATTCTTATACCATTTGTTGTGGTTCACCCAGATCTTCGGCAAAACGCAGATGATTGAGCATTTCTCCATCTATTTTTATTTCTCTATTTTCCCACTTTAGCATTTTAAAGGCGTATTCGAGGACCGTTATAAATAATTTAGGTGAGAGAGTGTCGCCCTGTCTCACACCTCGCTTGATATGAATTTCTCTGGTGGTATCATGTAGTTTTACACGCGTTGTGGCGTTTTGGTATAATATTGGTACTAACTTTGTGAGCCGGTAATCTATTGCACTATTGTTCAGAGCAGTTATAATGCTGTCTAATTCCACAGTGTCGAAGGCTTTGTGAAAGTCTACGAAGATAAGTACCAGTGGTCTGTTATATTCCAGCGACTTTTCTATTAAGGTTTTTACTGTTTGTAGGTGATCGTTTGTTTCGAATTTTGAGTGGAATGGTGACTTATATCTTGCTAATTCTGCTATATCTCATTTTGTTTATGTGGTTAGTCCATTTTTTTTACTATTTTGTGTCTATTCATTTATACACTGTACAGTGTACAGTGTATAGCCTATACTTTTTACAACTAGTTGTTGGACCTTTCATGTATAGGGTATGATTATGGTCTTTTTCCAGTTCTCAGGCCAGACGCCTGTGTGCAAATTATCAATACACACTCGATGTAATATTCTCACTCCATATATTAGAAGATACTTCAAGACATCAGCAGTAATAAAATCATAGCCTGCTACTTTGTTTAACTTGTCTTTTTAAAGCAAATTCTACTTAGAAAAAAAGTATGTCAGGTCCAAAATTAAAGCTAGTGTAGTATGTCCTTGTTGAAAAAGAGTGGAAAATGAAAGTCTCCTGACATTCAGGTAGATACGGCTGTCCTTGTCCTTGTTAACCTAACCTAACCTAACCTAACCTAAGCTTGTCCAAATCCGTATGTAAATTGCCATCGTCATCTTTGATGGAGGGATATATATATATATATATATATATATATATATATATATATATATATATATCCTCTCTGTTTCCATCTCTCTCTGTTGTTCCATTCTCCATCGTTTAGTCCTCTCTTACTCATGGCGTCGTCTACTTCGTTTCTTCAGGATTTTCGGGGTCGTCCTCTTTTCCTCCTTCCTATGGGGCTCCATTCGGTTATTCTCTTTATCCATCTGCTGTCGCTAGCTCTTCTTACATGTCCATACCACTTTAGTCTTTTTTCTTCTATATATGTTAGTATGTCTGTTTCTATTGATGTTCTTTGCTTTATTTCGTCATTACTTCTCCTATCCATTCTTGTTACTCTGCAGCATCTTCGCAGGCATTCCATCTCTGTTGCTATTATCTTACTGCTGTTTTTCTTGTTTATGATCCAATTTTCGGCCCCATATGTCATAATACTTCGCACTAATGTTTTATAAATCTGCGTTTTTGTCTTCATATTTAGGTGTCTATCCCAGCATACTGAGTTAAGTTGTCGGATTGCTGTTCTTGTTTGTCCTAATCTTTGTGTAATTTCTTCCTCTGTTGTTGCCTTTTTCGTGATTTTAAACCCCAGGTATTTGAATTTATCCTTTCCTTTGATTGTTACGTTGTCATCAATCTGTAGATCTTCTATGTCTTCTTCACTTGTAGATAGGTACTCTGTTTTCGCGAGGTTAATATCTAGGCCAGCCTTGGTATATTCTTCTTGTAGTTTCTTCATCATGTAGCTGAGGTCGTCTTGGTCTTGTGCAATCACTACTTGATCGTCTGCAAAACTTAACGTATATAGGTATTCGTTCCGTACCGGTACTCCCATGCCTTCGCATTTTCTTTTCCATGTAGTCAAGGCTTTCTCTAAGTATATTTTGAATAGGGTTGGAGATGTGGAACAACCCTGCAGGAGCGAGCGATATTTTTGCTGTAATTACGTGTGAGTAGTCTGACTGATCTTTCGTGCAGCAGTTTTCAAAACTACAATTCGCTTATCGAATGCAGAACTATCCTAAGTCACAAAATGCAAATTTTACAGGAGAGCATTTTTTCTGATTTACTGTAAAACTAAACAAAAATTTTAAAAAACAAAGTGACTATAATGTAACTTTTTTAACCCATCTTCGATTACGCTTATGTTTTTTCCGATAAAATCAGTTAATCAAAAATTTTTATACTTAGGATACCTTGCTCGTTATAGGTAAAATGCTATGTCCATATAATTTTAAATCGAGCAGGAACATAATGGACTTAGACTACTATTGATTTATATATAGTGAGCTTAAGAAAGGAAATTAAAAACCAAAAATGAATTAAACAAACTTATTATTGATACAAACGAACAAAATATATTAGGTAACGAATCTAGATATAATACTACCTGCTGTAAATATTAAAAAAGAAATAAGTATGGATTCCTAAGATATAAGGGAATTATTGCTTGGAATCATCTGCACGTAAAACTGACTAAGGTAAATCAGCATAAAAATCATGGTACTTGGCGGGTATCGCTTTCTTGTTACATAAAAATTGTAGATACTCATGTTTTTTCTTAGTCAATGGAAGAAAATCTTCATATAACGGTTTCAGCTCGACATTATTTATATCGATATTAATTGACTTTCTACCTTTTTGTAATAAATCAATCGTTTTATATTGCTCACGATAATCATGTTTAAAAAGAGTTTTGTTCGGTAATTTGCCATTTGCCTCTATAATGCGTATCTTTTTCAAATGTACTTTTTCCTTATTTACGTCACGATCATAATTCAAAGTGATTTCTTGAGTAAGAGCTTTCAGATCCATAAATTTTTCTTTGTCCATTTCGATCACCTGATAAGAATTTCTCCTTTCTTCAAGAAAGTATGTCTAATGTCAATATTAAGCTTTTGTGCCAAAAAGCTGTACATAGTAAAAAGAAATTTGTTTCTATTTTGGCCAGCGCAATTATCTGAGTAGAAGAAAAACTGTTTTGTAACTGTGTTGTGTAACTCTTATTTTATTTATTGTAACTTTTGTCAGAGTTAGTGTTTATGCACCATATGTTAGGCCCGGTAAAATACAATGCTTAAGAACCTTTCTTTTTAAACAAACTGCAATATTAGGCTTCAAAACTGACACACATGACTGAGACACACAAAATGAACTAGGCCGCATTGCTCAGAATAGAAAGAGATTTGGGCTTGGTTCTTTGGATATTTCCTTTGTTACACAAACTAAAGCAAAATTGGAGAGAAAGCAAAGAAAGGAATTAAATTTTACACAGCTAATAAAGCTAAACCAAAAATATTAAATGATCAGAACAAAAAACAAAGGACAATCTTATTGCCGAAACGGCGCCAACGATTTATTTCTTTATAGGTTCTAAAAAATTGAAAAAAGGAAGACAAGATAAGAAAAAAAAATTTTTAACGAAATAATAAAAGTAGTGTATAATAAAAATACGTACATAATATTTACAAGTTCAACATTACCAAAATTATGAGTACAAAAATTGTAAGACATTCTGTATAACATATTCTGAAAATGTTTTAAATCTCCTCTCAATTAAATGAAAACAAACAACTACCTTGAATTGAATTTTATTTATTCCTCAATAATACTGACCTACTTTTATAAATTGAGATGTAATGTAATAAGTTAAGTTGATTTAATTAAATGCTTCTTCAGAAGCTAGCATTTTAAAGGGTAATCTTCACATATTTTCTCATTAAGTATTATAATTTTTACACAAAAAAAAACTAAACAAAAATTAAGAAACCAAAATCATTTAACATGGTGTTGAAATAATTATTATCAGGTTAAGACTATAAAAAAATAATATAATTGAATTTTATTCACTTCTTCTTTGAAGCTGATATTGAGGATTTTCAACAAAATAAAACAAAGAGGTACCTACTTATCTGGATGGTACATTATTGAATTATTGTCACAAAAAGAACAGGAATGCCTTTGTGGTCTCCGGATCCAAAACTCTTTACAAGAGGTAACGTAAAGTATATGCATCCCTATTAATTTATGCATTCATTATTTTTAAAAATTATTGAAATTCCAAAATTTCGTATATCCTGATTTCCTCCAGAAGAAACATTGGGTAAATTTTTCTCTTTCTTTAAGTAAATAGAGATAAAAGGGCGTTAGTGCTTTTTTTACACTAAAAATTGTTACAAAAAAAGAAATCTTTACAAAAAAATAACAAAAACTAACCTAATGGACTGAGATAAAGAAACATTGTACAAGTGACAATTTGCACAAAATTCTAGTATCGAGTGACGATGTGAATTCTCCAAGTCGACCTTATGCCGAAAGAATTACGTCAGATTCGTGTCTTTGAGGTGTTAGCAACGATTTTAAGACCAAATTTTTTGATGCCTCATAGAGCATATCCAGCAATTTTTGTAGCTTTATCAACTCTATCAGATATTATAACGATGTCATCGGCAAATTTTAAATGGTTTAGATCCTCTCCATTTATATCAATTCCTATATTAGCCTCTTGTACCATTTGATTGAACATATATTCGAGTACAGCTGTAAACAATTTTAGGGAGATAGTATCACCCTATCTCACCACGTTTTATTCGGAACTTTTTGGTATCTTCATAAAGTCGGGCACAAGCTGTACCGGTTTTGCCGATGCTCTTAATCAAGACAATACGTCGGTAGTCGATACGGCAGGCAGCCAATCCTCGAAGCATTTTATGATGATCTATAGTATCAAACCCCTTTTCATAGTCTACGAATATAAGAAAGACAGACTTGTATCCTGTACACTTTTCTATTAGCATTTTAATAACTTGTAGATGATCATTTATAATTAAATCGGTGAGAAGAAAAAGCAGGTATTTTTGACATTTTAACAGAAATCAATTATAAGTTTGAAGACGAGCCGTTTTTAATAGAAACCGGACATATCCTCATACTAATATTGTTTTTATGTGTATTAGAAATTATAGTATTGTGGAAAAACCAAATAAGTCCTGGACATGTCCACTTTTTCTACAAATACTAAAACGCATGTCTATTCGTCACTAAAGAAGGTATACGAGATCATAATCTTGAATAAAAAATTAAAAAAAGGCAAAATCTAAAGTATTGTAAGGCTGATATCAATAAAAAAATCAAGACAATCTAGACAACAGTATACTAATTATAAAAGTCGTACTATTCCAAGCAAAGCTATTGAAGAACCATGCAGGAATGTTGTTATAACCTTAAATTTTATTAAATATTTAATTCTTCCTAGACTTATAACATTGTAGATGTAATAAAGAACTGCTTTCTTGCGATTTATCGTTAATGTAGAGAAGATATTTTTACAAAATTTTATAAATTAGAAAACAAAAATGCTTAAGACATATTCAGTCCCTTATTGAAATATTGACAGTCGGCCCGACGGCGTCCTAGACAAAACACTGAAGATAACAGGAGAAAACCACATGAACACTTATTTTCGTACAGAGTGACAACAAATACAGGAGTTTATTCTGTTTGTAAATCTTTATTTTAAAGTCTGCATGCTATAACGAAACACAGAGTAGGTCGGTTGATAGAGCTTTTAGAAAAAAGACAAGTACCTGTTGACATGAGAGGTAAACAAAAACGAGCTAATGCAAAACCTGAAGAAATAGTCAATAGTATAAAAGAACATATTAAGTCTTTTCTTGTCAAAATAGCACACTACACTGGATGCGAAGTAAAATATTTGAATGGAAACTAAATACGAAAATAATGCATTTGTTAGTTTCGGAAAAATTTCCAGATGTCCCAATTAAATATGGATTTTATAGAGCTGTCTCACCGACTTCTATCAGTTACGCTTCAGCAGGTCTCAGAGTGACACCTGCAGCAAATGCGAAGAACTAGATGTAAAAGTAAATTTCCAATATTTTAATGATAATGCTAAGAGGGTAGCAGTAGCCGAAAAGATGGTGCATGTACGTCGATCAAAAAAGTTTTTTGCTCGAATGAATGAGTTAGAGGCCTTTACCAAAGTGGATCCATCGGTAGGAGGAATATGCATTGACTATATGCAAAATCTATTTCTACCAGTAACACCTATTCAAGATACATTTTACCTAAGTCAACTTACAGTCAGTGTGTTTAACATAAGCGATCTTAAAACCGGTAAAAGCTACTTTTACGTATATCACGAAGAATTAGGCAAAAAGAGCCCTAACGAGGTGTGTTCCTTCATAATGGATTATATTAAAATATATGTATCGGAGAAAGTAAAACACTTTTACATTTTCTCTGATGGAGCTGGAGGTCAAAATACAAACCACACAGTTTTAAGGTTCGGCAGAGCCTTAACGGACCTCAGAAGATTTGAAACCGTGAACCAGTACTACCCTATTCGTGGTCACTCGTTCATGCCTTGTGACCGTAACTTTGCCATAGCAAAGAGAATAATAAGAAAGGCTGATAGGATTTACACATTAAAAGAGTATGTAGAACTCGTTATAACTGCTAGTACTAAAAGAATTTTCACTATCCATCTGATCGAGAATAATAATAGTATTATCAAAGATTATAAGTCCTGGTGGACTAGATATTAGAAAAGAAAGGTTTTATCATATGGATCACTAGGTAGATCCCCATAAAACAAAAAGTTTCTTTCTCAATCAGCGAGTTCATGCACTTTTCTTGTAACTCTCAGACAAAAGGTCAAATTGTTACTCACGAATGTATTGATAAAATTTTTCACCATACATTTGATGTTTCTACACGTACCAAAGTAGAGTCACTTACCTGTTAACTTGGTCTATTCTCAAGTCAGAGTTCCGATTAAGAAAAAGAAATTAGAACATCTATTGAAACGTATACCCTACTTGGATACGAACATTCCTGGATGCAAGATATTTTATGATTCCTTATTTACATGGCCAATTGCAGAAGGTGAAGATGAATCCGAAGACACTTGATTTATTCCTTTTTATCTTGGTATTTTGTGTTGTATTGTTTATATCATAATAAATAATCCTAAAAAAATAATGTTGTCTAAAAATCGGATATGTCCAATAAATGAATATTTATTTTCTATCCTCTGATAGTTGCATTCATTAAATTTTGAATCAATATTTATCAGTGATGGATTGCTCTATACAATGTGTAAAAGCCAAATGGAATAAATTCATTATTTAGGTTACTGTACATATTTATAAAAAATTTCGAAAGACGTCAAATTTAAATTATACCTTGACATTCTTTAACGTGAAAATGCAACCCCTACCTTCAACCCCCTTAGAATGGCAGGTACAACCCCCAATTTTTAAAATAGGAAGTATAGGCTTGTGATATATCGTTTGAAAGGTCTCTTCATGCTCCATTCAAAAATGTTGTCGCTTTCAAGTTTATTAAGACTAATTAAGATAAAGTAAATTAAAATCATGTGGTTACCGAAATTCGCTACAATACAATCAAAAACTAAAATGTAATGCAAAACGTAATAAAATGTAGAAAAAGAAAAAGAACTATGAATGTTAATGAAGTAGATGTTCAAAATGTTCACCGCGAACGTCTTGGCAACATCCTAATCTCAAATAAAACTGTCTTCTAACATTATTTAACATAACAGGCGTGATCGACCTAATCGCAAGCGTTATTCGTTCTTTTAAGTAATTTAAATCAGAAGGTTTAGTTTTGTACACATGGCTCTTCACATATCCCCATAAAAAGAAATCTAATAATGTAAGATCAGGTAATCGCGCTGGCCATTCAATCGATCCTCCCTATCCACCGATTGGTAAATATAGTATAGTACCAAATAATCGTTGCCATTCAAGTTGCCCTCAATGAAAAAGGGACCAATGATATTGTTTCCTACAATCCCTGCCCAAACATTAACCTTTTGAGGGTATTAAGTATGTTCTTCTCTCATCCAGTTTTTCCGTGGCCCAGTAGCGGCAATTTTGCCGATTAGCATGACCGTTAAGTGAAAAAGTACACTCATCAGAAAACATAACGTCTTCCAATTGGATAATATTGTTATCCAACATGTCCATCATTTGTTCACAAAAAAAGTTCTATCAAAATGGTCTTCCATGAGCTCCTGAGTAGGTATCATCTTATAGGGATGCAATTTATTTTCTTTTAATATGTTTACTATCGATGTATGGCTAGCATTGAATGTAGTGGATGCCTGTCTACTCGATGTATGTGGATTTTCCTGAAACTCAAGCAACACATCTAATTTGAGTTCATCACTCAGTGCATTGGCAGCTGCTTTTTTTATCTGCCTTACATGACCAAACTCGCGAAACTGCTTCTCTATTTTACTTACTGTTCCTTGGGATATAGGCGGTAAATTAGGAAATTTCTCATGAAATAGGCGAGTTACTTCCTGTTGTGTTCGGGTGTTATCTCCGTAACCAATCATTTGTAAAACTGTTATTTTATGCATTTCCGTTAATCTAACCATTTTTCAGAATTGAATTGAACGAACTTTTTACTTAAATTAAAATACTGACAACTTAAATAAAACAATTTACTAATGCGTGTTAAAATAACGTTGCCACGGAAATTCTTTAAAGTTTTTTAATGGTTACCATCTAAAAACCACATTGCTATGGTTTTTGTTCACTTTCTCATTATCAAGACCTAAACGGGAAATAAGTTTTGAGTATATTTTAGCGAATTTCGGTAACCACATGATTTTAATTTATTTTATCTTAATTAATCTTAATAAACTTGAAAGCGACAACATTTTTGAATGGAGAATGAAAAGACCTTTTAAACGATATTTCACAAGCCTATATTTCCTATTTTAAAAATTGGGGGTTGTACCTGTCATTCTAAGGGGGTTGAAGGTAGGGGTTGCATTTTCACGTTAAAGAATGTCAAGTTGTAATTTAAATTTGACATGTTTCGGGATTTTTTATAAATATGTACAGTAACCTAAATAATGAATTTATTCCATTTGGCTGTTACACACTGTATAGAGGTAATTAAAATTGTGTTAAATACTGGATAGTTTTCAATAGAGGAAGTTTTTTCTTATTTACCGCTAACTTAATTTTTGTGACATGTCCGCTTTTGCTTCCCACTGATTCAATTATGTATATTGGAAAAAAATGTAATTTACCGTAAGACTTCAAAAACTGTTGGGCATTAAAATTAATTAAAATAAATACGAGTTTATTATTGGGCTCCAATGAAGTAAAATATATAGTTTATTTAGTTATAAATTATGTACTGTATTAAATTTTGAGATTTGTTACATTTACTTATTTAAAATAAAAATAATTAAAATTAATAATTGGAATTGTATAAAGTATCTCAATGACGAACTATAGAAAATTCAAATACTTTCACAATAAAAAAGAATAGCTCATATTTCGTAAATAAAACACCGCTCAAAAATGTCCTATAACTTATTTTTATTTACGATACCACCTAAGAAGGGCCACATTTAATTTGAGAAGTTTTAGGTAAGTAGCTGCTATAAAAAAGGTAAACGACTGTGCCCTAAGTGAAAGCAATTCCGAGTTATATCAAGTAAACTTAATTATACAGAGTATTTAGTGAAACTCTAAATTAAAGTGAATGATGAAATTCGTGTTGCCTTACAGTAAATGAGGGGTCACTTTTTGTTTACGATTTTATAAAGGGTTTCTGTAAATGAAATATCCCAATGAGGATAACTACATACAAAAAGGATAATGCAGTAGCTTAGAATTATTTGCGACTATTATAATTATACCGGAAACCGACCTGAAATTATAAAAGAATATAGTTAAATTTTGTAAAATGAAAGAAAATCTTTTCATTTTACTGATTGTGTAAGAGTTAGGTAATATCCCAGTTAATCTGTGAAAAAATTATCGATTTCACGTAAAAATATTATACATACAGTTTTTTGAAGGTTCAATCATAAAAAGTTAAAAAAAAAAACATTTTTTGCCTGTTAAACGTTTCTTAAACATTTTAAAGGAAAATGGTTTAAATAAAAGTTGTACTAGCGCGAAACTTCACACTATGTTTTCTATATTTTTAAGATTTAAATAATATTTTTAAAATTGAATAAAGTAATTTTAATATTTATTTATTTTTTATATATTGAAGAAATTCAATAAATTTTTGTGTTTGCTCCTAACACCACCTGTTAACGTATTAACAAAGCACAAGTTGTTTACTTCGGAAAGACCTACCAAATTCAGACGAGATATGAATTAATAATAAAATATAAATATATGTCACTTAATTGTCAATTTAATTATTATATAAACTAAATAAGATGTTTAAAGATAATAATTGTAGTTATATTAAATTATTTTAAAACGAGAAATGTCATAAATATTTAAAAAAATGACTCAATTTCAACGTTTTGTTCTGAAGATGGTCCCAAATATATCGGCAGAGACAAAAAAACCATTTGGAAAGTTCACCGTGAGCGAAAAACTAGCCGTATTCGACATCACAATATTATTAGCAAACTACCGGGAGTGAAACATGCAGCAAAGGATGTTAAAACTCCATATGAAAGTTGGAACCTGCTCATAACAGATCATATCATTGAAGAAATTGTGACGTGCACAAATTTGTACCTAGAGGAAATTAGAGGCAACTATACACGCGAACGAGATGTTTTAGATACTGACTGTGACGAAATAAAAGCAGTGTTTGGATTGTTGTACATGGCAGGAGTTTTGAAATCCCGACACACCAACCTAAATGACCTATGGAGCAACGTTTCTACAGCACCAGAGTTATTCAAAATGGATGGTAATGCCCCTAAAACGTTTCTATTTGTTGCTTCGAGCACTACGTTTTGATAATATTGACACAAGAGCTGAACGCAAATTAATTGATAAGCTAGCTCCAATAAGAAATATATTTGAGAAATTTATAGAGAGATGCCAAGCCTGCTACACGCCTGGTGAGAACTGTACTATTGACGAAATGCTGGAGGGTTTCCGTGGAAGGTGCAGCTTCAGGCAATATATCCCGAGTAAACCAAACAAATACGGGATAAAAATATTTGCCTTGGCTGAGAGTCGTGTATTTTATACTGTGAAAATGGAGATTTACGCAGGAAAGCAGCCTGATGGTCCATTTTGTATTGACAACAGTCCAGCCACACTGGTGAAACGATTGTGTGAACCCATTATGAATTCAGGACGAAATTTAACCTGTGATAACTGGTTCACGTCAGTTCCTTTGGCCGAAGAATTAAAAAAGAGAAAAATAACCCATTTGTTGGGGTAATTCTTTTATCTGACAAGATACCCAGTCGTCTGCCGAAAGACGATACCTAGTCTGCTAAAAGACTATTTCTTTGTCAAGGTTCTCTTATGCTAGAGATCTTATTGCGGTTATCACAACCATAATATAGTCGGGTATTTCTTTTATGTGAAAAGATACCTAGTCATCTGATGAAATACGATACCTAGTGTGCCGAAAGACTATTACTTCTTTACATTCTTTGTTTAACGTGCTCTTCTGACAGAGACCTTCTTGTTGCGGTTGTTAAAACCATTTATTGTATATTTGTTTTCTACTAATAGATACCTAATCTGTCGAAAGACTATTTCTTTTTTACATTGCTTTCTTCTGGTTCTCTTCTGACAGAGGCCTTTTTTGCGGTTTTTATACCCATTTTACATTACAGTATATCTTTTATACTAAAAGATATCCAGTCGTCTGCAGAAAGACGATTTTCCTGTTTACATTAATTTTCAAGGTGCTCTTTTTACAGAGACCTTTTTACTGTTTTTATAATCATATTACATTAAGACTTCTTTTATACTGAAAGATAACTAGTCTGCCGAAAGAATATTTCTTTTTATATACGTTATTCAAGGTGCTCTTAAGACAGAGACCTCTTTCAGGTTTTTATACCCATTTCTTGCTGATTTTTTCATAGTGCTTGTAGTGGAGTATTTCTTTTATCTAAGCATATACTCAGTCTGCCGAAATACATTATTACTCTTACTTGTTCAGGGTTTTCTTATGCTAGAAACCTTTTTGCGGTTAGTATAACCATGTATATTAGAGTATTTATTTTATCATAAAAGATACCCAGTCTGTAGACATTTCTTCTTTTGTATTCGTTAGTGTTTGTAAGGGTGAAAAATTATTTTCGGTTATTTCAACGACCTTTTTGTTTAATTTTTCATTCTAGGGACAGTAGTAACAGAATGTAATCGTTTTATGTTAGGATATTTCTTTTCCTTCATAAGATACCCGGTCTGTGAAGACAGTTCTTTTTTGTTTTGTTTTTTTTTTGTGGTTGTCTTATTGTAGGGACCTGTTTCGACTAATACAAGTATCTCTTAGGTTTGTTTCTATGAAAAATCCAGGGATTTACAATTACTCTTACTCATTTACAATCTTTTTCTTCTTTGTCTTGTCAGTTTTAAATACTAGCTGCTTCATTTTTGTCTAAACAATGGACACCCTCAAATTGGCAGAATGTGACAGTCTGCAAATAATGCAGTTATTCGTCACTGTAATTGGATTGCAGAAAATGTTTCATTGGTCGATATTGATTATCTTTTGAAAGTTCGTCGTGAGTATTTACAGGTTACGTATGATAAATATGAATGCGCACAGGATTCAATCCAGAACTTATTTGTAGATTCCGCTGAAGATAGCGAGCATCAAAACATTGTATATAATTGGTTTTGTAAGGCAATAGGATTTATAATATGGGAGCCCGTCCTCCCATCCGTTACGTATTATAAAGTAGCTAGTGCATCCCATTGTTCTTCTACGTTGCATGTGCGAGAAAGACCTCCCACACATATCAGATTTATGTCATCTACTCAATGTAGTGAATTCTTCTCAAAGTAATATGTTAAAAGACTCATCTCTTTGCACAACCTCAACCTTCTTTCGAGACGTCCGCGTCTCAAATATCTCGTGTGATGGCGCCTAGTTCGTCCGGTCAGCTATCATCGACTTAAGCTCATGTAGATACTGTCCCTAAGGAGTTACCTAATGGTCTTAGCAGTATTTTCTTCCACATGTTGCAGTGGTAAAGGATAGTGAGTCCTACAAGACTCGTGACGCTGATACAGGCGCGAGTGTTCATCTACTGGGGTATCCTTAAATGATGTACATCTCTCTGGGCCTCAGGTTTATTCTAATATTCAATCCTTGTCCAAGGACTTTTCTCTACATGATATTCATGATGGGGTATTTGATGGTGACGCTGCCGGTACAGCTTCGCGGAAAGCTAACCCTGATACACTTGCTCGATCTAAATATTGGCATTGTGAGTCAAAATTCTTGTTGTCTCGTGCCAAAGACAATTTTAAAGAATATATATAGCAGGGTAGTCTGCTATATATAGGACCTACGGTATACAAGGAAGGTAACATGGCCAGTGCTACGCTTCAACCGCCTATTATTACCCCTGGTTTTACCCAAGGTACTCATTTTATTCAGGCTGAGTCGACCTGGGGCCTATAGACATTTTTAAAAATGTCTAGTTGTTCTTGCCGGCGGTAGGATTCCAACTCCGGACCACCGGCATGCGAGGCAAGTATCCTACCGCTTGCGCTACGCAGGCCGTTTTTAAAGAATATAATAACTAAAATATTGTGACCATAATTAGGTCAAAAGTCTCTAGAGTGGTATTACACCCACCTCTAGATTTAGCATCCGGGGTAAATATGTTCAAAATGTACTCCTATCTTTCTCGTTTGCGCCAAGTAAACGCATTTTTATCTTGTTTCATAAGAAATGTTACAGCAAGCTGAATTGCTTACTGTTCGAGACATACCAAGCCTCTCGTTTCCTCGTATATTGGAATCGTTACCATCCGGTACTACCAATCTGGATAATCAGTTGGATATTCGTAATTTATTTCCAGAGGAAATTATTAACCGTAAGAAAGTTAGCGGTATGTTGAGGAATGCTACCATTTCTTATGCTAAAAAGCATTCTTTTTTCCTTTCTTTAAACAATCTAGCTTGCTAAAAAATGTACTTATAACATTAGGTTTACAGATTTATTTAAATTTTTTTGAGTTTTGTTAGTATGTAATGAATACAGTATGTTTTTATTGCAATGGTGTTACTTTGTTTTAGTTTTGACCTATAGATGCCAACGTTCCAATTTTGGGAAAATGTTTTTTCTCTCAAAACACACTAGTAAATTTTGTTTTCGCAAAGTAAAATGATTAAAGATACTTAATAACATGTTTTTTTATAGATATTTTTACAGTTTTTAATGATTCGGCGTTTAAAGGGTTAAACAGTCTGCAACTTTATTACATTCTGCAGTTTTTCTAGTTCTCTTGGAAATTGTATTTTCCGCTTAGTTTTTTTTTATTTAAATTGCAGAAAATTAATAAATAACACAATTAATTTTAGATTAATTGAAAATATGCACATTAATTACTTTATTTATTCGTTTTATTTTAATACGCGTAGTACCTGATCAGTCATTTTATTTTAATAATAACAGAGGTACCTAGACATCTCTAAGATAAATATATAATCTATACAAAAAGTTGTAAGATGTTTAACTAGCCTACATTTAAACTTTTTATTGGAGTTTTTGCTTAAATAAACGATAATTAAGGGTATTGATTTTAAGATTACTTCCTTGAAACTGAATACCTACTATATAATTACTAAAAGGAGTTTTGTTTTTTAGATAATTATCAATAACATGCTTTATGCAAATTGCTTCATTTTTACAAGAATTGTTAGATCGTGTAAAATACATATTGCAATTAAAACTAAAGAGGTAGCGTTACTTGATTGCCCTAACCTGCAAAAGTGTTGAATTCTATAAATAATAACAGAAATTTGCTTTTTTAAGAATATTTCACGAGTTAGCGACTATTTAGGAGTAGTGATGCAAGCTTTGACTTAACCCTGCGTTGGTGTGGTACCTAAAACTTACGTGTCTTGTGTGGTGGGGTGTGACATACCTTATAGCAAAATATGTCTTGGAAAACTCAATACTTGAGTATCTGCATCAAAAGTATATACTTTTCGTTTGAAATAGTGCGTACTATTAAAAAAATTGAAAAGTATTATCAACTCACAATTTATTGCACAGTTCAAAAATAGCAGAAACAGCAACTTAAAATCATACATTTTTCTAAAATAAAAAAAAAACTGAAAACTTCTAAATTATAAAGAATAATACATACATCAACAAAAGTTACAACATCATTTACTGACTTTTCTCGTTGACGCAAGTATCGCATTTGAAACATGTGTAATTACTGTGTAAATGGAAATAAGCCACAATTAAAGGTTAAAGTACGTTTATTGACTTTTTAATTTTCACTTCCTTATTATTATTTAAATTATTTATTATTGTTATTGTTATATTGCTTATTCCCATTTAAATATTAATCACTTTAACATGCCACAAGAAAATAGCTTCTGAACAATATTATCAAATATGCGTGTTTTAAACAAACAAAATGTCTACAATGATAACACACGTAGCGACTTTTTCTGTCTCTTGTTCTGAGACACACTACCCATCTACCTTGTACTTTCTGACGTTTAGACAACGGTCCATCAAAATCTGCAGTCTTATAGCCCGGTGTCTTAAGCAGGGTTCTCGGCCACCGAGGATTCTGTTGTCTTTCTTCCATATAATCTGCTATCAGTGAAAAACTAATATTTTAAATATTTTCGACGCTTCAGTGTATGGTCATTATTGTTGATCTTATAGATTATACTTGGGAGTTAATTCTACACATAGTCAAGAGCGCATAGAATGTCGTCAACGGCCACCTTCTGCTGTTTCGGGAAACGTGGTATGTATCCGATAACTAGTCAACGGTGTCAACCCCTCCTTTAGTAATATTGTAGAATGTGACTATTTCTGGATTCCTAGCGTTTTCCGTAGATGAGTCTATTCTGTTTTCATGGTGTAGTGTTAATAACAACAGAACATTTTTGTTTTTCTTTGGGATATAGGTTGTATTTTTTTGAAAACCAAAAAGTTACAACATCAACAACAGTTTTGTGTTGACCATTGTGGAAGAAATTTGCTTCTTGTTCTTTCGGACAATACCCACAGATGTTAATTGGTGTTCTTCAAGAAGTTGCTGCATTCATGGATAATTAGTGAACCAATTATCGATTGTGATATTTTGTTTGCTGCCAGACACTGGTAAAATCAATCGTAAAACTACATCTGTAGGCTTCGTACTCAGTTTGAAAAGACCATCTGGTTGAGAACCACAATAAATTTCCAAGTTTGTAGTATAATAACATTTTGAATCGACTAAAGCAAATATTTTGATTCAATAATGAGCCGGTTTATTTGGAATGTATTGCCGAAGAGGACACCTGCCACGAAATGCCTTCAATTTTTCATCAACAGTGAGACACATGCCAGGTGTACAGGCAAACTGAAAATTGTCAACTACTATTTTGAGAACACCTCTAATTGGGGCTAATTTATTGATTTTAATTCTATCTACGCGCGTAGCTCCATTATCAAACCGCATGCCTTAGCAGAAAATGAAAGCGTTTTAGACACATAGTTTGCTTGAATATTGGCATTTCTGTGCCGTCATTTTCCCAGAAATCTTCAAGGTTTCGCCGGGACAATCGATGAATTCCTGCTAAATAAAGTAATCCAAATACAGCCTTGATTTCTTGCTCGGAGGTCTCTTTTACTACGTATTGGTGATCATCGTTGTAACGTTCACTTACTGAATTGATTTTCTCATTAGTATGTTTTACAATATCAGCAATGAGTATGTCATCCATGAAAAGCTTCCAACAATCCATTGCAGTTTGAGCTTCTTTAGCGTGTCGTTTCACGCCAGTCAATTGAGAAATTATATTTTCGGCTCTTCGGTGTGAACCGATCTTAGTTTTACATTTTAGCCCATTTCGTCACTTTATCTCTGCCCCAATAATATCTAGCAAATGTACTCACATCATCTCCATTCTATTGTTCACTTTCATCTTCGTCGTTATCTTGTTCTGTGTCTGTGTCATGATAACTTTTATTAACATTGTCGAGCTGAATTTCGTCTTCGGAATCAGGAATAAGCTAATCTTCATCACTTTGTACCTCTTCTTAGAATCTTAGCAACCTTGCTTGCTTTTGTTCAAAAATACACTTATTAATAACAAATTTTGAGCACAATAACCAGAGTAAAATACAAGAAAATCACGTGAAGTTCGGAAAAAATGTCCAGGTATCAACAATGATTAACTGACTGACGCCAGAGGTGTGGTAGGGTGTGACATACCCCTGTGGCATATTCTGATATCTATGTAAGTCAGTATTGAAGAAATTATGAAAATAACAATAGTAACAGCTACTGAACAACAGAGGGCAGTGGGATGCTGTTTTTGAGAGAAATTTCATTTTTTGCATGCGTGGGGTGTATCAGACCCCACCACACCAATGCAGGGTTAACGATCCGCTGTGCCGAGGAAGTTAATGGCAAATTATCCCAATATTTGAAGCACACCGAATGGTCATAAAGAATAAATGAAAACATATATTACCTTACAGTGTAATCAAGAATTAGATCCCTACTCATAATAATTGTTGTCAGTATATTCAGTTTTTCAGGATTTATTTCCCAAATTCAGTGTTTGCCAAATATTAAATCCCTAAATTCAACATTTTTTTTTCCCGGTACAAGTCATTCTCTGTGTGGAAATGTAAATTTCATGTTCGACTGTCTCACTTGCACAAAAAACATTGATACTTTGTGAATACGGACTGCTGACCCAAAAGGGTCATACGTTTCTTTAAGATGCATGGAGTAAGCAACAGGTACTAGGGCATAAGTACTACCATTGTAACAGACACCCTCTTAGAAGAATCAGTTAATAACCGCTATGGTGTGGAATTGTAATTGTCAGCTCCAAGTTTCATGGCTACTTTAGGAATATTATTACAATATACCAGTAAACCTCCCTAATATAAATATTCAGCGAATTCTTTTTCACGATGTTTATATCACGAAAATGTGGTTTCTGGGACTAACAGATTACTTAGTTTTCTGAACCCTGCTAAGAGAAATATCGCGAACTCTTTATAACGAATCCTATACCACGAAATTTTGGTTTATATTTTAGTAGTGATCCTAAGATTTTGGAAGCATCCTTGGATAGGTTCAAGGCTTTAAATTCAGTTATTTTAGCTTAGATAGTCTGTTGAAGTAGATCTATATTAGGATTGAATTGATCTTCATCATTTTTTTCGTTTGAATTTTCATCTGACGGTTGCTGTTGGGTGGTGTGAAAAAAAAAGGTGGAGGAATGGGGATTCTTGGTCAATGAGGTATAAGTCGTTTAGCAGATGGTAAATCAGGGTACTAAATTGTATGTTAAAAGATCAGTAGGAAGACGCCAGAAATCTTTCGCGCAGCGGTATCCAAAACTACAATTGCCGTTTGGATCGCCAACCTTCGAAAGGAGACCTACACATTTTAGCTAAGGACAATTGTAAATCCAAAACACCAAAAATCATGTCGGCCTGTGTTATTAATAACTGTACGTGCCAAACAGTGACTTAGAGGTATTTAGCAGATCTCAATAGATTTTTTAAGGCTTTACTTTTAACATATAATAAGAACAATTTAACATTTTATCAAAATTGTTATTAAAAAAAGCATTTGAAAACTGGCTGATGAAAGCTGTGAGTAGTCTCATGAAAAATGGTAAAAATACAGTCTTTAATAAAAAAGAATCTTCTATAACCATGTTGCGTAACAACAATACTTAATATTTTTAGTCTATTTTTGTATCATATTATTTAGTTTATTTTTGTATCATACTGTATATTAGTTTAGATATATAAAATTTCTTTGTACTAACTAATAATCTGTAAAGCGCAATTATCTTGCATTTAAATAACTTTCTACACAAGTTTCTAAAACCTTCATAGAATCGTAACAATGAAAGGATTCGTATTTTCCAAATTACCCTCTGACGCATTCCAAAATTCCGCAAGTTGAGACAGATACCCTTATCAGGTAGTTTTTATCAATGATTTGAAAGTTAAAGGTATTTGAAAAATAAACATATCTTTTAATACGTCGAGGGGCCAGGGGGGAGACTTCGGAATGTTTGTGATTGATGGGAGAGAGTGGACATCAGTATCAGTTCCAATTCCAGCACTGAAGGAGCGTCAGGCTCTACTCGCCCCAGCGGCATATTAGTGTTTTAAACCAGTCGGTATATTAATAAGTTCGTGTCAATATTGTATCACCGACAAGTGTGTATCATATGCAAGTTATCGGCGTTTAAAATACATTGTATTTGTTTAAATATATTTGTTCAAACGTTCTTTTCGAATCTTCATTTTTCCCAGTTTTCTGGGTGGTCCTTCAAAGAAATATATATATATAAGGTGAACCTATTTCCCTAAGGAAAAACCTTGTTCCCCAAGTGAAAAAACCAGCGGCCTATTACTGGTGCGTGAAACAAAGCCATCAGGACAAAGGTGTAAGGACAAACACCTACATCTTCGCTCAAACCAATAGGAAGATAGCATTTATTCTGAATTTCCGTGTCATATGTTAATGTTTTATTTACGTTTAGGGCTAAAAATTGAACAGATTATAAGTAAAGATCCACATTTTATGATCCAATTTGTAGATGAAACATCCAGAAAAAGTGTAAAAAGTTATAATCCTTTAGAATGGTGGTAATTTCATGTACCTATAGGTATTACAATAAAATTAATATTTATAAATTACTGCAAACAAGCTAAAGCTAAGTTTTTTGTCTAACTGAAACCACTTATTTCCCGATATGTGGCCCTGCATCAAGGGCGATGGTTTGCGAAATTGCTAACGTTCATATTAACCCTAGAACTTTAAAGTGGGGTAACTGAGATAACAACCACAACGGTTGATCGCCGGTAACCCATTTTTAAAATGACTTCAAATTTAACTTGGAAAAAATTTAACTGTTTCAATTGAGTTATTGAACAATTTATTATCTCGTTCACGTTTTACGATACGTAGCAAATTAAAACTATGCCTAACAAATAAACAATCAAATAAGAAACAAACGTTTGTATATAGTGTCGCCTCAAAGCAACAGTAGGATATTATGTAAAAAAATGACTCTTGTGATATTCATGTCAAATGATTTGAAATAAACCATTCTGTTGAGTGTAACACTAGGATAAATAAAAGTGATATACTTTTTTCATAATATTACATATCCTTGTGTAGCTTAATTCCTTTTAGCCCAAATTTTATAATGCAACACTAAGACAACATACATATTATCATACCATTATATTTTGACGTTTACCCATTTTGGTCATCAATATTAATGCAACACTAAGTTATCTTACGCACATATCCTACTGTTGCCATGTACTTATTGCTGAGTTTCGATTATGTCTTTGTTTATACTATCCAGATTGCGGTCACAATTTTATCTTCAGTAATCTTAAAGAATAGTTCTATTACATTGATGTTAAAAGGTGTATGTTAAAGAGTAAAAATAAATAATTCGGACAATTTAAATTGTATAAATAATTATGGGTATCTAGAAGTCAGCATTTAGTGTATTTAGCGAACAAAAATAACACTGATTCTGAGTTGTTATCTGGAATTTATCAAGCACAGGAAAAAGGTAAGTTAAATTCATGATAAATTCCCCTTTAGAAATTTTGGGCTGATTTAATAAAATGCAATACATTTGTACTTTCACAACTTTCAGTATCCGCTATTACCATTACTGATTCTGACGATTTTTTCATTTTATTTTGTTTATTATGTTGTCAAATTTTTACATTTTTGAAAAATAAGTATGTTCATGTTATTATTTATGTAATAACATGTTTGAACAACAAAATGGTTTTGTTTCATGTATTGAAAGTGTAAAATTTTACACAAAACTTTAGTGCAATATAAGTTTATATAACAGAAATTTACGAATATCGTTAAAAAACAGATGATCTTTGAGGGCAACAGTAGAACAACTAACTTTTTTTCCAATTATTTTTCACTTTTTTATTAATTAATATAAATTGTTATTTGACACATGTAAAATTAGGTACTCAAACAAAATTTCACGTAAATCCATCCAAATATTAAAAAGTTATTAATTATTGAAGTTTCGTAAAATTTTCAAATGCGTTGCTCTCGAAACTACACTATTTTACATATCCTACTGTTGCTTTGAGGTGACGATATATAGTGTCCGCTATATATCTTAATGCGCCTTTCAGTTCCCAGTATTCATTCATGTCTATTAGCTAGTCTCCTGGTCGTAGATCTCTCTCTGACGTTGCCTTTTGGACTACATCAAGCCATGTTATTTTCAGTCTTCCTCTTTTTTTTCGACAAGGTAGCAGCCAATTCAATTTACCTTTGGTAGGCGATGATCTGTCATTATCTGCACATGTTCGCACCAAATAAGCTGTTTTGGTGAAAAGAAATATTTTTAACACAATAAAAAATAATCTAAGATTAAAATTTATATTCGTTACAAATGCTAAACTGATGTTCTGCGCGTATATTTTTTTGCACACAGGACACAACACGACGTCTTTCCGATGGCGAGATCTTGGACAAAAGTCACAACGACGTAGTTATACGTAAACTACAAAATAGTTTTGCGGATCTTGGGCAGCAGTTTGTCAGAAAACTCAAGGTAGTCGTGAATAGACTGTCTTATTTTTTTGACAATCATTTATTTTCTGATTTTGGCTTTATATGATCCTCCACCAGAATGTCCGCTAATTTTTTTTTTAATTAGTTCGAGGATCACAATTGTCCATTGTTTGTTCTTACACACCATATATTATTGTTAAAGGCCGGCTTCTAGTTTTTTGGGCAACTGTTTTTGAGTAACACCCTTAGTCGAATTGTAGAATGTTGTAGTTTCTGGCATTTTTGTTTCAATATTTATATAGCCTTGAAAATTCATACAACCATGGCATACAACTTATTAACACCACGCATATTTTCGTTTATGATACATGAGAAACTAAGGTACTATCTTGTTAAAAAGCAAACAGTGATGAAGCGATTTCTTAGCGTTTTACACCAAAAAATTGTATTGGTATTTCTCTTTTGTTTTTACGAAGCGTTGCAATTATTGTCAGTTTATTTTTAAGCAACCTTCATGCCAATTCGACTAAATAAAAACAATTATCTATCGTTGAGGGGGCCTTGTAACTGGATCCCTACATTCGAGAGTTGGAAATCTTTTGATTCCAAGCCTTACTTCAAAGGACTTGTGAATGGATGTATCTCCATAGGTTTGGTTCTTCAGTGACCGTTGAAGGATAAGGATTGTTAATTTGAGCAAATATAGCTCCAGAGAAATAAAATCACCTTTAGTTTATCGACTTATAATTAACTATTTTTAGAGTAAACAGGTTCAAAACGACCGTAGCTGACAATACAATATCAAATAATTCTTTCTTTATCACACGTAAAAAAAACCGTATTTATGAGAAAAAATGCCCGATTTCGGCGTAGAGAAATATTTTATATATGAATTGAGAATGTTGCCTCAAGGGCGTGTGAGTGAGAACTGACTAAAATAATACTTGGTGTGTAAAAGCATAGAATAATCGAACACACACATGTGTTCGGTTGTTCTCTGGTAGAAGTGTAGATTACCCCTCTTGTATTTAGGTGTGAAAACTATTTAAGAGGCTGTGGTGGTGCCAACAAGTCGGCTGTGACTATTTTACTTATTCTACACTAAGAAAAGTGTAAAGAACTATATTTTTAATTTATATTTTAAAATGATATGTTCATTTCTGGAACATAGACTGCCCGCGTTGAAGTATTTACTTCAAAACGAAAGAAAGAGTGATTTGAGAAAGTAAGCAAACTTAACTTAAATGCAATTTAAGAAATAACTATTCCTAAACTAGAGTAATACATATAAATGTGACAAAATTTAAAATTTTAATTTTCTACTTTGTCCACAGGAAGAGGACAGAGTTTTGTAATGGGTCTGTTAAAATATCCATCTCTAGTCTTTATTTTAACACTACGGACCTTATCGTCCTTACCAGTAAACAATTCAACAATTCTTGCCAATGGCCAGTGTAGGGGTGGAACTTTATCTTCCTTTAATAGAACTAAGTCGTTAACTTCAAGATTCTTCTGTGGTGTTAACCACTTGGGGCGATTCTGAAGTTGATTAAGGTAATCAATTTTCCAGCGTTTGGCAAATGATTGCTGAATCTTCATGTAGTTTTGCCAAATTGTTAATTTATTGTCAGGTATTTCCGTCACTATCTCTTCAGGAAATGACGTAATTGGTTTTCCTATTAGGAAATGTCCTGGAGACAATGTGTTAAAGTCATTTGGATCATTTGACATAGCACAAAGAGGGCGTGAGTTTAGTACTGCTTCTATTTGTGCGAGAACTGTGCTAAAGGCTTCAAAAGTTAAAGTGGTATTGCCTAAAAGCCTTAAAATGTGATATTTGGCACTTTTTATGGCTGCCTCCCAAATTCCACCATGATGCGGAGAATGGGCTACAATAAATTTCCATTGGATTTCAGAAGAGGAGAGAAAATTGAATATGGACTCAGAGGTTTCCTTTTGTTTAAGAAATAGTGCAACTTCCCTCAACTGATTTCTAGCTCCTAGAAAATTAGTGGCGTTATCTGAGTAGATAATTTGTGGACAGCCTCTCCTACTGATGAATCTTTTTAAAGCAAGTAAGAAACTTTCGGTAGACAGACCTGTGACTAATTCGATGTGCACTGCACGAGTAACCATACATACAAACAACGCTATGTAGGATTTTATTTTTGGAGCCTTTCTTAAATTGGAGCTTTTTATAAGAAATGGACCACCAAAGTCTAGACCGACATTGGTAAATGGAGGGGAGAAACATGAACGTTCCCGTGGTAAATCAGCCATTAACTGTGTGGCTGTCTTTGCTTTAAATTTAAAACAATCGTGACATTTATTAATTATCCTTTTAGTTTCTTTGAGACCATTTAGACACCAATATCTTAAACGAAAATTGGAAAGAGTATTTTGAGGGCCTGCATGACATAATCTTATATGTTCTCTATGCAGCATTAATTTTACTATGTGATTATGAGAGGGTAGAAGTAATGGGTACTTCTGTTCATATGGGACGTCTGAGTACCTTAGACGACCACCTACACGAATCATTTGCTGATTATCTATGAATGGGTTGAGTTTTAAAATTGTTTTATTTGAAATTATCTCCTTATTTTTAAGACAAGAAAATTCTCGAAAAAAGTGTGCCTTTTGCAAAAGTTTTATTATTAAATTTTCAGCATTTTTTAATTCTGAAACAGAGAAGGGTCCAACATATTTTTCATTTGGAAACTTGAAATTGTGAATGTACCTGAGAATAAGTGTGATACTGCGTTGTAGTTTTGAGAAGTTTGAAAATTTGAGAGATAAATTTTCAATGAAACTTATTGGACTTTCTTGTGCTAGATGAACTATTTTCTTTTCCTCGGGTATTTTACTAACATTTGGTTTTGAATCATAAGAAGTTAAATCTAAGTCATAATTAAGTAGAAATGCGGGACCTTGAAACCAAAATTTTGAGTTTAGAAGTTCAGGAGCAGACATGCCTCTTGACGCAATATCTGCGGGGTTTTGTTTTGACTTTATATATCGCCACTTAAATTGTGGGTTTCCTTGTATTTCAGAAACTCTATTTGCAACAAACTGTGACCATCTCGAGCTATGTGAGCCTAACCAAGCAAGTATGATTTCTGAGTCCGTCCAGCAGTTTATTGAGTCTATTTGAGTTAATTTATTATTTAGAATTTCAACTATTCTTTTAGTGAGTTTGCTGCATAAAACAGCACCCATAAGTTCTAACTTAGGTAAAGTTAATGTTTTTATTGGAGCTACCCTACTTTTAGAGGTGATGAGTGTGGAAGAGACATTCCTTGAGCTATAAGTAACTCTAATATATATGCAGCTGGCGTATGCCTTTTCACTAGCGTCGGAAAATGCGTGTATTTGTATAGTACATATATAATTTTCAATAAAAAAAGGTCTGTGAATTTTTAAATGTTTTAGTGCTGAAATATGTTTGAGAAAATTTAACCATTCATTTAAGAGTGTAGAGTCTAAACTTTCATTCCACTAAATTTTTGAAAGCCAAATTTTTTGCATTATTATTTTTGCAGTTACTATTACAGGATTAATTAATCCCTTGGGGTCGAAAAAACTTGCGATTATCGAGAGCACTTGTCTCTTAGTGTAGGAATCTTTTATTTCGATTTCTGGCACTGAAATAGAGAAACTATCTAATTTAGAGTCCCAACAAAGACCTAATATTTTATTGGAATGATTTTCTGGAGATATGACATACGTGGAGTCAGTTGAAAATTGTGAAATATTTTCTAAAAATTGTGGTGAATTTGAACACCATTTGTGAAGAGATATGCCTGCCTTTTGTAGCAGTGCAGTGATTTGCTCATGCGCAAGTGTGAGTGTTTCAATACTATTTGTACCATATAGTATGTCATCAATATAGCAAAAATTAATGAGCATATCATGAGCGAGAGGATATTCTTCCTTATGCATGTTTGCGAGTTCAATTAAACATCGTGTGCTAAGGAAGGTAGCTGGTTTCGTTCCATAGGTAACCGTTTCCAATTGTATACATTTTAACAGCTCCGAGGGAGAGTTGCGCCACAAAATATTTAATAAGAAAGTTTGGTTGGGGTTTATTCTGATTTGTCTAAACATCTTTTTTATATCAGATGTGAATACATACTTGAAGAGTCTAAAGTTGACTAAAGTGTCAAATAGTTCTGGTTGTGTGGTATAACCCTTTAACATAATATCATTAAGGCTAAAACCAGAAGTGGTTTTCATGGATGCGTCAAAAACTACGCGCAAACGAGTTGTGAGAGAAGTGTCTTTTTCTACACTGTGGTGAGGCAAGAAATATTTGTTTTCTGAGTGTACATTCTGCAGAGACAACGGAACATATTTTGCATGTCCTAATTCAACATACTCATCTATAAAAGATTTATATTGTTTGTAAAGAGAATCATTTTTTGAGAATTTGTTCTCCAAATTTAGAAATCGCCTTCGCGCCATTTGGAAAGAGTCGCCCAATTTATTATTTTCATTAGGCGTGCATAGGGGTAAATCTACTTGGAACTGTCCATTCGGTAGGATTTGTGTTGTGGCTTTAAATATTTTCTCAGCCTTTTCATCATCAGGACTTAAATGCTTTATTTCGGGAACTTCTTCAATGTCCCAAAACCTTTGGAGAAGATTATTTATATTTTCTTCTTCAGTGTGAGATTGAACAAATAAAGAAATATGATTCGAGTGTGAATAGTTACAGTTTGAGTGAGAGTGCATCTTTTTCTTAGATGAAACTTGTGGAGATAGGTTACCGAACATGACCTAAATGAGTGTTTTGAAGCACTGGAAGACCTGCTCCAATATGAATTAAACCATCCTTTAATAGATCACAGTAAATTTCTGCACCTAATAAGAGATCGATTCTCCCTGGGGAGGAGTAAGAGGGATCACTGAGCTTTATGCCATCTGGTATTTTTATTTTGCTACGATCTAGAGGTACCTGAGGTATTTTACACGTAATATTATCCAAAACTGCACATGATACTTCAAATTTCATATCATTGTTTTTATATGGGAAAAATTCAATGTTTACCATTTCATTTGAGATGGAACAATTTTGAGAGATTGTGGAAATTTGTAATCTTTTATTAGTGGTAGAGTAATTTAGTTTATTTACTAAATCCTTTGTTGCAAAGCTCGATTGAGATCCATTATCGAGAAGACATCTTGCGTGTACAGGTTGTCCACTTTTAGAGTAAATTGTTACCAGCGCTGTGGCTAGCAAAACTTCGTTTTTTGGATTGAAAGTGGAGAGAGAAGAGATGCAAGATGAATTTTGACTTTGCGTGTCTGAGAGTAGACAATTTTCATTTGTCTGAGTGCTTAAGTGAGTAGAAGTGTTTGGTGATTCATTATATGAATGTGGAGAATTAATTCTTTGAGTAACTTGGGCATTATTACTCCTTTGAGGAACATGAGAATGACTTTGAGAGATATGTGGTGCACTATGGCGAGTTTGTGAATCACCCTGTATACTTGCGGACGATTGAGAGGTTTGTGGTGCATTAAAGCGTGATTGTTGCCTATTGGCGTGACTTTGATTACCATCATGTGAATTTGAAGCACTTTGATTGCTTCGAGTGGGAGAGAATAAATTATTTTGATGAGTGTGAGAAAAATGATTTTCTTCATGCAGAAGTGTATTGTGCCTTTTATTGCAAATTTTACATGTGTATTTAGAGATGCATTTATCAGTAAAATGCTTAGTGCCAAAACAGTTTCTGCAAAGCTGTGCTTGCTTTACAAAATTAAACCTTTCTCGAGAATTTGTGTCTTTAAATAAGTTACACTGATATATTTTATGACCAGTTTGTTTACAAAATATGCAATTTTCATAGCTAGATTTATTATTATTTATAGTAGAAATATGAGCAGTTTTTTGAGTGACTTTATTAATAAACTTTGACTGAGTTTCAGTGTAATTAAGTTTCTCTAAAACATCACATCTTTTTTCTAGAAATTCAAAAAATTGTTTGAGTGTTGGAACATTCTTAGAACCTACTTCATATTCAAAAGCCTTGTGAGAAGCAAAATCTATTTTTTCTAAAAATATTTCTATTAAAAGGAGGTCCCAATGTTCAATTGGAACTTCGAGATTACTAAGAGCTTGAAGCGTTTGCTTTGTGTGTACAAGAAAATCTCTTAGTACCTGAGGAGTGCATTTAACTAGAGATTGAGACTTTAACAGCTTTTTTATAAGAGTACTAATCACTCGTGATTTGTCATCATATCTTTCTTTTAGGGTTTTTATAGCGATAGCAAAATTTGCATCTACTACTTCGATGCTGCTAATTAAGTTTAAAGGTTCTCCTTTGAGGAAGGATTTTAAATATATAAACTTTTGTACATTATTTAAACTTGAATTGTTTGTGATCAGAGTTTCAAATAGTTGAAAGAATTCATTGAATTCTGAGAAATTGCCGGTAAAGGTTTTCATGCTAATTTCAGGCAGCCTCGCACTGGAAACAGCATTATTATTTGAGCTAGGTACTTTATTTTCTGTTAAATTTAATTCTATTATTTTTCTTTGTAAACCTTTGAGTGTGTTGAAGTATTTTTCTTCAACATTTGCTCGATCAGCTGATTGTTGGTCGCTGTCATCAGTCTGTTCGATTTCTAATTGAATTTGTTCATATTGTGTGAAAAAATTAAAAAGTTTTTCTTTCCTATTTTCAAAATCAAGTATTTCGTTTTCTGTGTCTTTATTGGCTATAAACCATTCTGAGATACGTGTAATTGATGCTTTAAGTGATTTGCGCTTTTTCTTTAAAGCTTCCATTTTTTATTTAAAGTGAATTTGTTTGCAAATATATGCTGAGCGAGAAATAAGAGTGAATGATTTTGTTTAGAGTAAATGTCTTTTTTAACTAAGACGCGATTTTAATTTTAATAGAGTATTTTTACTAGAGTGATAAGCAAATATTATTCGTGAGAGCGAGCTGTGAGACAATCTGTATAATAAACAATTGTCAGCTATCTTTAGCGATATTGAGAAGAAAGATCTGTTGTCAAATCAAAGCCATTAGTTAATATAAATATTAATAAACAAATAAAGGTCGAGACAAATATCTACCAATATAAATCATGTGCATGCATTGAGTATAGAAAATATAGAAAGAGTTTTAACCTCACCAAATGTTTTTCAAGTATCCAATTTAATTACCGCTGTCGCTTACCAGCACATAACGCACTTTTCACAAAACACACGTGTCTAATCTTGAACGAAGGTCAACTTGTGCAATCTTTCTTCTAGGGACGAGAAACCATTATTCTTTCTTCCTGTTGCTCTCCGGCGTGTGTAATCCTTTTCTTTCTTCAGTCCTGTTTCATCAAATAATCCGGCTCGAAGGACCACGAAATGAGGGGGCCTTGTAACTGGATCCCTACATTCGAGAGTTGGAAATCTTTTGATTCCAAGCCTTACTTCAAAGGACTTGTGAATGGATGTATCTCCATAGGTTTGGTTCTTCAGTGACCGTTGAAGGATAAGGATTGTTAATTTGAGCAAATATAGCTCCAGAGAAATAAAATCACCTTTAGTTTATCGACTTATAATTAACTATTTTTAGAGTAAACAGGTTCAAAACGACCGTAGCTGACAATACAATATCAAATAATTCTTTCTTTATCACACGTAAAAAAAACCGTATTTATGAGAAAAAATGCCCGATTTCGGCGTAGAGAAATATTTTATATATGAATTAAGAATGTTGCCTCAAGGGCGTGTGAGTGAGAACTGACTAAAATAATACTTGGTGCGTAAAAGCATAGAATAATCGAACACACACATGTGTTCGGTTGTTCTCTGGTAGAAGTGTAGATTACCCCTCTTGTATTTAGGTGTGAAAACTATTTAAGAGGCTGTGGTGGTGCCAACAAGTCGGCTGTGACTATTTTACTTATTCTACACTAAGAAAAGTGTAAACAACTATATTTTTAATTTATATTTTAAAATGATATGTTCATTTCTGGAACAATCGTATTGTCGCAATTTGTTTCTGCTATTATATTTGATAACTTTATGAATTATATTCCGTTATAATCGAACCGTTTTGAGGTTTCTATTTGAATCTTTTTTGGTATAGGGAATAGCCGAACACGTTATAAACATTGCTGCGAATTTGTCCACTGCTTTCCTTTCATGGAAGGTAACCCAGTGGACAACAGTTGTTTACCATCGAAACGCAAGCAATTTCAAGAGAAACTCGAATGACGTTTTCGTGATTGTGTTACGGAATACTGGGACTCCAAAATTTTTCTGACCACATGTCTACTAGGGAAAGATGTGCATCTTTTAAAATTCCAGCAAAATTTTGTACCAATATATTTTTAAATCTAAAAAAAAACATTTAGAATATAACAATGGTCAGAAATGTCGGTTGAAGAAAGTTCAGTTTTAGTTTAGCAATATAATCATAGCAATTACAATTTTTTAAGCTACAAAGGCTATCTATAGAAAATTTTTAAAACGTCCAGTCTAGGACGTAAACTAATGCAAATAGAATCAAGAAATTTAAAGTTCTGATTTTAATTTTAATAATATACTATATTATAATATATACTAGCTGATTTTATTACATCAATAATTAACTCGAAAATAGTTAGTTGATTATCTAGTAATTAATATAATACTGAAACAGGAAGACATCACAAAGCTTGGTTGTGGCAAGACCTTATTACCTAAATTTACTGTGGTCGTATGTAATTTAACACAATTTGGTATGCATAACGCAGTGTACACTGTTACACATTTACGCCCACTTTGCAAATTTACCTGATAATAAATCTTCAATGTTTGAATACAGTTTAAATTATTTAGTTTATGCATAAATATATATTATCTTTATAATGCAATGGTTGCTAATTTCAAATGTAACTGGATTACTAAGGGCTAATTAAATAAGGTGACTAAAACTATCAATCCTATGTTATATTTTAATGTAATAAATAAAATGTAACAAGCTACATTACAAGGTGCCACAAAAACATTGGTCATAAATTATATATATATATATATATATATATATATATATATATATATATATATTTCCACAGTTTTCACTGTATTCCTTCACTCAACCGTTTTCTCCAATTTTTCCTGTTTAGCCAGTCCCCTTCCTGTAGGTTTCTTCTACTCATTGCTTCTTTCACCTCATCTCTGAAAGATCTTCGGGGTCTGCCTCTCTTTCTTCTTCCTATCGGGCTCCACTCTGTTATTCTATTTATCCACCGATTTTGGTCTGCTCTTCTGACATGTCCGTACCAGGTTAACCTCTTCTGTTCGATGTAGTCTATTATGTCGGAGTTCATTCCCATTCTCCTCTTAATCTCCATGTTATTTATTCTCTCTTCTTGTTACTCTGCAGCTTCTCCTTAGGAATTCCATCTCTGTTGCTCTTATTTTGTTTTTGGTTTTCTTATTTATTGTCCAATTTTCACACCCATAAGTGAGGATACTTCTTGTCATGGTATTTTATATTTTTTTCTTTGTTTTCATGCTGATGTTCTTATCCCATAGTACCGGGTTCAATTTTCGTATGCAGTCTCTTGTTTGTCCTAGTCTATTTTTTATATCTTCCTCCGTTGTTCCTTTGTTTGATATTATGAAACCTAAATACTTATACTTGTCTGTTCCTTTGATTTGTTTACCTTCGTCTATTTCTAGCTGTTTTATTTCTGTATTCTCCGTTGTTAGGTATTCAGTTTTCTTTAGGTTTATTTCCATCCCATTCTTTGTATATTTCTGCCCCAGTTTTCTCATCATAAAACTGAGGTCATCCTCGTCTTGTGCGATCACTATTTGGTCGTCGGCAAAACTTAGCGTATATAGATATTCGTTCCTTACTGGTATACCCATTCCTTCGCACTTTCTTTTCCATGGTTTCAGGGTTTTTTCCAGGAATATTTTGAACAGGGTGGGGGATGTGGAGCAACCCTGTGGTAGTCCCTTTGTCGTCTTAAATGGACTGCATATTCTATTGCCCGTTTTGATAGCTACTTCGTTATTCTTGTAGAGTGCTTTTAGCGCGTTTATTAGTCTTCGTGGAACTTCGATGTCTTCCATTGCTTCCCATAGCTTGGTTCTAGGTATTGAGTCATATGCCTTCTTAAGATCAACAAAAGCCAGATGGACGGATCTATTTTTGGCCATTCTTTTTTCTATTAGTTGTTCGACCGTGTAAATGTGATCTAAGCATGCTTTCCCCGCTGTGAAACCTGCCTGGTCCTGCCTAGAAAGATCAGGTCATAAATTAAACCACGCTTTTTAGGAATAAGGAATAAGAGTAAGTGATTTGGCTTAACTTACCTATATGTAAAAATGCGCGCAGAAAACTTACGGGATGTTAAAGCTACAAAATAAAACTAAATTTTTAAATATTGCTTCAAAATATTTTTTATTACTTTTTTATGAATATTTATATTATGTGCCAGCATACCATGCCCAATAAAACCGAAAAGCATGCCATGCCCAATAAAACCGAAAAGTAACAAAAATATTTTTTTACTTGATTTGTCTAGATCTTTAGGGAAGATCTTCAAACCCCCCCTCCCCCCTCGACGACAAAGTATAATATTAGATCTTAAAAATGAAAGGTCAGTGAAATAAAAATACAGTAAAACTTCTGTTAAAGGATTTCTTCTTCTTCACATCCTATACGATCTTGCGCTTCTATTTCCCATTATTGTACCCCAATTCTAGATAAATCGGCTTCAACATCATCCTTCCTTTTTTTCTAGGTCGGTCTACTGATCTTCTACCATCTGGTCTTTCAAAAAACACTGTCTACCCATTTAAGGCCACCGTCCTTTTAAAAGACCTCGCTACAAAGATGCCTGTAACTTAATTATTTTGCTAGTTATTAAGAGATGGCGTGCTGTGTCGTTTAAAAAGAAGCCATTTTATTAAAAAAAATTAACAATTGTTTTATGAATCTGGTGTTTACTGCAGAATTTTTGAGGTTACCTGAAAGACTGTTTATAGTTTCCAAACATGACTGATAGAAGGTGAGTAAAATATATTGTTTAGATCTCTTAATTTCAAAGATATTTTATGTGTGTATTTAAAATGCCTTTAATATTATATGTAAGGAGTTATATAATAGAAAAGCTATTATTATTTTTGTATATTGGTCATCAAAGTTTGGTGTTCTTTATAAAGAACGGTGGCGTTCTTCATTATACTAAGTACGAATATTTTTTTAGGTATTGGACAAAACCTTTGACTCTAAGTGAGTTGATGGATGAAATAGAAAATCTGTCAGATAATGAACTTCCTGATGAAATAATTATTTTTCCAACCAAAGATGGGGAAGAGACTAACGAGGACAGCGGTGATGAAGATGCTGTGGAAATAAGTAACTTGCCAGGAAATCAACTACGAGTAGATGCAGAGATAGTCATAAATGATCCAAAAACCCATACCAAATCCGATATAAATGAAGATGAAGACAACATCCCTTTGTCGCACTCTAAAAAGAATACGTCAAAGTCTAAAAAACAAGTAGCTCCTACAGTAAATGTGAAAGAACAGAAGAACAAACGCCGCAAAAACTATCGATGGACCAAGAGAGATATACATAGCAAGATTTCAAGATGGAGTATAATCGAAGGTCCAAAAAACATCATTTCCCCATCATACTTTTTTCCTATTTTTTGATGATACAATTATACAGATGCTTGTTGATTTTTCAAATATGTACGCCAATTTACAGAACCGTGAAGGCGATATTACAACTAATGAAATTAAATGTTTTATTGGGATTTTATTATATAGTTTAATATATATACATTGCATTAGCCACGACCTTGTGGCTAATGCAATGTCTCGAAACCGTTTCAGATTTATCGTACAGAATATTCATTGCTGTGACAATGCAAAATTAGATACACATGACAAATTTTCAAAGGTTCAACCACTGATTGATGTAATGAATCAAAAATTTCTCGATTTAGCACCACAAGAAGAACACCACAGCTTGGATGAGTCAATGGTTCCGTATTATGGAAAACATGGATCCAAGCAGTTTATCCGTGGTAAACCTATCAGATGGGGATGTAAGTTTTAAATGGGGACTACTAGGCTAGGTTATGTGGAGTGGTTTGATCCATATCAGGGATCTTCATCAACTATTCAAGATAAATATAAACTTCTTGGTTTGGGACCTAGTGTTGTCTTACAATTTGTTGATGCCCTAGAAGTAAAGGCTTCCAAATTACCCTATGATATATATTTTGACAACTATTTTACCACGCTGCTCCTTTTGGAAGAACTTACATTAAGGGGATGTAAAGGAACAGGTATAATAAGAGAAAATCGCCTAGGGAAAGATTGTGACATTGAATGTTCAGACACACTGAAAAAGAAAGAAAGGGGTTTGTTTGACTACTGCACTGCAGAGGAAAGTAAAATAGTAATTTGCAAATGGAATGACAATAATGTTGTTTCTATAATATCCAATCACAACCAAATATATCCAACAAAGCAAGTACAACGGTATTCTCAAAAAGAAAAAAGAAGGTGCTTGTTGATCAACCTAATATTATAAAACAGTATAATGAAAACATGGGTGGCGTCGATCAGGCAGATGAAAATATCAGCTACTACAGAGTAGCCATATGTAGCAAGAAATGGTATTTTCCCATAATAAGCCACATAGTGGATCTAGTAGAACAAAATGCCTGGCAACTCCATAGAATTAGTGGTGGTAAAATGGACCATTTACAACATCGTCGCACAATTACAGTAGGCATTCTTGAATCTTTTAAAAAGACAACAAAAAGAGGACCCAGCAAACCTTCAGCCAATTTGCATCGTCACTTAAGATACGATCGGATGGACCACCTTATTGTCTATAAGGACACTTAAACTCGTTGTGCTGCTTGTCACAAAAAATGTTGTTTTTGCTGCAATAAATGTAATGTAGCACTACATCCAAAACAATGTTTTTATAAATATCATACAAATTAGATATTTAAGATTTTTTTATCTTGATTTGTTGAAATAATTAAAATAAAAAAACTTTGTTTTAAAATTTTGGTATTTTTATTTATTTTTTATTCACAATCAGTGATTTTACCACAGGGCTTTTAAAAGGACACCCTTTTTTGAAAAAAATATATTGTATTTTTTCCAAAATTTCTTCCATACTTTATTTCTGTCAACCTTAATAAGCCTAAAAATTAAATATCTCATCAATATAAGACAATAAAAGTTTCGGCCTTAAATGGGTTAACACTCTGTCATCCTTAGATCGTACCACGTGACCTGCCAATCTTATTCGGTGTGCCGTGATATGTCTAACTATGTTTTCATACATTTCATACAGTTCCATACAGAGTCACCAATTCAGCATTGCGGCGTCTTCTCCAATCCCCTGTGAATTCATCTCTTTGAGGACCAAATATTATTCTGAGAACCTTTCTTTCAAAAACTAGAAGCTTATTGATTTCCCGCTGGTTGAGAGTCCATGTTTCATTGCCATATGGAATAACTGAGCGAATAATCGACTTGTACAGTGTTAATTTGGATTTTATTTTTAGCAGCTTGATCTTAATAATGTTGAAAGGGAGTATAATGCTCTATTTCCTGCAGCTATCCTTGCTGTGACCTCTTTTTCTAAGTGTCCGCTGTGATTATCACCCCCAGGTATTTAAACTCCTTTACTACTTCGAAGACATCAGGATCATTAGCGCTATCTATTATAATCAAATTGCTGTGGTAAAAGAAAACAACGTCTTTTCAAGTGAAATACAGATTAAGAGGGGCGTCAGGCAGGGCTGTGTCCTGTCTCCTACTTTGTTCAATTTGTATTCAGAGAAAATACTCCAGGAAGCACTAGAAGAACTAACTATGGGAATAAAAGTGGCCGACCAATCAGTAATATACGGTTTGCAGACGACACTATTTTATTAGCGGAATATGTTGAGGATTTACAACAAATGGTTGACAGAGTGCTGGAAGTCAGTGAAGAAAACGGACTGTCCCTAAACACAAAAAAGGCACAATTTATGGTAATTACAAAAGCCCAACAGCGCCAAGAAAACATAAAACAATGCATGCGAGAACAAATTAAAAAAGTTGAAAAATATAAATATCTGGTTAAATTAATTAACGAAAATAATGAGTACACAAAAGAGATTAAGGCAAGAATAGGACAGGCCAGAAATTCTTTCAACAAAATGAAAAAAGTACTATGCAGCAGGGACATTTCAATTTCTTTAAATATAAGACTTTTAAGATGCTACGTGTTCTCCGTATTATTTATGGGTTGGAGGCTTGGACATTAAAGAAAGATGTTTCGGACAGATAAGAAGCCTTCGAATTATGGGCCTATAGAAGGATATTAAGAATAAGTTGGGTGGATAGAGTCACGAATGTCGAGGTGTTGAAAAGAATGGGAAAAGATAAAGAGGTTTTAAATACAATTAAAGTCAGAAAACTGCAATATCTGGGACATGTCATAAGGAACGAGCATTATAACTTGCTGCAATTAATAATACAAGAAAGGAGATAGGGTAGAAGGAGTCGCGGAAGAAGACGCATCTCCTGGTTAAACAATTTGAGAGCTTGGTTTAACTGCACTTCTGCTGACCTCTTTAGAGCAGCGGTATCTAAAGTGCGAATTGCCATGATGGTTGCCAATCTTCTTAGAGGAGGTGGCACATGAAGAAGAAGATTACTTCGAAGTTGTGATCATTAATAGTGATGTTCTGCCTAACTCTTGGTCTTGGATTTTTGGTTACTACCATGTATTTTGTCTTTTCTTCATTTATTCGGAGACCCAGATTACATGTTTCCTCCTAGAGCTGTGAAAACAGCTCTCTCACGTGTTTTGTAGAATGCGTGACTGCATCTATATCATCAGTAAAGGCTAGCAACAGTTTGAAACCTTGATCATCAAATACTCCTGTCAGCTCAGACGATATTTTACTTATTGCATGTTCTAAAGCAAAATTGAAAAGCAACGGTGACAAGAGGTCCTCTTGCCTAAGTCCTAAGTTTATACCAAATAGCATCGATGTTCTGCTTCCTATCTTTACTTGCGCCTATGAGTCTGTCACGCACATTTCCGTTAATTCAACTAATTTTCTTGGTATTCCCATTTCTAACATTGCTATCCACAATTTGCTTCTTTTTATGGAATCATATGTTTAATGGAAATCTATGAAAATTTGGTGCACATCGCGGTTGAATTCCCAGTTTTTCTCTAATATTTGTCGGACGATAAATATCTGATCTATAGCTGACCTTCCAGCACGAGAGCCGCATTGGTAGAAGCTTCACTTGTATAGTATACGAATGGAAGAGCAGGAGTAGGAGTTACTGGAGTTACTTGTCTGAAAAAAAAGAGGTTTTTGCTTATCTAAATTCCTTCAAAAACGCCTCTACTATCTTTCAGGCATAAATGCATTAGTATCCAGGAATCTCTTAACCAAGACACTCTTAGGGCAAAAGTCTTTATTTTAGTAGACAGACAAGCTGCCTTTATAAGTCTAAAGTCATCTACTTGTGAATTAAAGTTAGTTTGGAACTATAAACAATCCCTCAAGAAGCTGTCGAAACGCAACAAAGTAACTTTGATGTGGGTGCTAGGTCACAAGTGAATTGCAGGACATGAGGAAGCTATTGACCTCGCAAGAAAGGGGTTAGTATCCGATTCCAGGGTTGTGAACCATTCTGTAAACTAAAGAAAAGCCACATCACAGAGGAACTTTCGAGCTGAGAACTGAATCAACCAAGATTACATTGGTGTAGTACACAAGAAAAAAGGCAAACCAAATGCTCATAAAAGTGTTATTCACTGCAACAAAACGCCTTTACGAAATAAGTAAAAAAAAATATATCAAAACGGTCATTGGCCTTTGCAAATCAGATAGTTAAAACTCTCGTTTCTGCAAATTCTAATAACAATATGTGCGCTATCCCCCAAATCAGTTTCATTTGGCAGATATACATTTTTGCAACTTGTATATATTTCACATTTATGGAAAAACCATCACTTTTGTAACCAAACTTTTGTAAAGGTATAGACTGAAATTTAGAATTCAATGCATCAACTATAGGTTGCAACTTGTACAATTAATCATAATTTGCATCGTTTTTTCCTAGTGCTTTACTATTGTTGCGAAATGAAGACATCTACGGATTCTCTCAAATTCATTTTTGCTCATGACATCAGATATCTGGTGATAACCAAGGGATGCTGACGAGTACTTTCGCTAATTCGGCATACGTACAATTGACATCTATATGCATTATACCTAAATATTTTTTAAGCTGAGTGGAAGTCAAATTTACAGATTTATTTACGTCCAATTGCGTAGAATACAAATTAAATTCAGGAACAATTTTCTTTAATAGATTGTCATCAAAGAAATATGAGAAAAAACTTATTGGACACTCTAAGTTTGAAATATAATTAGGCACAGTATTGTCACTAAAAACTTCTAAACTGTCTTCAGGCAAAGCTAAATTATTCTTTTTCTATGTAATTTTAGATTTCTTTTTTCAATTTTTTGACATGGTTGTTAGGCAAATTTTGTGCGTTTATTTCGCCGTTATTGACCTTTTCGTTAGATTCGTATAGTAGCTGGAGACAGCAAAGCAATTTCATCTTCTTATTGTGTCATTGTGTCTCCGGCTTCTGCACGCAATGTAGCTTTCCTTCAATAATTTTAAAGTGTTTGTTTGTCCTTTTGTAGTGTAGTGTGATGTACAATTTTATGTTTATGACATTTTGTTCTTGCCGGATAGGCCGCAATTGACGAAATGCCCCTGAAGATGATCTAGGGATCGAAAGTACTTGGGCAAGATTAAATTAAACTGTTCTCGATATATGCCTTTTATTTGATCAAAGTTCATTTATTCGAGCATTTAACCTTATATTTATTAATTCTATTTTTGTTAGGTATATAATCACTGAAAATAATGATTAAATAATAATATATTTACAGGATTTATAAGGTATATTTATATGCCCTATAGGTCCCATCCTATAGGCCGTTCTTGTATATGGCGTGGAGTAATGGACCTTAAGTGAAGCATCACTGAAGAGACTCGAAGCATTTCAGATGTGGTGCTATAGACGCATGTTGAGGATTTGTTGGATAGACAGAGTTACCAACGAATAAGTACTACATAGAATGGATAAAGATTGCGAACTAGTCATAACCATAAAACGTCGCAAACTAGAATAGCTGGGCCATATAATGCGCAATGAACAACGAAACAACCTACTTCGGACCGTACTTCAAGGTAAAGTGCATGGGAAAAGAGGTCCAGGACGAAGAAGAATATCCTGGCTGCATAATCTGCGAAAATGGAACAAAGTCAGAAAAGATAGGTCCGATGTATCAGATCTACTACAACTACATATATTAATAGCACCATATATCACCTAAATATAATATTTTTGTTTCATAAAATAATACTACTACTAAACTACTAACTACTTTGTAAAACTAACGTTTATGTATTGGAATAATTGCAAAGCAAAGCACAATTTCGCGGTTGTTTTAGTAAATTCTTATAAATAACGGTAGCCGTCCAGTCACCACTGACAACCAGTACGACTCACAAAGAACTGAACTATCTAATCTCACTTCAATAACAAAATCCCCAAAATAGGCTTTGCAATCCGATAAATAAGAATGTTGCAGATGTGACACACTGAGCATTCAGGTAAAATTTACTGTATCATACACAAATATCGGAAATTTTAAAAGGTCGTATTAAATCTGCTACAGTGGGCAGTGTAGGGTTAAGTGCTATACAGTTCCGGTTTTACTTTTTGGAGTGAAACTTTTGACTATTTTGGAGGGATCTATGAATATATTGGAGTATTTAGAGATATGGTGGTATAAAAAAATACTGCGGATCTCATGACTTGATCGAATGGCGAATTATGATATTCCCAGAGGAATGGTGAAGAACCAATGTGAAGTGCTCATCACGATAAAAAAATAGAAATTTGAATACCTTGGTTTGGTTAAATAAGAAATAATGATAGGTATCGTATATTAAAGGAAAAGTGTTTGGTAAGAAAGACCCGGGAAGACAACATATTTTCTTGACTTTATAACCTAAACACTAGGTTCAATATGTCAACCGCAGACCTGTTTCGAACAGTTATAGAGCAGTTGTAGAGAAACTGCAAAACGAAAAAGTTTTACACATTTAGTTCTTGTTCATAAGTTACTATTGTAATCTGAATATATTGAATTTAACAAATTCACTTTTACTTTTTTACGATCATAGTATAACACGAAAATGATATTTCGTAAATTAATATACACTCATGGACAAAAATATCGAATATTTTGGAATTTTCTAATTTTTGTTTTTTCAAAATAAATTCTGGTCAATCAAGTCGTTTATTGTAAAATAGAGTTTATTTTAACAATGTTTAATGAACAATTTTAAGTTTTTATGCGGAGAAATTTGTGAAAAAAATAAATGTTTAATATTAGGTAAATAAGGTTATTTTACTCTAAACTTAAATGATAATTTAAATTGCTTAAACAAGTCATTTTAACTGAAAGAAGTGCATGATCAGTAACGAGTATTCCCCCCCCCCTCTAGCTTTTATTACTGCTTGCATCTTTCTCAGCATGCTTGCAAATAAATTTTGGACATATCCTTGGGAAATTGCATTCCATTCATCCTGTGCAGCTGAAGCTGCTCTATCGTATTTGGAACGGGATTTCTTTGTCGCATGCTGCGTTTTAGGTGATCCGACATGTGCTCTATTGGATTTAAATCCGGGCTAACGGTGTCTAATCCAATCTTCGAATTTGGACCTCATTAAGATAATTACTCACTATGGCAGCGGTATGTGATCGAGCATTATCGTGCATGAACGTGAATCTTTCATATCCAATGTAACCAACATATGACAAAACATGATCTTGCAGGATGTTTTAAACGTAAGAATCACTAGTCATCCGTCCAATCACTTCCACAAGTGCGGAAAGTACCTTCCAACTAATACCTTCGCAAAGAATTATGCTATCAACTTCAAAACTAACAGTCTGGGCGAGACTACAGCTGGCGAATCGTTGTCCAACTCTTATGTAGACGTAGTTTTGACCATCTGACTTCCATAATAGGATTCTGGTCTCATCAATGAAAAGAACGTTTTTTCCAGTTGTCGATATTCCACTAAATATGTGTTCTTGCAAATTCCAAACGACGAGCTTTATGATTTTGGACAAGACGTGGAACTTTGGCGGTTCGTCTGGCCTTTAAAGTTTGCTTCTTTTGATCTTCGTCTAACTGTTTGTGAACTCACATTAACTTGTCTAACATTTAATAGCTCATTTCTGAGGTGCATTGATGTCAATGAACGATTTCGTGTAAAATTAAGAACCAAAAAACGGTCATCAATTGCGGTTGTGCACCTTGGGCGTGCTTGACCAGGCCTTCGTACAAAATTTCCTGTTTCGCGGTACCTTTTTAGAGTATTCGCAACTATAGATTCAGTTCTGCTGAGACGTCGTGCGATATGTTTTTGTGCATATCCTTCCTCGTGCAAAATTACAATATTGGTGGGATACTTATTTTAAACTTAGTTAAATAAAAACAATATTTAATTAAACTTAATAAATTAAACTAAAAATAACCGAATTAGTATGATTTTTGCTTTACGTGAAGAAGGTTTTTTATGATAAAATGTACGAATGACACTAACCACTGAATAATCGTCAAAATAAACATCAAAATATTTCAAACCAATTGAGTACATCAGCCTATTATATGAGTATTATCAGTAATCTAAAATTATTTTGAAATAATAGTGACTACAAAAAAAATTGGAAAATTCCAAAATATTCGATATTTTTGTCCATGAGTGTATATAAACATATTATTTACTTTTCAAATAAATAAAACTCACAATAAAAAACTCTAAACAGGAAATGAAAAATAAATAACATGCAAAAAACTGAGGTGATTTAAAATTATATCCATAAAATTTTGTTTTCCGTGCATACCGAGTTTGTGAATGTATATCTACCGTGCCAGAGATTACAAACGTAGCAAATACACGAAGTTTATGTCTGCTGCTACAAAAGTTATATGAATTTTACGAAAATACGAAATTTGTAAAATTGCAAAGTATTAATGCAAAAAATATTACCCTTACTTGTTTATTATTACTACTCTTATAATATAGTTCTGGATGAAAAATTTCAAAATATTTAAAATTTCTTTTATTATCTGTAAATATTGTTAAATCTGTATAATATATTGCGCGGCATAAGTTAGGGATATTGCCAATTTAATGGTAATTGTAGTACATTCTTCATCAATAATTAGTTGTAAGTAAGCAATTAAAAATTATTATAGTTTTCAGAAAGCATAAAAATTTGATTTGATTTGATTCATTTCTTTCGAGGGCATTGGCCCTAACTAAGACATCGTGACAGTTGTTTTTCTAACCTCAAAAAATTTACCAAGCTGTGGTGTGATGTTTTGCATTTCTTGCTAAGGGTATATTATTGTACAATATGAGCAAAAGAACTCCAACAATACTAGAAAACTGTAGATTGCTTTCTAAAAATGGTAAGTTATTGCTGTTATTTGTAAAAATACAAATTACTATATTTGATTTATTTTAGTTAGCGAAGGTGCTAGTACAAGTCAGTAAATTAACGTCCGCAAGTTGTGTTTCCCCTGACTTGAAATGTACCGTCAATATTAATATAATACTATTACGTCCTTTAACTCCTAGTAAATGGGTAAGTAAATAAACTATTTTTGTACCTTCTTAGTGGTTTGTTATTAATTTACTTTTCTATTTTGTGCGGAAAATTCATGATTCACGTTTTAGGTATTCTCTATCAAGGAAGAATTTTTTGGGGAGCAAAGTACTAAAGAAATAACAACACTAAAGGAAATTCCCTTTGAGGTAATAATTATATACATAAAATTTATTGGTTACAAAAATGCTGTTGTTGGTAGGTAGGTATATTATTGTAACCGTTTCAAAAGATTTAAAAGAAAATCATTATAAATTTCGATTATTTTTTTTTTTAAATAAAACTACTAACCCCATCTATCTGTCAAGTACCTACCTGTAGCCGACTCAAGGATTCTTCTGTAATTCTTAAATATATCCGGTAGATGAGCCTATTCATCAACTTGTCACTCACGCCCAATTTCCAGAGAGCGCAAGAATAGACTACACTATAATATACAGCCTAAGTTTGGCGTGATTGGTCACAGCATAAGAGCTGTGGATTGGTCAGCATCTTCATCGGATTTTGAATTTTTCAGGTTATGTATCTCTCTGTTTGGCGCTTAAACATCTGTGATTAGGCGGTTTTATACCAATTTGCCAATAAGCAACCACACAGAACATTTCAATTTAAATTTTTCTCATTTATTTTTAAAAATCTGTTAAATTGTTTTAAAAATCTGTTCGTTAGAACACCATATTTAATTACCTAAGACTTTGTTTTAGCAAGCAATTATGGATTCTGTCTATCCATCCACTTCAACAAGCTGTGAAATTAACTCAGGAGCCTGCCATCTTTGCAGCAAAATATTTAAAAATGTGGAATTACGAAATCGTCATATCAAAGGAATACATAACATAGATATGTCGATTAAGAAAATTAATCACATTATTTGTCCCTTATGTGAACAAGAAACTAATTTCAAAAGCCATGAGAACTTACGAAAACATCTTAAAGGGAACCACCAGGTGAGTATTGAATTAATAACTTTTGAATTTTCTAGTTTACAAGAATATGAGACATGGAAAGACATGCAGAAATTTGAGACAAGTTATACACTGAATAGAATTGTTAATAGAAATGAACAGAAGACATTATACTATGAGTGTAACAGAAGTAACACTAAAGGTAGATACAATACTTTGTTACTTGTAATATTTAAAACTTATACTAATCTATATTTAGGATATAAGCCCAACTATAAAATTAGAACAGAGAAATCTGGTGGATCAATTAAAATTAAAGGAGTGTGTCCCTCCAGGCTGATTTGCAAACTGAGAGATCAAGGACAAGTTTCAGTCAGTTATTGGAAAACACATGCTGGACATAAAGAGGAATTAAGAACCATACATCTGGCAAAAGCAGAAGAAAAAATGATTGTAGAGAAGTTAATATCTGGGGTGCCATCCAGCAGAATTTTAGAAGATTCAAGAAAATTGGAAACACCAAAACTAGAAAGACTTGCCCTATTAACAAGTAAAGACCTCTCAAATTTGTCCAGGAAGTATAATACATATAAGAAACGAGATCAAAATGATATGGTAGCAACGGCTTTAAAGGTTCAGGAATGGAATGCTAACAACAAGAATTATGCTTTCTTATTCAAGAAGGAAGGTAAAGACCTATCATTTTTTTATGCCCACTACAATTATAATTAATCCTATTCCAATTTGACTTGTGTGAATTGTTATCACTTGACTCATGTAACAAACCTTACTCTTAGCAGAATCAACAATATACATTTTTAAATAATATATCTCGTAAGATTGTAGTCATTGGTTTTTTACATTAAAACTAATTTTGTAATGGAGGTGCTGATTTATTGGGCAAACTTACTAGTTTTTTATTTTACTAGACAACCATTTTTGGGTCTTAGTCTGTTAAAGAATACTTCTCCATTCTGATCTATTTCACACTTTGCTCTTCCAGTTTTTGATAAATATGATATGTTAAATAAGAAGTCAACACAAAAAAAAAAATAGGACTAATGATTACCTGTTAAAAAATACAATAAAATTTCAGTCTCTTACCATTAATTTATTATCTTTAATTATCTCTAAACTATAAATTTTTTATTTTTATTAGGAGAACAACATGATGTACTTAAAAAAGAAGATTTTGCCTTAGGATTCATGAACTCTGTTATGGAAGATAAATTAAGAGAATTCCATAGCATAATTTGTATGGATGGTACACATGGCACGAACAAGAGGGGAATGGATTTAACAGTGGTGCTTATTAAAGATGACAGGAATACAGGATTTCCAGTTGCATTCTTACTGTCAAACCGATTGGACCAAGTAGTTCAAGAAGTTTTTTTAGGTATGTATTATATGAGTAGTGACAATTTATGACTGGTAAGTAAAAATAATTTTTAAAAACTTTTAGGTGCTCTCAAGAATAGAATGCAAACTGGAATTCATGCAGAACATTTTATGAGTGATGACGATAAAAAATATTATAATGCATGGGTGAAGATTATGGGCAACCAACCAAAGAGGCTTTTATGTACATGGCACGTTGTGAAAAATTGGAACATTCAAGGGAAGAAGAAAATAAAAGATCCAATTTTGAAGAAACAGATGAAAACTGAGATGAAAAGAATTATTAATGAAACGGATGAAGATAGATTTATGGAGTTATGCAATAGATATATAATCAAATTACAAGAGGCAAATGAGATAGATTTTTTTAATTATCTGGCACGGTAAATAAGTATATGAAATCATACATTTAAAGTCATCCTTAAGTCTATTTTTTTTTGTAGGAATTACTTTCAGAATGAAGAGAGAATCAAAATGTGGGCTCATTGTTACAGAAAAAATTCAGGAATCAATACAAACATGGCGATAGAATCTTTCAACAACCTATTGAAGACCAACCACCTTAGGAGAAGTGCTGGGGTAACAATTGAAAAGTTATTGGACACAATAGATGATCTAGTTGACATTAAAATGTGGAAGAGGATTATAGACATCGAAAGACCAAATGCGAACAATTATCAAGATAGGGTTATAGCAAAAGCACACAAAATGGCAGAAACGATGAAAAACAAAGTGGAGGTTAAGAAAAATGAGAAGGTATATGGTCAATTTCAGGTAAAGTCATTTAGAGATCCTAATAAATTATATAATGTAAATATAAGGCAAGTATGTGAAAATGAATGTAAGACATTGTATTGTAGAGTATGTAAAATTTGTATTCATCGCTATCAGTGTGAGTGTGCTGAATATGTGGTGAGGAATATCTTGTGTAAGCATGTGCACTTGGTAAGAATGCACGAGGAGCGCGAGGGAACTAACTCTGTTTTAGATGATGCTGCAAGGTGTTTGGCAGTAACTTCAATTATCAAATCAAGGCATCAGGAGGAAATTAATGAGTTTGTCAGAGGGAAGGTAGAACAGACAAATGTCATCCAGGAAAAAACCAAACGAAGTCTTCAAATAGAAAACTTGGTAAATTTAATGGAAGACTTAGATGATGAAAGTTTTGCAAGATTACATGACAAATTTGTGAGGGACATTCAAGGAACAAAGCGCAAAGTGAAGAAAGAATTTCAGGAAACCCCTAAGGATATTACAAAGAAGCGAAAAATGGAAAAGCAGGAATATTTTCCTTCCAATAAAAAAAGAAACTGATTAAAAATTAAATTTGAACCATTCTTGTAGCTCACTTTATAGGCTTATTTACCTATTGCAAATTGCCTTTTGCATTAATTAGTCTTAGATGTCATAACTAACGACCTTCTTTTACAGATTCTTAGTTCTAAGACTAATTAACACTTTATTTTCAGATTCTTAGTATTAAGATATCTAACCCCTTTCTTTGCAGATTCTTAGTTATAATACTAATCAACTTTTATTGCAGATTCTTACTTGTAATAAACATTTTATTGTATTTTAATAAAGGTATTTTTCCCGCTAGCTAGGGTTCATATATAACCTTTATGTCCACGGACCGTGATCCCTATATGCTCCGGTCCAACATAGCTATGGATAGTGCGACTGGACCACCTTCCCTCATTCCCGAGGGTCAAATCCAGCGACAATTAGTAATATATGTAGTAAAATTTCATAAAATATATGTATAAATGCTTAGTTTAGGCCTGAATTTTAAAGCTGTGTTAAGTAATGATGTTATAATGATGTTATATTTGTATGCTTTTATATTAGAATTGCATTTTTAAATCGGGATGTACTGGGCCCTAGGCGAGGTTTAGAGGGGTTTTCCTTCGCCATTGCATCAATAACGGCCCCCCCTCCTTTGATTTCCCAGATTTTTAATAAAGAATAAAGACATTTTAAACATAACTGTTTAGTGTTTTATTTGGTTTGCAATAGTTATTTCCAGTAAACCTCTGCTTCATTTTGTTAACAATGACAATTTTTCATAGTACTCGATTCACAATATATATCTTTTTATTATCCTACATTTGTGGTGAAATCTAATATAATTCAGTGTTCTAAAAAAATGAAAATGGATAAATGTCAATTTGGATTTATGCAAGGAGGCAGGTCTACATCAGCAATTTTTATTATAAAACAGCTAATTTAACAATTTAGAGTGAAAGAGATAGACTTGCGAATAGTATTATTAATCTTGAGAAAGCACATGATGAAGTTATCAGAAACCTACTGTGGCAGAGATTTAGTAGGAAAGGAGTGCCAGCTGAATGTGTGAGTGGAGTATGAGCAAGTAACAACTATAATAGTGTTAGAACTACTATATATAGTTAGAATAACTATTATAGTGTTAGAACTATACAATTGTAGGTGAAACTGGCCAATTTTGTGTGAAAATAGGGCTTCATCCGGGTTTCGCCCATATTTATTCTCATTTGTGCTGGATTAGATAACAACTGAACCTGCTTGGTATAGAGTAGCGGAGACAAGTCCTTAATGAAAAATGATTATGATATTTCAATTCCAGATAGAGTAGTTGGCTTGAATAGACAAGAACTCAAAAAAGATGATAATTTTCGGCTTTTAGGATCGGTATTACCGTTTTATTTATCATACTTCAATTAAAGATAAAGGAAAGAGGCAAATTGAATGATGTGTGATAAAAAAGGTACGAAGAAAACTAAAAGGTAATTGTATAGGACTGCTTTTAGACCAGCTATGATGTATGGTACTGAATGTAGGGCAGTAAAAAAGGGGATGAACAGAAATTGCATGTTTTTGAAAAACCATAATCTCAGAGAAAAAGCGGAGAGGTACTTAGTCCCTGGAAGAGAACAGAAAAGTTTACAGGAAAATAATTAGAGAAGCCGATCCCACATAGAGAAAGCTAACGAGAATAATAATGTTAATGAATGTTCTAGAAATAAAAATAATAAGAAGAACCTCTAAATCTTAATAAAAAAATTACCTAATCAAAAAAAATTAAAACAATATCTATATATCTAATAAAAAAGCATCACTAGCATATCAAAATAAAAAAACACAAGTCAGAAATTAATTTTACCTACATAATCTCAAAAGAAAAAATAATTACATTTCTAATAAAACTATAATAGCCAGCTTAATCCTAAAATGTGAATATCATCCGCTTTGTACCAATACCACAGTAGATTGCTACTCTGCTAATAAATTTTTTAGCGATATACTGTGTCACAATACCTCAATTGTCATTTTAAAAAACATGAAACCCGCCAATTTTTAAATTGGGACCCACCCACCAACCAATCACGTCAAACCTAGGCTGTATATTATAGTGTAGTCTCGCAAGAATAGCGTTTCGCTCTTTTCTGTTAAGACCGTCCAACCGTTAAGACGTGTTTCCAAGGTGGGTCTCATTTAGAAGTAAGCTGAGAAATCCTTTTCTTGTCTATATTTCAGATAGATATTTATTTTTTTAGACCCTTATTGGAGAGGCTATAATGCTGACTTATTTCTAATACTTGTCGCAAGATAGTATTGCTATGGAGTTATTTCAGATCATGGCCTAGTAGCGATATCTTTTTGTGGAGTACCTAACCCCTCTTATCTGGGATGGTGGTGGATTGATATCGGATGTAGCCGAATCAATGGTTTATTTGGTGACTGATTAAATAAAAAGGAAACAGAGCAGATTAAGGTTGTACCAATTTTTATTATACCTACTTTCAAGACAACGGAAATGATTATGAACTCAAAAAAAAAAAGAAATGAAAATATAGTGAAGTGTTCTATTTTATTTAAAGGTTTATTTTCTTCATTATTCCTAGTTGATAAATAACTATATTATTTTCAATGTAAACAAATTTCGAAATTTGGGGTTAATATATATATATATATATATATATATATATATATATATATATATATATATATATATATATATATATATATATACATTCATTTTCTTTATAACCAATTCTTAATTTAATACGATACAAAGATTTTTTGTTTATGATAATGTTAACATAAAATAATATTTTGGAATCCCTTTGGGATGACGTAACTTTTAATGTTTTCTTTTTGTTCATTACTAAGAAATAATAAAGAATAGTTTTCTTGTAAACTTTCAATAAATCTTAATTTTTTTTGCTCTTTCCCTTCGAGGATAAACCAGGGGTGGCGCCCAATAATAAATTATAATTTCATATTATCTAATTGTGCTTGAATTTAAGATACGATATAGTTTCTATATGTTTAAGAAAACCCCGCCCAATTCTCTTCGACAGTGAGCGATTCTGGCTTGTATATATCATTGTAGCACGGCAGTGTTACATTATTATTTACCTACTGACAAAAACTTGTCATGGTAAACTACCTATACATTAGGTAACATGTAGATTTTTTCAGACATAATGTCGCCTAGAAAAAGTAGAGCATGTTCCTGAGAGTGATGATGATTCATTTCGAGACCCTGATTATGCACCATCAGATATTGCAGGTAGTGCACCAGGACAAGATAGGAAAAGGAAGCGAGTGAGGAATAGTAAATCTTGGAAAGAAAATAAAAGAGAAAGGAAAAGAGTATGTATCTAAAAAAGTAGTTATTAAAAAGGAAAAGCAAATGAAACGTCCATATGTTTGTCGGAAAAAATTAAAAATTCACTGAAGAAGAAAGAAAAATACTCTGTGAAGGTTTTTATAACTTATCAAAACATGGATAAGATTAGTATATAGACCGTCAAAGAAACGACAAAAAGGATAACAAGAATTAGAAAGGAAAGTGAAGAGTCCGACGGCATTGGTCGGAGGAAATTTACCAGAAGTTATTTTTTAACTACTGACATAAACGAGTCTATTGAAATATGTCAAGGGATGTATATTCAAATGTTTGATTGAACTTTTAAAAAAGGAAGGATAATTGTCGAGAAAAAAAAAGAACTAGTCAATCTACTATCTGCCCAATGGATGACAGAGGAATGCATTCCAAACATTATAAAGTCCAGGAAGATAGAAAAGATGTGATTAGGAAGCATAGCAATAGTTTTCCGGCTTATAATAGCCAGTATTCCCGGGAAAGTACTTACAAAAAATACCTAAGTCCTGATCTTTCAGTGAAACAAATGTATCGACTTTATTGTAATATTGCAGAAATAATAATATAAATCATGAAAAGGAGTCAATGTATAGAAAAATATTCAATGAAGAATTTAATCTTTCTTTTCACGGTCCCGCAATTGACAATTGTGCTAAGTGTAACCAGTTTAATGTAAGTCTAAAAAGTATGGAAAATAAGCAACTAACTAAAGAAGAAGAAGAGGAAGAGAGAAAGCTTTTACTTGAAAGGAAAAAACATTTAGATATAGCTGAGAGTGCTTATAAGCAAAAGTCGTTAGACAAAGAACGAAGCAAAATAGACTAAACATTTGTGGTTGCTTCTTTTGACTTAAAAAAATGTTTACCAACCCCATACCTCCGGAACGGTGTTTCGTTTTATAAAAGGCAACTATGAACCTACAACTTAACAGTGTTTGAGACTACTACAGCAGGCAATGTAAGGAATTTGTTTCCTATGGAACGAGATAGCGGCTGGTCGTGATAAACAAGAAATAGCTTTATGTAGAAGAAAATTCATTTTGTTGCTACCAATAGAAAAAGAAATGCTTCATTTGTACAGTGATTCTTGTTCTAGCCAAAACAGAAACATTTTTGTGTCCACAAAGAAAATAAGAAAAAGTTTGAAAGAGGTACATCATAAATTTATAGAACCTGGCCACACCCATATGGAGGCCAACACAATTCATGCGGCCATACAGACAGCTAAAAAAGACAACATATACAATTTAAGTTTCACATGATTGGAGTAATTTCATAATAAGTGTACGGAAGAGTCCTCTCCTTCAAGTTGTAGAGATGGAACAAAAAAATTTGTTAAATTTTTCTATCAGGAAAATTAGTGCATCGTAAAAGTAATGATGATGGGGAAGCTGTACCGTAGATGCAAATAAAGTGGTTAAAATACACCCAAGAATATGAGTTCCAATGCTTTTACAAAAAAAGTTTTGCAGATGATAAAGCTTTTAAAAAAATTGATTTAAGCAGGGGTTCTACTAGATATCCGAAAACCTTTGCCTCTAGGTCACATTAAAGTAAAAAATTTGTTGGATTTACTACCTTACATTAGTGAATATAACAGGCCATTTTATCAAAATCTTCAAAAATCAAATGACATCGATGCTGACACTATTTCAGTTCCATATACTAACCACGAAGATAGGGTTAAATTTAATTTCTTTTGTATTTTGTATGTTAAAAAATAAAGAATTTTCTTCTAAATCATATTATTTTACTGCTCTGTTGCAGGGCCAATGTCCCTATCCGTCAAAATCTGCACAAGGCCAATGTCCATGTTTTTCTAGGTATAAAGAAAAAATAATAAAATATTATTCAGTGTAATGAAGCTTGGCATTATGTTAATACATATTAAAAAAACACCAGAATATTTTATAGACTGATTAAATATTTGAATAAACAACATACTCCAAACCTGTTAACCCAATTTTCTCCAAACAGTAAAAATGGAGATTGGCCCTTTTTTTATTAAGGTACAGATTTCTTCCCGGTATTGATTTTAATAAAAAAAAATTTACCTTTAAGAAAGAGGGAGGTAAGTGGTTTTTTATCCCATTCCCCCTCCCCCAGGATAAGAGCACCCTACGGCACATGGTAAAGGTTGAAGTAGAGAGTAGAACCTACAGATAAACGCTGAATTTTACCTTCATTGACTGGAATAATATGCTATACTTAATCCGCAAATGAAAACAAGCAGTACAATTGTACGTTGAATACAAATAATTAGTAGTATTCAAGAAATAGTTAGACTTATTGTCTAAATAAGAGAACCGCTTGTTTTGTGATATTACATTGTATAGATTTGTGCCTCTTAATAGTGTTTTAAAACCTACTCAACCCATATGTTTCTGTTTCAGCGAGATTTATCGATGAGATGCTCCGGCTTCTAATTTTTTAAATTGACCATCCTTATTCGTCAATATTCATATATTCACCAACTGACAAGCTCTCAATCAAGCGAGAAAAATTAAATGCCCTCGATTTTTCCGTTCACTCGACTTCTTTACAACCCTTCGAATGAAACAGATCACACTAAAACCCAACGAGCTGAATACCAATGAGCTGATTAGATTTAGTAAACATCAATAGAGCATCGATGGCTGAAATGATGGGCGGTGGAATTTCATAGTCTATTTATTATTTGCAATGTATAAGTATTCTTGCTAGAAAACTGATAAAATAGAAATATCCGTAAATATTTACTTAATACAAATTCATTTATAATAAATATAAAATATGAAAATAATAATCATGAAAACGAATTATGTTTCACCTCTATGCTTCTTTATTCAATAGTAACTACGTGTGCCTTTTAGGTTCTTTATTCTATTATGAAAATTGATCCATTTTCTACCAGAATATTAATTAATATATTTTTTCATAACTACAACAGATGACAATGGAATGAATTTAAATAAACGAAAAAATATATTTTTATTAATTTTTTTTATAAACATAAGAAAAAAACGCTGTAACCATATGGTCACACAGGGAGCTTACCTGTATATACATTAGGTATATATTTACTACTTTATATGGAAAATGTCAAAACACTCAATACATAGTCCTAAATAACATTTTTTACATCATATACGTATCACGGATACGATAACACCCTTCTCCAGCGCACCTGCGTCTTTTTCTGTTAGAAGTTGGAAAAATATAATCAATTTTGTTATATCGTAGATTGTCAAATACTCTATTCATGGACAAGAAGGACAGTTAGTGTACTATTTGTAGCTTCATTATATATGCAGCTAGCGTTGATGACTGCTACTATAAATAAAAAATCAACGGTCAGTTTCTTTTACCATGTTAAACTTTAACGTAGAGGGGAATGAAATGATGCAAGTTGGTCAGAAATATCTATTCCTTTTTTTGCATTATTGTATTCAACTACTGAAATTAGTTTTATTTTTATTCCCATTCTTTTTGCATTTCTTCAATAGAGGTTTATATAACAATTTTTGCGGGTTTATCAAGGGTTTCTATTTAAGTTGAAGCATCTAAATAAAGTTCATAAAATGACCATGTGTAGCTGTTGACAGTGCATAATTTATAAACCTTGAGACCATACCTGCTCGCTTTTGACGGATTATATGTTTTTATCTTAAGCCTTTCATAAAATTTCACCATAGATTTGTCCACCATAAGAATTTCATCAGGAATGTATAAACTACGGAACCTATCTACAATATTCTTCAAAAGTGGATAAATCTTTTTAGTTTTGCTACCTCTGTTTGGTTGAATTTCAGCAAAATGCCAACATCTACGAATGGAAATAACTCTATTATATGACATGTTTATGCTATGATAAAGGGGAAAATTATACATCTACTTTCTAATAGTTTTTTATTTTAGGCATTCTGACAATAACCATAAGTAAGATTACACCAAAAAATTTTTAACTTCTTGTCTGTCAACATATTTCCATCTAGTGATTCGACTGCTATTGCACGTTCGCATCTGTTGCAAAATTCGAGCATAATTATTTGGATGACTTAATGTTTTGTCAATTAAAAAGTCATTCAAAAAGTATTCAAATATTTTTATGATGCTTAGTTGACCGGTTGAATCTGTGATTCCATCAAAGTTTTAGATCCCCGAATTTCCAGAAAAATTTTCGCTTTCTGCCAGCAATACATTAGACGACCACACTGTTTCCTGCTGCAATATGCGTTCTTCTTGTGTAAATTTCGTAAGCTGACGCCGTTTAGCTGCTCTTGTTTCTTTGGGCTGATCTACTTGTGAAGTACGAATATTTGCACTAGTACCTAGAGCATATCCTCTTCTCCTGTTCAACGTATTATAAATTTGCTTTTCTAGTCAATTTAAGGGGTGTTCGAGAGGTGTTCTGGTACCCCCCTTTTTAATCTATACTCTGAAACAATTTTCGATAGAGCCTTAAGTGACACTGAAGATGGAATCAAAATCAACGGACAGACTATTAGTAATCTTCGCTATGGTGATGATACAGTCATAATAGCTGATAGTCAAGAAGCGCTCAACGACTAATAGATAGAATAAACACTGAAGGAGAACGACTGGGCTTGAAGGTTAATATAGACTAGACGAAGATAATGGTGGTTAGCAGAGCACAAAATATGCAATTAAATATAAGAGTAAACAATAAGAACATCCAAAAGGTCCCCAAGTTCAGATATCTCGGTAGTTGGATAACTAAAGATCTAGATCCACATAGAAATACGTAACAAGATTTAGCAAGCCAGAACAGCATTTACTGATATAAGAACCTTGCTAAGCAACAGCAGCCTTAACTTAACACTTCGATATCGCTTTGTAAAATGTTACATTTACTCCATATTGCTATATGGTGTAGAAACTTGGGCCATAAAGGCCAATGTGATGAACCGATTGGAGGCCTTTGAAATGTGGGCATCTAGAAGATTACTTAAAATTCCCTGGACAGATCACACAACAAATGTCGAAGTATTAAATCGAATGGGCAGAGAACGAGAATTGCTGCCAATATTAAAAAGAAGAAAACTGTTTATCTGGGCCACATATTTGAAATTCCAAGTACCAGTTCTTAAAGCTTATTATGGAAAGGAGAAAAAGAAGAGAGAAGATAGAAGAAAAACGGGGTATCGGAAGAAAGAAATACTCACGGCTTAAAAACATAAGGGATTGGACAAATCTCGATGTCCATGCACTCTTTAGAGCCACACAAGACCGAGAGGAGTATGCCAGAATTGTCGCCAACATCCACTAATTATATAGGGCACCATAAGAAAAAGCAGAAGAAGAAGTCAATTCAACATTTTTTGCTTCACTTTCGGTCGAACTGTCTTATTCATCAGATCGCCGCGGAAAATATTCGTCGCCACTTTCACTACTGAAATCATAAATGATTTTATCTTCATCTGATTCTTTTAGTAATCGTAACAGCTTTTGCTCAGTTAATCTCTTTGATATTTTGAGATTTTTTTTTCACACTGTATCAACTTCTAATCGAACTATCTACCGAAGTATTTCTCACAATGATTTATGGACGTGATTCATGAATAATTTGTGATCATTAAATTTTTTTTTTTGGTAAAACGCTGATTGACTTATGGATATTATGGTTAGTGATAATAAAAATCGATATTTACTGCAGTTACATGATATTTAATATTGAAAAATAGTATTGTACCTGGTACACAGTTTGTATGTATTACCATTTGGCCAGTAACGTTGTTAAATACGTTTTTTAAGTCACACACTGTAAATACTAATATGTTAATAATATAATAAAACGTTTCATTAATTTATTTATTTCGTATAACGGTTTTACACTTATATAAAGCAAATGTCACAGAAACTATGGGTGTTACAAACGACTAAAGCTAGGTTTTGATTTAGCACATAAGAATTATTAAAAATCAGCTATTTAGATAAATTAAGTTAAAAAAGAATAGTTGGCTAATGTTATTACTGTATCAGTAAAAAAGTCAACAAATTTGAAAAATGGCATCGGACAGAGGGATAGGATTCTCTAATAAATATGCCCGATCTGGCAGAGTAGATAGTAATCCAGACGAAATATAAGAAGAACTATCTTGAGATGGTAAAAATTCTGGAAGAATATGAAGAACAGTTACACAAAAAAATTAATTCTATGATAGAAATTATCGCATATTGAATAGATTAAGAGAGAATAAAAAGGGTAGTCAGAGAGCTGTGGACCGCACAGCCAACCAACAGGAGCTGAAGAATAAGTAGTAGGGTAAAGGCAGTAAAAGTAAAAAACAAGATCTTCCAAAAGAATGATAAAAAGAAACTGCAACTCTTCCTAGTCATAGTAAAAGTGGAAAACGACAAAAAAATCAAAAACCCAACAGATCTATTTGATACCACAGTATATACAGAAGAAGAAATAAAAAAAAAACGAAAGTATGCAGTGCTTCCACGGATCAAACTCCTTCATTACAGACCCTAAATTTACCAACTGCGAAGAAGCACATACCGCAAACTATAGAGGGTGCTCAAAAATTCCAAAGAGAAAACCTCCTTTACCTCAACAGATAAAAAGCCATAACGTACAAAGTAAACCGCCCTCAAACAAAGTCAGCTACGCACAAATGGCAAAAAAATTATTAAGTGATAACACTCCAAAAATAACAGCGACAAAAGAGACAGAAAGCCTCATAGAAAATTTCTATGAGACAAGGAAAAACTTTGCAACGATGGTAGAACAAATAATGACAGCTATCATAAGTGCAATTTAAAGTTTTGGTAAACAACAGCAATGCTTAGTCAAGATGACAAGCTACGAATTGGGCCATGGAACTAAGGAGGGCTGAATAAAAAAATAAATAATCTGGATGAGTTTGCCAACTGACTCTAACTAAATATCATAGCTTTACGAGAAACCATGTTAACTGAAAGAGTGAAAACAACATTTTCAGGCTATGATGTCTATAGAAATAATCACAGGGCGGTATCAGGAGGTACGGCCATCATGGTGAAAGTAGGAATAAAAGAAAGCAGTTTTCACATGCCTTGTACCTAATGATCCGATCCTAAATGATGACCTCACGCTCACCTAAACGCGAGATCGCCCAATTGGTTTGACCAAACCAACAATCATGATGAAGGGTTCTTCTGTCGCTATCTCAAGGATAAACACAACACAACAGTAACTAGATCAGTGGAACCAACATGCTTCCATGGAGGAAGCAGGATTCCCACTTACTTAGATATAGCAGTTCTGCACAACGTGGGTCAACAACAGAAAGTACAATCCGTCAACGAAGGGTACTAAACTCATAATCCAATTGTAGCAACCATTAGTGCAATAGTAACAAACTACCTGCAACCTCAAAAAGAAAAACACCAAACAATAACTGGAGGAGTATGCGTTAAAACTAGAAATTAAAAACGCTCAAACTAAAAAAAAAAAAGATCAGTACAAAGAAGGAAACATCACCAGCCATCAAAGGCAGATTTAGGGACATCAGCAATGAGTAGAAAGGACTGGTACAAAAACAAACCGGTAAAGTAAAAGAGCCAACCGTAAGAGAAATCCAGAAGACCAAAGAATTGCTAATAAACTAAATAGGATAGTCAAAAAATAACTGATGGTACACAGGAATGAAAACGGGGACAACTACATCCAGCAGCTAAATCACAACAAAACTGCATTCTGGAAGCTATCAAAACTACTGATAAAAGACAAGAAATTACTTCCGAAACTACATAAAAAGAATGAAATAACTAAAAGTCATAAAACAGAAGTCATGAAAGACACATTGGAAAAGGTATGTAGGAATAACGATCACCTTAACAGGGACTTAGATTTCACGGAAGAAGTAGAAAGAAGAAGTTGGACCAATTATGATTTATTATTATGAATTCAAACACAATACGGCAACTCCGTGTATGGCAATTATTTATTGTATTTTTGACTAGCGTTCTATGACACAGCGAACACCACCAACCACCAGAGATAGAAAGAAGATTTAACAATTCAAGAGCTAATATGTAACAATGAAATAGTATTTAAGGATACATTTTTTTTTCAATAATGTTGTAATTAAGTTGGTTTTAATTTAAGTGTCTACAGAAACCAAATTCTAAGAAAAAAAGGGAGCAGTAGGACGTACACACACCTCCCCAGAAGAGATCAAACATCTAATCAAAATGACTAATGCAAAAAACATTGCACGAATACTAATGGAGTATCATCTTGAATGGTTTTTCTACGTCTTCTGTTCGACTATTTTGTCTACGAGCTAAAATATATGTGTAATCCGAATATATGAGGAAGATAAACAAAAGATTTTTTTAAATTTGATTAATTCTTAGAAACTAAAGATCCAGTTCACAGATCATACCAACAATGAACGCATGTGGACCGTTATTAAACAACACAGCAAATATTTCAAATATCTACAAGAAAAAGAGTCATAAAGACCAGATTGTGCTAACTGAGTGTTTGAAACTAAATATTTGGGAGCTGAATTGAAAAATCTCGTAAAAAAAATATTATATAGTATTACACGATCTGTATATCCAGAAAGTATTAATCGCAACATAAAAAAACGGGAACCAAGGCTTTAAGATTTCTTACCGCGTTTTAAAAATACCAAGCAAATAGGCAAAATCTTAGCAAGAGATGTCATTAAATCCATTTTCAAACCAACCAACTCAATACAAGAAAGTGTAAAATCGGCCATAATTAAAGAAAAAACTGTCTATTTTTCGTATTTACTGTAATTGTGGTTTAGTTTAAATACAATTAAAAAGAAGTGTAAAATTTCGTTTGACTGAACATTAGAGAAACTGTCTCCTTGGTCACTGCGAAAAAAATCAGCCAGAGAATTACCATATTTTATTTGAAGAAACATTGTCGAAACAGATTTCAGCTATCGCATTTTAAAAACAACTAATTATTGTTAATTTTAATTTTTAAAAAGAGCGTATGCATCCAAACAGAAAATATTACAAAATACAAAAGTTCTCATTATATGCCGAACATTTCAATACCTAATGGGATCAACCGATAGATCCCTAAAGTTACTTTTTCCCACACCACTTTTTTAATGATATAAGTGAAACTGGCAACAGCTGTATGTCCTCAAAAAACTTGATAGTGTGTAAAATTTTTTATTAAAACTGAGTACTTTTGGTATGTAACATGCCATCTTCAGAGCTTCGTCTTATAAGTTGTAAATACCTCATGAAAAAGTGACTGTCAAAACAAAATACATTAAAAACATTAGAAAGCCAACGTCTCTGTTGTAAGTGTGAAAATCCTTTTGAAGTTGTGAAAATCACCTTTAAAAGGTGCTTGTTATGCCAATGGCTGACTCGTTGATACAAAGGAAATCAGCTAACTGATTTGACTGAGGTATACCAAAAGTCTTTTAAATATGATTTTTTCAACTTTAAAAGGGTTTTCATCATTATAAAAGAGGAGTTGGAATTCTAACGTTTTTTAATGTGTTTTGTATTACCCATCACTCTTCCATGAGGTAAGTGTAACATATTATAAGACAAAGCTCTGAAGATCGCATGTTACATGCCGAAAGTACTCAGCTGATTTTAATAAAAATTGTAAACACTATTAAGTTTTTTGAGGACATACACCTATTGCCAGTTTTACCTATATTTTAGAAGTGTATACAAGTCATACAGTCTTTTTCCAATCCGATTTTTCATAATTTCCGTTGGCCTTAGAGAAGAAACTATATTATTATTTAGGTTTACTAATAAAATGTACTATATTGCAATTATTAAATTTGTTTAATATGAAGAAATTCTGTATTTGTTTGTTCGATAGTGTACATTTTAATTATTTATTTTAAAAATAAAATTAAAGACAGTCAAGATTTCCCTTCATGCAAAAATAGTCTATGTATCTGTTGATACGTATTTCGCTTTAATAAAGCTCATCAGAACAGTTATTCATAGGCTTTCTCAACGTGAAAATTAATCTTTTCCTGTCTTTGTGAAGCGACGATAAAATGGCTTCGAAACAGACGCAATAGCGACATCTGATATTAAATCCGTAAAATAGTTTCGAAACACAATTCAGATAACTGCCTTAATCTGAACCTTCTATAAATGCAAGGTATAACAGACGCTAATAAAGATGTTAATAGAGACATGGGGAATCTAAAATTTGCATTCCACGACATGTCTCCTCAGCTAAGCAGAAATCGTTAGCGAATTGGTTTCTTGTACTCATACAGAGTAGATCCGAATAAAAATAAAATTAAAGACAGTCAAGATTTCCCTTCATGCAAAAATAGTCTATGTATCTGTTGATACGTATTTCGCTTTAATAAAGCTCATCAGAACAGTTATTCATAGGCTTTCTCAACGTGAAAATTAATCTTTTCCTGTCTTTGTGAAGCGACGATAAAATGGCTTCGAAACAGACGCAATAGCGACATCTGATATTAAATCCGTAAAATAGTTTCGAAACACAATTCAGATAACTGCCTTAATCTGAACCTTCTATAAATGCAAGGTATAACAGACGCTGATAAAGATGTTAATAGAGACATGGGGAATCTAAAATTTGCATTCCACGACATGTCTCCTCAGCTAAGCAGAAATCGTTAGCGAATTGGTTTCTTGTACTCATACAGAGTAGATCCGAATAAAAATAAAATTAAAGACAGTCAAGATTTCCCTTCATGCAAAAATAGTCTATGTATCTGTTGATACGTATTTCGCTTTAATAAAGCTCATCAGAACAGTTATTCATAGGCTTTCTCAACGTAAAAATTAATCTTTTCCTGTCTTTGTGAAGCGACGATAAAATGGCTTCGAAACAGACGCAATAGCGACATCTGATATTAAATCCGTAAAATAGTTTCGAAACACAATTCAGATAACTGCCTTAATCTGAACCTTCTATAAATGCAAGGTATAACAGACGCTAATAAAGATGTTAATAGAGACATGGGGAATCTAAAATTTGCATTCCACGACATGTCTCCTCAGCTAAGCAGAAATCGTTAGCGAATTGGTTTCTTGTACTCATACAGAGTAGATCCGAATAAAAATAAAATTAAAGACAGTCAAGATTTCCCTTCATGCAAAAATAGTCTATGTATCTGTTGATACGTATTTCGGTTTAATAAAGCTCATCAGAACAGTTATTCATAGGCTTTCTCAACGTGAAAATTAATCTTTTCCTGTCTTTGTGAAGCGACGATAAAATGGCTTCGAAACAGACGCAATAGCGACATCTGATATTAAATCCGTAAAATAGCTTCGAAACACAATTCAGATAACTGCCTTAATCTGAACCTTCTATAAATGCAAAGTATAACAGACGCTGATAAAGATGTTAATAGAGACATGGGGAATCTAAAATTTGCATTCCACGACATGTCTCCTCAGCTAAGCAGAAATCGTTAGCGAATTGGTTTCTTGTACTCATACAGAGTAGATCCGAATAAAAATAAAATTAAAGACAGTCAAGATTTCCCTTCATGCAAAAATAGTCTATGTATCTGTTGATACGTATTTCGGTTTAATAAAGCTCATCAGAACAGTTATTCATAGGCTTTCTCAACGTGAAAATTAATCTTTTCCTGTCTTTGTGAAGCGACGATAAAATGGCTTGTATGAGTACAAGAAACCAATTCGCTAACGATTTCTGCTTAGCTGAGGAGACATGTCGTGGAATGCAAATTTTAGATTCCCCATGTCTCTATTAACATCTTTATCAGCGTCTGTTATACCTTGCATTTATAGAAGGTTCAGATTAAGGCAGTTATCTGAATTGTGTTTCGAAACTATTTTACGGATTTAATATCAGATGTCGCTATTGCGTCTGTTTCGAAGCCATTTTATCGTCGCTTCACAAAGACAGGAAAAGATTAATTTTCACGTTGAGAAAGCCTATGAATAACTGTTCTGATGAGCTTTATTAAAGCGAAATACGTATCAACAGATACATAGACTATTTTTGCATGAAGGGAAATCTTGACTGTCTTTAATTTTATTTTTATTCGGATCTACTCTGTATGAGTACAAGAAACCAATTCGCTAACGATTTCTGCTTAGCTGAGGAGACATGTCGTGGAATGCAAATTTTAGATTCCCCATGTCTCTATTAACATCTTTATCAGCGTCTGTTATACTTTGCATTTATAGAAGGTTCAGATTAAGGCAGTTATCTGAATTGTGTTTCGAAGCTATTTTACGGATTTAATATCAGATGTCGCTATTGCGTCTGTTTCGAAGCCATTTTATCGTCGCTTCACAAAGACAGGAAAAGATTAATTTTCACGTTGAGAAAGCCTATGAATAACTGTTCTGATGAGCTTTATTAAAGCGAAATACGTATCAACAGATACATAGACTATTTTTGCATGAAGGGAAATCTTGACTGTCTTTAATTTTATTTTTATTCGGATCTACTCTGTATGAGTACAAGAAACCAATTCGCTAACGATTTCTGCTTAGCTGAGGAGACATGTCGTGGAATGCAAATTTTAGATTCCCCATGTCTCTATTAACATCTTTATCAGCGTCTGTTATACCTTGCATTTATAGAAGGTTCAGATTAAGGCAGTTATCTGAATTGTGTTTCGAAACTATTTTACGGATTTAATATCAGATGTCGCTATTGCGTCTGTTTCGAAGCCATTTTATCGTCGCTTCACAAAGACAGGAAAAGATTAATTTTCACGTTGAGAAAGCCTATGAATAACTGTTCTGATGAGCTTTATTAAAGCGAAATACGTATCAACAGATACATAGACTATTTTTGCATGAAGGGAAATCTTGACTGTCTTTAATTTTATTTTTATTCGGATCTACTCTGTATGAGTACAAGAAACCAATTCGCTAACGATTTCTGCTTAGCTGAGGAGACATGTCGTGGAATGCAAATTTTAGATTCCCCATGTCTCTATTAACATCTTTATCAGCGTCTGTTATACTTTGCATTTATAGAAGGTTCAGATTAAGGCAGTTATCTGAATTGTGTTTCGAAGCTATTTTACGGATTTAATATCAGATGTCGCTATTGCGTCTGTTTCGAAGCCATTTTATCGTCGCTTCACAAAGACAGGAAAAGATTAATTTTCACGTTGAGAAAGCCTATGAATAACTGTTCTGATGAGCTTTATTAAAGCGAAATACGTATCAACAGATACATAGACTATTTTTGCATGAAGGGAAATCTTGACTGTCTTTAATTTTATTTTTATTCGGATCTACTCTGTATGAGTACAAGAAACCAATTCGCTAACGATTTCTGCTTAGCTGAGGAGACATGTCGTGGAATGCAAATTTTAGATTCCCCATGTCTCTATTAACATCTTTATCAGCGTCTGTTATACCTTGCATTTATAGAAGGTTCAGATTAAGGCAGTTATCTGAATTGTGTTTCGAAACTATTTTATTTATTTTAGTTTGTTTTTACGATATTTTACATACTGAAGAAAATAAATTTAAAATTAATTTTTATATTTCGTTCGGTTAAACGACGAAACGATTCATATTAATAAAAACTACGTGCCTGCTTCCACACCATTTAAAGTAAATATTCTAGAAAGTCGACCACTGTTTGACGTATTGCAGTTCACGCCTGGAAACATACTAATTATTTTGAATGAGACCCACTTCAATCAAATTCACAATGGCCGTAAGCTGTGCTCATTTCAAAAGCAGGGACAATGATGTAGTGGTAAATGCGCCAAAGCAACTATTTAACAAAGTAACTTTGTTTAAGTAATGACGTCAAAAGCGTTGTTAATAGGTTTTATGGGGCTGGTTTTGCGAAAATTAAGATTTCTGGGGCAACAGTGGCGTAAGAAAACGCCGAAGAATATCTTATGACCTAAATTGATATTGACATCTTGATTTAACCACAACGCAATACGATGTAATCAAGTGTTTTAAATTAATTTTAAATTAATAATTGTTAACGAGGAAAATATCAAAATAAAATTAGAATATAATAAAATATGTATAATGAAATACATTTTTACATCGAGAAAGGAAACTAGACTGCCAAAAGTAGTTTTCGTGTTTTCTGTGGCTTTGAATTACATGATCTGTTCTATTTTCTTAAATATAAAGTATACACCGCTGTAAAAAAATTAAAAGAATACTTTTTTCAAGAGCTATAAATCTTCTAAAAAAGATGAAGAAAAAGTAGTATGTATCTGCTTATTAAACTGACAAGTATATGTTGTTATAATTCACAAATATGCAAAGATTTTAAAATCTAGAGAAGAAAAATGTTTTGACAAATATCCTGTTTCTGGTATTTTTAGATGTAAGAAAGTGAATAGTACATATTAAGTGATTTTTTTCAGGTTTCTCAAAGGAGTTTGTGTATACAAATTTCAGTGAACAAACAATGGAGGGTAATCGATAATAGATTGAGATATTTGGTAGAAACTTCAGTATGTTTTGAATATGATTTCTTTTTAAAAATTAAAAGGAACCGATTTAGGTTTAGCAATGTTTGGAAAGTCCTGAGCGACTAACCATCTTTTGTTATCGAAAGCCGCTAGAAAGTTAATATATGCAAAGATGGTTATTGGAACCAAAGTTTATTGAGGTGGAAGGTATCGGCATAGCTCACAATACAGGAAAACAATATATTTAATAATATGTATCTATAAGATGAAAGGCAACCCTATATACGTAGTTCTGAGTAGTGGTCGTCTTCAGTGCGGTGCAGCCAAGTTAGAAAACGAGCATGTTAACTTGAAAAAGAATCACTACAGGAACAATGCGACCAATTCGTGGCAATATTGTTAGAAGACGCTGATGTTTCCAGAGCAACAACTAACATATCCATGGAGAAAGCTAAGCTACCAAAGGAATGCCAAACGTTTAGAACGTTTTAAACAACGAGAAAAAGGTTAATGCGACTTAATAGTAAAGTAAAAATAAAAGATTAGGGTAGCAGATTGATACTCTTTTACGTTTTCGGTAGAAGATAGATCTACTTCAGGGATGCGACCCTGCCCACGTGAGCCATAATTATATCCCAATCCTGGTACCTAGGAAGTATTATGTCCTATACCCATTCTGTCATCTAATTACCAAAGTTTTCCTTCCCATATCCTACAATGATATCAGGCAGCGACATCACTAGTACCAAGATTGTAAGAGAAATGATCCTGGATCGGTCTTATATTGGATACTACAAGTTTTAAATGAACCAAACGATTACCGGTATGAGTAATCCCCACTTTTTGGTCAATAGCTACGGGTGAAAGAACCGACACGTGGTAGGGCACTTCATATACCATGAATCATAGAAATCAGTAGAAAATATTGCTTAGTTAAATCATGCACTTTGCCGGCTATTAAAGATTTAAAAGCAAATAAACGGACCGCTTGGAATGCATATATCTAATTACTAATTGCAACTTAAAATAATACGGTGTGCGTATGTCAGCGATTTTATGTCGTTCTCTGAGACTACATAATGGTAATAAGGCTTTGTGGTTTTTGAGTTGTTATTCTGACTTTACAGTTAAATGTTAATTGAAAATGGAAATTCGAAAAATATATCGACAATCTAGTAAATCGCATTCCTGAGAGTTTTGGCAACACTGATCTCCGTAAGCCTAATGGTATTTTCTTAACGTGAAACGCTCTATAGCTCCAAGAAAATCGTAGATACAAGGCGACTCATACAATGCAACACATATGCGGTAACGAAATTTAAAATAAACGAAAACTTAAAGAAAGTCAAAGAATATAATGCAGAAACTATTGACCAAAAATGGCAAAAAATTCAACATGCCGTTGAGTCAGTTGAAAAAAAACCCTCCAACCACTCGGAGAAAAAACAAAACCTTGGAGGACAGTAGAAATTCTTGCACTTATGGAAGAACGAAGAAACGATAAAGCAAAGGACCTCAATAAATATAAAAAAAAATTAGAAAAACAGAAAGAAATTTTGGGAGGTAAAAGAGAGTTGGTTCTCCGAGAGATGCAAGGAAATAAAAGATCTTGATAAAAAGTATGATCGCTTTTACTTACACAAAAAAATCTAAGAAATGAGAGGTTCTAGAAAAAGCACAAATATATCCTTACAAATGATAAGAGAGATATTATTACTTATATAAAGGAAATATTGTGTCATTGTGAACTACAGGACATGTACTGATGTTTTGTAGATTTTGAACAAGTGCATCTAAATAAGTTGCCCGTCTTTAAATTTTGGTGTTACAGAAGAATACTACGAATATCATGGATTCAAAGAATATCAAACGTTGAAGTTACTAGAAGAATAGGAAATAAATTTGAAATAATATTGACTATCAAAAGAAGAAAACTTGAGTACTTGGGACATGTAATGAGAGGGCAAAGATACTCAATATTGCAGCTTATTATGCAAGGCAGAATTCGAGAAAAGCAAAACCTGGAAAGACCAACAATATCGTGGCTTAAGAACTTGAAGGAATGGTTTGAATGCAGCGTAGCCATGATGATTTTCAACCTTCGACAGAAGATGGAACTTCAAGAAGAAGTATATATATATATATATATATATATATATATATATATATATATATATATATCTACGGCATAAAGTGGACTCTGCCCATGTTAAAATTCAGGTTCAAGTGAGCTCCGTGGTCAAGTCGACACCGATATACGGAGCTCACTTGACCATTCTATAATATTGGCTCTGTCGATTCGTCAACATGTATAGTTTCATAATTTTTAAAAATTTTGTGGAGCCCTTAAGTACCCCTGTATCATGAATGTATATTGCTTAGTTCACGTGTATATCTTATAGGGGTCGTTCAGATCTTTTTCATTGTATATTGGAACCATAGGTATATCGGTTTAAGTAAGCTCTGATAGTTTGGCAACTCTGCCATTAAGCTGTATACTTCTCGCGTATAGTCTGAACGGTTTATATGGACTCCTTATTTTTGTTATCATTCAAACGCATTACATTGTGTAACAGATATGAATACTATTAACTACCTGTTTTTGGTAGGTACGTGCTTTTCTAAAAATAGCTTTATAGATACAAAAGAATTTTGTTACCAAATTGGATTTTTTTCACATGCGGAAATTTCCTAATGTATTTTGTTAACGTGAGTATGTCTTCATACGTTTTATTTAAGAATTCGATAGATAAGAACTTCTTTTATTTTATCCATTGTTTTATATCTTTTATACAGATTTTTTATTATTTTATTTCTTGTTTTATCTGTGTACTACAGATAATTCTGGATAGAAAGTTATCTCAAAATAAATATTGAAGTGCTAAAATAAATATTTTTGTGTAAAAATGGATAGTAGTGCACAAAAAAAAGAAGAATGCTTAATTTATCTAACAACAATTATACCACTTCACCCATATTACATACTTACACCCATATTACATACTGAATGTTTTATCTCCTATTTAGGGGTAATATGTAGTCAATATAAGTGTAGTTAGTGTCAAATTTGCAATGATCAATATAAGTAATAGCTTACTGACTGTACTTTACATATTTAGTTCAAATAAATAAACCTTGTCCCTTCAAAAAAGAGCGATTGGAATGGCAAAGTCAACTAAGAAAGTGTAATGAATCTTGTATCACCCCAGATTCACACAGGTTAACCGGTGTTTGAAGGCAAGAGTCCTCATTGCAGATTTAAGGAAGATAACTACCATAAGGAAGTTCCTATCGAGGGTTCAGATGGCGAGAAGCAGCTTATTTTTTTTTGTATGTCTTGCAGATGTGTTGGTCTAGCTAGTTTTTCCTCGATTCTAGTCATAAAATGGGTTGTTATTCGTGGAGTGGATGTTACGAATCTAGACTTTGTTTCTTTTGTTCTCTAGCTACTTATCTTCGGATATTATGTGGATTGATAACTACGATATTGTAGAGCTTATGTATGGATGTGAGTCTTAATATCCGCTGAATTTGGCTGACTAATTTATAGCTAAATCTACGTGTTAAGTATGTATTGATATCACCCATACAAGCAAGGTATATTCGGCAGCAGAAGCATAGAGTTCAAGCGTCTACGTTTTAAGAGTGGAAGGATGTGCTTCCCATTTTTAGCTGACAAGTTCGCGAAGAATATTATTTTTCTGGTTCTAGTTTTCCATTTAGTTTTAAACAAAGTTCTGTGAAGTACAAAGTGTGTTTAAGGATTTCATGACACTATTGGTTCAGGTATATGTTCAAATTTGTGAAAGCGTCTCTGTTAGGGACATTGAAGGAGCCCGCCTGACTTTTTCCAGGGTTTGGCTTAAAATTAATTTATAATCTATTTTTATTGTGTTTAAGATATGATATTTAGATTTTTCTCCACTTCAGCAACAAAATTTTTTGGTTGTGCAACAATAGATGGATCGTCTACAAAATAAGAGTCCTAGTATTTACTGGTATGGGTTGTGTAAATATTATATAGTGTAGGTGCCATTACGGTACCCCAAAGGAGACCGTTCTACTACGTTCTCCATCTTCCTCTTCTATTCTTATCATTGAGTGATACTGAAAATTTTCTGTTGTGTAAGCATACGTGGATAATACAAGTGAGTTTATTACCTAAGGGGATATCACATAGATTTTGGAGAAATGTGCTTTAATTTAAGGTGTCGTAAGCAGAATTTAGATTGACAAATACCACTCCTCATGTCTGATATTTTTCATATGCGTCTTCGCTGTGTTGGGCAAGATTTAGTATGTGTAACGAACATGATCATCATCATCATTTTGGCTTTACAACCCTGTGTGGGTCCTAGCCTCCCCAAGAATTTTTCTCCAGTCGTCCCTATCCATCGCCTTCCTCCGCCAAGCACGTATTTCCATATTTCTCATGTCTTCATCGATGTTATCTAGGAATCTTGTTCTGGGTCTTCCTCTTCTTCTTTGACCAATAGGTCTATCAAGGAGCGTTTTTCTAGCTGGGTCGGTTTGCTCCATCCGCATTACATGGCCTACCCACCTCAGACGTCCTATCTTTATGTGTTTTACGATATCTGGTTCCTGGTATATCCTATAGAGTTCGAAGTTGTATCGTCTTCTCCAGACACCGTTTTCATTTACCGCTCCATAGATGCGCCTTAGTATTTTTCTTTCGAAACATCCTAACATGATCTATCCTGTCATATATAGCCACTTTTATCTTTAAATTGAAGTTTTTCTTCTAATATCGGTTTATATTAAGGATCATATGCAGAAGTATTTTGTATAGCTGAAAAAATAAATAGATATATTGGCCGATAGCTTTTGTGGTCGTTAGGGTTTTTGTCAGGTTTAAGCAAGGCCACAACTTTGTCTTTGCTTTGTTTGTCTGAAGACTTTGGATATCAGTAACTGTTGTATTTTTGGTCCAAATTTTATAATAAGCTTTGTGCTCAGATCTTCAGTCAGTGCCGTACTATTCTTCATTATATACGTAGATAGTGGATCCAAGCTCAACATCGTTAAAAGGTTCCTTCAGCTGACTGGTTTTGTCCTCTCTCATTTTAAGTTTTTCTTTGCTTCTTTGCCGGCAGAGATAGCACTTTTACATTTATTATGTGATTTTCAGCGATCAGCTTAATACCAAATACACTATTTTTTGCCCTCTATGTATTTTCTGCACTAGAAATACGTCACATTTGTGCTAAGCGCATATGTCTGATAAGGTTAAGTAAAGTAAAGTGTCTTTATCTCTAGATATGCCCTTAATATTTGTAGACATTATTAGAATAATTGATCCTAAAAAGGACCGATTTGACAAAAATCATATTGACCGGGTGATTCTGATTAGCCGATTAATTAATTATTCATTACCTAGGGTACAACTGATTACGGTGGTCTTATTTGTACTCAAATTTTCGTAAAGGCTTTTCTTTTGAACCCCATAAGAAATGGCTAATTAACTTTTCATTAAAAATAATTTTACACACTGTTACTTTTCGACGATATTTCAAATCAGATTTGTATAGTAATAAGTATAGTTAATATGGAGTCTCTTTGTGAAAAGTAAATGAGTTTTGTAATATCGGTCACAACTCATATATGAATGATAAGGACAAAAACGGTTAAAATAAGTGCACAGAATTTTAACTAAATATATATCGGCGCCATTGTTTAGGAGATGGATTTATCCCAGAGATTAAAGGTTAAATGTATATTCCAGGTTCTATCTACGTATTTTCATTACTAAAAAAGTATAATTAAAATAAAGGCCTTAAGATATATTTAGATTCTATGGAAATTAGCAAATTAAAAAATACAGACATAATTATTCTGAATGACAAAATTGAGACAAACAGTTGCCTCAAGTATTGTTTATATTGTAATTTTCGAACGTTGGTTATGGAAACATCATGTACATACCACCGGATTCCCTAGATCGACATTCAGCAAAATTCTTTTAATAATGATGCGGGAGTAAAAATATAAATATCTGGGAGCTTACATCAACAAAGAATTAGATTCAGACTAAGAAATCAGGGTACGAATAGAAATGGCAAGGGCAGCGTTCTTAAAATTCAAGCAATTGTTCTGTGACAAAAATCTTAATACTGCGCTGAGACTGAGGTTTGTTGAATGTTACGTCTGGTCTCAACTATTGTACGGAGTAGAAATATGGACGGTAAAAGCGCAAATAGTTAGGAAGCTTCAAGCCTTTGAATTTTAGATATACCGGAGAATGTTGAGAATGGACTGCCAGGGTCACCAATGAGGAAGTGCTGAGAAGGATGGGTCGAGACAAAAAATTGTTGAGAACAATAAAAGTACGCAGGACTGCATACCTGGAACACATACTAAGGAATATAAAGTCTTCTGCAGGCCATCATGCAGGGTTGAGTCGATGGCAAAAAGGGAATAGGTAGAAAGAGGAAGTCATGGCTGCGAAATATTCGTGACTGGACAAAGATGACTGTAGACGAATTATTCCACGTTGGAAAAGACAGAGATACTTTTAGAAATGTGGTCGCCAACCTCCGTTAATGGGGACGGCATAGGTAGAAAAATAGTGATACGCTAAACAAAAAAAAAAACAGAGATGAAGATAGGCGCCAAGAAACTCTGTGTTATAAAACAGTTGAATAAAATACAGATTCTCGATTCAAATATTCAAAAATTTAATGAACAGCTTACTAAAATAGAAATAACGTCTATTTAAAATGCAATTCATTAATGGCTCAAGGTACAAAGCAGTCCTAGCATCTGCTAATGATATTGATCTTATAAGAAACTCTTTCCGCAAACGACATCTTCAACAAAGTGAAGAGAGCACGAAAAATGTTTTACTTAAAATCAACAAAATAAAAACCAAATACAAGCGAATCGACAGAAGAAAGCAATTTAATACAGAGCATAATTCACTTAAGACCTATTTTAATACATGAATGCGAATCATGGACAATGACTAAAACAAATAAGGAAGAACTCCGAATATTTGAAAGAAAAATAATAAGAAAACTTTTTTAACCTCATTATCATATTGCTACAAATCCGTGTAGAATAAGAACACATACTAAATAAAGAAAGCTCTTATAAATATATTGTTTAGGAAAATAAATCGCTTAAGGTAGATCGGACACATGCATAGACGCCAAGATGTCAAACTTGGTTAAAAAACGTAAACTAATTTTTGAAACCAAATTCAGTATTTTGCTTTAATCTGTGCCTTCTAAGAATTGCAAGGAAAAACAGACGTTGATAAAACTGTTATTAGAGACATGGGGAATCTAAAAATTGCATTGAACAACATATCTCCTCAACTAAGCAAAAATCCTTAACGAATTGGTTTCTAGTACTCGTACAGAGTATATCGAAATAAAAGGAAAAAGACAGTTAAGCAAGTGCAAGCATTTACGTTTTAAGGGTGAAAGGATGTGCGCCCCATTATTAGCTGACAAGCTTGCGGAGCATACTATTTCTGGTCCTTAGTTTGCCTTTTAGTTTTAAACAAGATTCTGTGATTGACAACGTGCGATATAAACTATCTACAAGGTATTTATAGGAAATTCAGAGTTCAAGGATTTCATCACACTATTGGATGTTCAGTTTTGTGAAAGCGCCTGTGTTGGGAAAATTGAAGGAGCGTTCCTAAGATTTTCGGGGTTTGGCTTAAAATTAAATCGTAGTTCATTTTTATTATATTTAAGGCGTCTATTAGATTTTTTTCCACTCCAGCAACAAAAGTTTTTGGTTGTGCAATGTATGGTCTACATGAAAATCCTAGTATCTACTGGTATCTGTTGATCATTTGTGTAAATGTAATACAGTGTAGGTGCCATTACGGTACCCCAAGCGAGACCGTTTGTCTGCGTTCTCCATATTACCATTGAATGATACGAAAAATCTTCTGTTCTGTAGATATACGCAGATAAAACGATGTTTACAGTTTGTCATACAGTTTTTGGAGAAATGTCCTCTAATTTAATGTGTCGTAGGCGGCATTTAGATTGACAAATACCACCCCTGATACCTGATATCTTTCGTACCCGTTGTTGCTTTTTGCAACAACGGGTACGTTATTACGTACGTTATAAGTATTACGAATAAAAATAAATAAGCAAGAAGAATATAAGTGAACCATATTTAAAATAAGTGACAGAAAAAAGAATATTATATATACATTTACTTCTAAATTAAAAATAAAATACTCGTATGTCTGATAACGAAAGATACAAAATTTACAAGCGACAAAGTATTTTTTAAAACAACCGAACATATTATATGTAATAATTGTAATAGATATGTTGGCTATAATCAAATTACCATAAAGCCACCGAAATATTTTATCTGAGTAATGACCCACTACTGATTGCTACGTTACGTTATACGATACATTTATAGTTAAAGCGAAATTAGGTGTTATGCCTACTTATTATTTTAGTATCTGTTACAAGTTAGATACTAAAGTATTATAGTAAGATATTGAATTCCCTACATTTAAAAATTGAAATATTGAAATTAGACAGTAAAAAATTATAATTTTAAGATTGATTTATGATTAAGAATGAACGTACATTTATATAATAAATTTTTCAGTGTCAATACATTAAAAAAATACTAATACATAAAAATTTCCCTTTCCAAGCTTATAACAGACACTAACTTAACCCCTTAACGTACACATTAATTTTGAAGTTATGGTCAAAAAATAATCGAATTTTTTTTTTTAGTAAAAATGTTTTATTTTGGTTATAATTGAATAAAAAAAATATTTTCAATGGCGTAAAACCTTGACTTTTCGTGGGGGAAGGGGTGTACGCAAATCCGTTGAAATTTAAAAATTTTGTTTAGACGAAATACTTTGAATAGGTAAATAGTAGTATGATTTATATGAACAATACAAATATTCCAACATATTTTATTGACACACACACACACACACACACAATATTGTATTTTAGATGAATTATAATGAAATTTAGTAAAACAAAAAATATACACATAACTCTAACCTACCGAATATTATATGCAAAATTTACTTACCAAACAATATAATATGTTAAAAATAAGGCACAAATTAGTTCAAATGCAAAAAACAATAAATATCGACTTCAGACGACTTTACACCGGCAAGACAGAAGGCTTGTATCAAAACAAAAGTTCGACAATAATATCGGTTATAAATGATGATGACTGCAAATTGCAAGTTATGAGATAATAAATATATTTTAAAGTAACTCAATACTGACTGAGTCATCTATTTTATAATAGAAAAATAATTTAGATATATGCTTACATATGTCTCTTTATACAAATATCCGCTTTGCAAGGCTTGAAAAATTTTATGGATAAAATTTAACCGGCGCCCGTGTCCCAGACGAGCGCGTACAAAATTACCAGTAAGGCGCGCCCGTGTCTGAGACGGGCACGTACGTTAAGGGGTTAAGTTTAAAAATAATTAAAGCAAGTAATATAAATTACCACCATAAAATATTTAACTACATTAACCAAGTATTTGTGAAATTTCGGGATGAATAAATTGATTGATATTTAAATAAATTTCAAGTTCCAAAACGTACCTGCTGTAAAATTTAAAAATCTACGACTAATCAAATTATTGGCAACATCGGAGGAGTTTAGTTGTGTACGGGGAAGAATACATACGGATCCCAAAAGTGTTTTACCCTATTACGGAGTTCATTTAATCCTACGTGTTGATCGGAGTCTACATAAAGCGCTACCCAGATAATAATATACACGGTGTATATTCTCCTGGAGTTAGTATAATACCGTTTTAGTACGGGGCCCACATTAACCGCTAGATCTATATATATATATATATATATATATATATATATATATATATATATATATATATATATGTATATATATGTATATATATATATATATAATAAAATATGTATACAAGATTGAAGGCAAATGTATATACTTATTTCTGACTATTGGTCGTCTTCAGTACGGTGCAGCCAATTTAGAATAAGAGCATGTTAACTTGGGAAAGGATCACTATATGAGCAATGCGACCAATTTGTGGTAATAATGTTGCCACTATGGCACTGTGGCAATAATGTTAGAAAATTTGACACATCCACGGAGGGAGCTAAGCCACCTGAGGAAAGGAATGCCAAACGTTTAGAACGTTTCAAACAACAAGAAAAAGGTTAATCATACTATTTACATTTTAGTCATACTATTTTTGTTTTTTCTTTCTGTTCTCTATGGATCAGTTAAAACACACCATTAAAAGATGTCACAAACGAAGTTTTACTATCAATAACTAAATTTTAAAATGTATTTTGTTCATTATTTTATGTGTTATATTTTATATGTTATATTTTATATGTGTGTTATTAATGTTAAGTGTTATAGCTTTATATAAATAATATCGACGACTAGTAAGTTGAAATGACAATTTGTGATATATTGTAAATATTTACACATTCTCCTAAATACAGTGTCTTGAAGAAGGAATAAAACAATTCCGAAAGCTAGACCAAAAGTCAAAAGAGTGTTTCTGTAACATCCCGGCCAAACTTTCTGACTGCGTGTCACTGTGTTGTTTATACATATATATATATATATATATATATATATATATATATATATATATATATATATATATATATATATATATATATAGAAAAGAAATTTAATCTTTGCAGATAAGTTAAATAGTAAACTCTTAAATATTGGGGAAATCTGCAAGAAATGGTAGCTTTGAACTTAACACGCAAAGGTTTACCCAAGGTTAATCGAAAAACCCAATGTAACTACATTTAAAAGGAGGTAATTATTTAACATTTAATATAAGACATTTCAAGGAACTCTCTTTTAGATTTATTGTTCTCACGGTGGAGAATTGTAGTGTTCGTAAAGTCTATGAGATGACCAGTGGAATGGACATGTTTGGTTAATGCACAACGGTCAGGGTGAACTCGAGAATCACTTTTGTGTAGTGTTATACGTGATTTCAATAATTGAGATGTTTGACCGATGTAGGAATTGTTGCAAGAGAGACATGGAATGTTGTAGACAATGTTACTAAGCCTATCTATGGGAGTCTTATCTTTTATCTTAGAATAAAGATTATTAATTGTTAGGGCTGATCTACAAGCCACATTAAGTTTAATGTTGTTATTATTATTACCAAAGCTATTTTCAACACTTTTCAGAATCCTTGTTAACCCCGGAGTGATATCTCTGAAATATGGTAATGAAAAATATTTGTTGATAGGAGTATCCGAGACTGGGTTCCCACTTAAGAAATCAGGATCAGCATTGTTAGTAGCGAAGGAAGGTGAAATATCTTCGTTATGGATAGTATTAAACAAAATCTTATTTACTAATGGTGTTGGATCTTCTTCTTAAAGTACCTATCCGTTCCAGAAGTTGGCGATTATCACGGCTATCTTTACTTTGTTTATTGCAGCGCGAAACAGTTCAGTGGTAGTCGTGTTATACCACTTTCGTAAATTTTGAAGCCAGGAAATGCGTCTTCTTCCCGGTCCTCTCTTACCATTTACTTTCCCTTGGAGAATCAGCTGGAGAAGACCGTAACGTTCTTGATTTCTCATTACATGTCCTAGATATTCCAACTTTTTAGTTTTGACGGTCATGAGAATTTCACATTCTTTCCCCATTCTACGCAGGACCTCCACATTAGTAACTCTGTCAACCCAGGATATACGTAAGATGCGCCTATAACACCACATTTCGAAAGCTTGGAGCCGATTCATAGATGCAACAGTCAGTGTCCATGCTTCCATTCCGTAGAGCAGAACTGTGAATATGTAGCAGTTCAATAGACGGCATTTTGTTTTTAATGATATGTCTCGACTGTTGAAAATAGTTCTCATTCTAACGAATGCTGCTTTTGCTTTTATTATTCGCTGTTTAATTTCTGTTGAGTGATCCCATTGGCTATTTAAATTGGTGTCTAGATATGTATATTGCTCGACTCTTTCGATATTCTGTTGGTTGATTGTGAGTTGAGCGTTTAGTATTGGTTTTTTACTAATTGTCATAAATTTGGTTTTCTTTATGTTAAGAGCTAGTCCGTATCTGTTGCTGACTTCTGTTATGAGATTTGTTAATATCTGTAAGTCATTGAGATTATCGGCAAAAACTATAGTGTCATCTGCATATCTAATGTTATTCAACCATTCACCGTTTATTAGTATTCCTTTCGCACAACCGTCTAAAGCTTCCTTAAATACCCATTCAGAATAAATATTAAACAACAATGGAGACAAAATACAGCCCTGTCGTACTCCACGTTCTATTGCAATTTTATTAGTTAACTGGTCTTCTATTTTGATTTTGGCCGTTTGATTGTAGTAAATGTTTCTGATAATTTTAAGATCTTTGTTGTCAATTCCAATTTCTTGTATTAGAGTCATTAATTTGTCATGTTTTACTCTGTCAAATGCCTTCTGGTAATCTATAAAGCATACGTATATGTCACAATTCACATCCCTGTATCTCTGAAATAGCACCTGTACAGCGAAAAGGGCCTCCCGTGTTCCCAGAGCATCACGAAATCCGAATTGTGTTCTTGTTAGTAGTTCCTCACATTTTGTATATATTCTTTTGTGGATGACCTTTAGAAATGTTTTAAGTAAATGGCTCATAAGCCTTATAATTCTATAGTCTTCGCACTTTCTCGCATTGGGTTTTTTTGGAAGATTTATAAAAGTTGACACTTACCACTCTTGGGGAACCACGCCCGTATCATATATACTGTTAAATATATTTGTCAACCATTTTATGCCATTATAGTCCATAAGTTTTAAGAATTCTGAGTGAAAATTATCAGGGCCTACTGCTTTACCATCTTTGGTGCTTTTGATGGCATATTTTACTTCTTCGACTGTAAATGGTGGTCCAGATTCGCAATTGGTGTTTGTTGTAATACCAGTGTTACTTCGTATATCTTCAAAAGTTTTTTTTACGTATTTAATCCAAATATCTTTTTTATACTCTATTTCCAGTACTATGTTTCCCTGATTATCTGTCAGGAATCCAGTGTTCTTGTGTTTATATAAGCCTGCCGCTTCTTTAATCTTTTTATGGAGGTTAAATGAATCATGTTTTTGTTGTAATGACTCTATCTCTGTATACTTCGAGCTAAACCAATTTTCTTTTGCTATTTTAATAGCCCTTTTTATTTCGTTGGATAAGCGTTTGAAATAAAAAGTTTTTGTAGGATTTGTAGGTTTTTTGTATGAAATGAAGGATCTGATAGTTTCATTATGCAGCGTGCAGCGACCGAAAAATCAGTTCGCCTGGAACATCAAGACGAAGCAGAACGAATCTGACTTGACAATGGCAAGTGTGACCTTGTCGAAACGTCGTCAAAACAATGGTTTTTCTAAAAACCTAAAATATTTAACCCGGAGTCAAACCCGGAAAACAACTGAAACCACATATAGCTCCCGCGGAAATTTCAAATTCAATATACATATACATAATATATATATATATATATATATATATATATATATATATATATATATATATATATATATATATATATATATACGTGTGTGTAGTATTTGCCAGTGTGCCACCACTGAACAATACAAGTGTAATAACAACAGTGCCCATATAGTTTTCATCAAAAATTTGTAGGGCTTATACCGTCGTATTGTAGGACAACGGCTATGTTTGTCTATATAGCAACAGAATAAGGATGGGTAGCCTCGTTGGGATGTCGTATATACAAACAAAAAGTAATTAATTTAGTGACCAACGTAATGTTGAAGTTTTGTCTCGTTGCGTTGTTGAAATATTTTGAGTGCCGTCCGGTAATTACGCTGACGGTTATTCGCTGTAGTTGTGCTTGTTTAGGATGCGACTGATAAAGTTCCAGATCTGTTGGTTGTGCTGTAAAAATAAATTAAATTTCAAATAAATTTCAAGAGCGAGTTCCAAAATTATACGTGTTTGTTTTTTATTATTTTAATGTAACTCAAATGTTTAGCAATAATAAAATTCCGAAAGGTTTCAGTATTTAGCTGGATAACGAATAAAAAATAATGTTATCACCGCATATTTCTTCATTTTTAAAAAATACACATAATTGCTATAATATTGCTGAAACCAGTAGAAAAATCAAGATGTAGTACATATTTTTGTACACAGAATTATGTAATTGATCATGGATAGAGTCACTAAAAGCTTCAACAAAAAAGCGGACATATAACGAGAAACAAATAACTCTTCTCTACAGATGACACAATATTGATTGTCCAAGATTAACTTACTTACTCTACAAAGAATAGTTGATTAACAGAAGATTTAAAATTTTTAAAATAAGATTCAACAGCAGAAGGCAATATATCGTTCTTAACTCCGAAATCTGAAACAAAAATAATCGGTAAAGATCCAATTGAAAATAAATTACAAATTGATGGCATAAGTACTAAACACATAATTAAATTAAAATACCTAGAAATTATACTGTTCAGTTATGGTCACCCACAGAAAGAAGTGATGGATTCTTCTTTTTCTAGTGCCATCTCCACTAATAAAGGTTGGCTCTAACCATTTCAAATTCGTCTTTATCTTCTGCTTGTCTTAAGAGCGTCTGTGTGTTTAACCCGGTCCAGTCGCGAATATTTTTCAGCCAGGATATTTGTCGTCTACCAGGACCCCTTTTTTCTTCGATTTTACCCTTTATAATCCGCTGTAACAACTCCTACTTATCATTTCTAAGTATGTGCCTCAAATATGCTGTCTTTGGCCTTTTAATGGTGGTCAAAAGTTCTCTGTCTCTTCCCATTCTGTGCAACATCATTTCGTTCGTAATATGGTCGGTCCATGGTATCTTCAAAATTCTCCTAAAAAGCCACGTTTCAAAAGCTTCCAGTTTTCTCATTAAGTCAACGTTAACAGTCTAGGCTTCGATACCATAAGGAACAATAGAGTGGATATAACATTTTACCATCAGATATCGGAACTTCAGATTGAGTCTTTGGTTACTCAAAAATTTCCTTATTTTCAAAAAGGCTGCTCTTGATTGCTCTATTCTTGAACGAATTTCTGATTTCGGATTCAGACCTTCCGTAATCCATACTCCTAAGTATTTCATTTTGTCCACTTGCTCAATATCTTCATTTTTTATCTGGATCCTTGTAATGACTTTGCCCCTCTTACTGATAATCATGGATTTGTTTTCTTTATGTTCATTGTTAAACCAAACTGTTCTCCACTATCACAAATTGTGTTAAGTAACGTCTGCAGGTCTGTCTTACTTTCAGCGATAATGACTGTATCGTCAGCATAACGGATGTTGTTTATATTTTAACCATTTATCTCGATCTCTTCTGTACAGTTTTCAAAAACTTGCGTAAATAACTCTTCGGAATATATATTAAATAGTAATGGTAAAAGTATACAGCCCTGTCTCACTCCTCTACTTATCTGTTGCGCATCCGTGCTATTTCCATCTAATGTTATCACAGCCTATTGGTTTCAATAGAGATTTCCATTTTTGTCGAGTCCTTTTCTCTTTAGACATTCCATGAGAATGTTATGTTTAACTTTACCGAAAGCTTTCTTATAGTTTATAAACGCAACAAAAAGATCTTTTTGTTGGTCTTGACGTTTTTGGGTAAAGCCTTCAAAGTTTCCACTCTTCCGAAGCCGTTACGAAAGCCAAACTGTCTATTACTCCTATCCGCTCCGCTTCGCAAGTGATGGATACGGTAGAAGAAATAAAGTGACTTGGATGAAGCTCTAATGACACAATATGACAATCAATAATTTATAAAGCCATTGTAAGACCAATAATGATACATGCCTCCCTAATAAGGAAAATAAGATCTTTGGCTATATGTTTACTTTTTGAGGGTGCTGCATGTTTGCCTCATCCATCCAATAAGATTTCTCTTCATTTCAATATATGCAAGTTTGTGGATTTACTGTTTTATATAAACAAAAGGTTGCTTCCTAACAAAAAAGGTTACAAGAGTTAATTGAAGACTTGATTACATAAATCTTGCATTACTTCGCAAAACTGCATCCAGCGATCTATATCAGGGCTGTCCAACGCGAGGCCTGGAGGCCTCATACTGCCTGCTGATGCATATTCTGCGTTAAGAGAATATGAACGCATGAATCCAGAATATATGTAAATTTATGTTATAAAAAACTACACATTTGGCAGAAAAATATCACTTGTTAAAGAATTTTTACTTTTACTGGCAAAGCTGTACGTAAACCCATTCCCTTTAACGCATCGCTTGTTGTGACGTAGAGACTTGTCGGTGTCTTCATCAATGCAAATGGTACTGGAGTGGTCAGGCACTTGATATCTATTGATAGTTGTAAATGTGGCTAGTTTTTATAAAAGGTAAGGGACCACTAATAAAGTCAAACTGCTCATTGTAATTAATCTAGTTTGAAACAGATAATTGTATAAAACCAAGTATGTCTTCTAAAAAAAAAAATAGCGGACGAACACCGAGCGTAAAATGACCGATAGAAACCAACTATTTGATCACAAATAATATTAATAAACTATAGTGCCTTGTGTATATGCAAGTTCCATCACGTCTTAAACAATATAGTACAAAACGTCATTATACTTCGTTGCATGAGAAAAAGTTTCAATAATATTTTGGCGAGTTTAAATCTACCATAATTGCGGAATATAAGAAGAAACTGAAACAACAATTTTTTTTTTAAAGTTATATACTGATCTAAACTATAGTCTGGTGGCTTCTTATGAAGTAGCTATGAAAATTGTCAAAGCAAAAAGAAATCATTTAGTGATGAACTCCTTATAAAGAATTGTGTAATTAAAATGGCAGAACAATTTATTGAAACGAAAATCGCTGAAAAATTCAAAAAGGTTGTAATATCTCATCAAACAATTAAGAGACGCGTACAATCTTCTTCAGCCTTCATTTATCCATTGTTGGACATACGCCTCCTACAATTGCTTCCACGCTTCCCTATCTTTTGCAATTCTCATCCACTGCTTTCCAGCTACAGCTGTTATATCGTACAATATATTAATAAATATGTTTCTTCGCATACGCAGCATAAAAATGAGAGTTTGCGGTGATCAAATTCTGTACTGAGAGGGACTGCTATTATAGTCCGAAATATTGTCGTTCGCGGTAACTTAGTCCGTAGTTCAGAATCAGTTCAACCGCTCCTTGGGATTTGAAAAGAACTAGGATGTCGTACATGTGCAATAGGAATTTCAAAATACTTACAAATATTTTTATATATTCTGTGCTCTGAGCTTTAAACAGAAAACAGCTGATTCGTTAGCTTTGGCGCCTATAACCGTTTACTTTTCGTTCTTTGTGATATTGTTTAAGTTAAGACGTTTATTTTTTTTTTTAATTTAATATTTAATTTATTTTTTAAATCTTTATTACATCATTTGATTTTGTGAGTAAGTTGTGAATTATCTGGTATTTGGTTACCTTTTTAACAGAATAAACTTTGATTTTTACCGATTGTTTTTGTTATTATTTAAAAATATAGCATATTCGGCATTGCCCACGTAGCCACTAGTAGATGGTATTAGTTGGAAATATAAAAACTCGTTCAAATCTATAAAACAAACATAATTATAAGATATAGAACAACCTTTACATACCAAGCTGGAATTTACCCATTTCATAGGACATAAATCTTCTCAATAATTAAAATATTTTCTACAAAAAAGCTCTTCGATAAATCAGGCTAGGCTGTAACATAAAACAAACCAGGCACTAAAGACTGAATTGAAGGTTGTTCGAAATTCGTTCGCGGTGTAAACCAATCCTGAACTGATTATGAACCGCGCTTGCTTACAACCCGATTCCTATGAGGATTTTGAACTGATCCTGAACGCGTCTATTACTCGTACCATGAACGAAACTAATAATTCTGTTGTCGATGTGTTTAGTATATTTAATATTGGTGTTCTATTCCAATAGCGACTAACGGAGGGTAATGATGTCTCAAGAAAATAGCTTCAGGACAATATCAATTGTAAATATGTCAATTTCCTAGTTATTTGCACAGGCTAATCTAAAGAAAAAAATTGGGGTAATGATTTTAATAAATTAAAAAAATATATATATCAAAAATAAAAATTAATTTGCAATTCCTGTTGATGGCAAAAAATCAGCATGCCCGTAGTATTTTAATTATTTGCCTTTAAAGAATTTTTAAAAGGCCTATACTGATTTTAACGTTTTACATAAATTTAAAAGCCGATAATTCACAGCCGCTTTGATTGATAGAAAAACCAATCGACATCAGCGCGGAAGATATTAGTTACAACCTATCTCCTTTTACCACACACGAATTTCTTTTAGAGCATCCCGACTGTGATTAATGGGCCTTTTTAAAGCTTCTACAGCTAGTAATTAATTATTTTACTTATAATTAATAATTTGTTCACTAATTATCTCCAAGCCAAATGGTGCTGGAAGCAGTCAGTCCGGGAACTCTTGTAATGGAATAACTGGATAACGACAATTAAGATACCTTATCTTAAATGTCACTTTTTATTTTAATGGGAATCGTAAAGTTTTAACTGGAGCACAAATTAATTCACACGTTGGAAATTCGAGAAATTAGGGGGAGTGGGAGTGTATATTTAAGACGAAAAAATTATCATAGCTGTGCAGCCAATTATACAGAGTATTATTAATATGTAAATAAGTCCGCAGTATATTATTTGCACAGGAAACTTAATTGTATTATATTTCTACAGAAAATAAAGAAATCTGTAATAATTAAATTAAATATACTCTTATACTTACGTCCAGATCGTTTTATTTTATTTTGAAATTATAATTTTGCTTTATTTTTCATTGTTTTTATTATTTTATTGTTTTACGGTTTTTCTAAAGTTATTTATACACTAGGTGATCCGATAAGTAACATATTTTTATATGCTACTTATGAAATGAAATAAGGAAATATTGTTCTGAAGCTATTTTCTTGTGGCATCTTATAGTAATAACTGTTTTAATGGGAATAAGCCACAATTAAAGTTTAAAATGAGGTTATTGAGGTTTCAATTTCCACTTCGGAAATTGTTCTCAAAATACAAACAATAATAAATTAAACACATTTTGTTTTTTGTTACTTCTGAAAAGTATTCTATAAAATTCTAATAAAATTAGGGTAAATGCGTATAAGAGTACGCACTTAATATTAAAAGTGCGACAGTTTTTTATTTTTACGAAAATAGACTATTTATCATTCCTCACATTGTTAATCAACTATTTAAAAATATGTTTTGGAATAGTTTTAAACCATGTTTGTATTCAAATAAGTAATATTTAATTTTGTTTGCGAAGCTGCTAATGCGTACTCTTATACACAAATTTACATCTATATGTTTAAAAGGACGCACATTACTGAAGTGTACAAAAATATTAAGACATTCCAAAAATCAAACTCTATTTCTAAAATAAACGCAACACAGATACATAAAAAAGAAATATGAAAAGTATGTTTCAGAACTCATTTTTATTTCATCTTTAAATCCATTGCTACTCCTCACAGTTAAAACACATGAAGTCTCCTGTTACGTAAGTCGTACAAGATTCGTGTCACCAATTCTTGCATTGACAGCACATGATCCAGTCTTCAACAGAATTTGAATAAAGCTCATTACATCCTGAGCACGTTACATCAGGATCATTTTCTTTATTCCCTTTTTGAACTTTGCGCAATGATTTTCTACAACTAGGCACTAATTTTCTTTTTATTCGTTCCATCCTCTTTTTTTGTTCTACTTCTTTGGTTTTTTCCAAATTCTTAAGTTCTTTTGTCTATGGGCTACTCGAAAGTATTTGGGACTTTTGAGATTTTGTTTTGCGTCGATTAGGGGTTTCTTTAATTTTGGGTAATGGTAAAATCTCTGCCACTGACACTGACATATTTAGCTATTAGTGCTAGCTTATGATGGTATTAATACACCATCTTCGCATTCGATATCAAGACTAGCCACATCGAGAGGTGGTGTAACGTGAAAAGAGATTAGATTATCTTCATTGTCAGGCTGCTTTGAAGAAGGTATTACTTCAGATGGTATTGGAAGCTGAAGTCCATTATTTTCTTCTTCTACACGGACTTCATTTGAAGTATTATCTACTATAGCGCTTACTGGATTGTCCAAAGGTACGTCGGTAACATAGAAGGGGGCAAAATACATGTCATGAAACTAATCAGGGTTAAACGGATATATTCCCTATGCTTTAAAAGAATTTTCGGTCTTCTGAATATTTGCCACAGAACCATAAGCAATGCTAAATAATCTAGCAACTTGAAATTGTGTAATTACTTTACCTGGATTATCATCCACTTGTCACATTCCCTACTGTAGGTTTTTTTTAAAGGACCAAAAAAAACAATATCCAGTGGCTGTAGTTTATGGCTTGCAGGTTACGATGAGAGCTGTGATTGTCAAGAATTAAAAGAACTTTGTTTTCAGCACTAGGTTGGCAAACTTATTAAAATGGATTAACCACTTCCAAAAAAGATCTGTGTTGATATATCCAGATTCAGAAATTAATTTCAGAGTTTCACATGGTGCGTTTAAAAACAGCTCTTCCTTCATTCTTTTTCTGGGGAATATGAGTGCTTGAGGAATATAGTTACCTGTGGAGTTCATGCAACATACAGCCGTTACAAGTTGTCCATGATCTGCACTAGCTACCTTCCCTACAAGTTTCTTTCCCTTACTCGCTAATGTGTTGGGTAACTTATTAGGCACGGTTGATTAACCCGATTCATCTATGTTATATATTGAACTTGAAGAGTATTGCCTTAGTTCATAAAGATGTTTAAGGTTATCATAAAATCTTGTTATTTCATTTTCATTAAAACCCATAATTGGGGCCATCGAACATTTTTCTGGCTGTTAAAGCGTAATTTTGTTCCGCTGACAAAATCCTCTTACTCATGACCTACCAGCCATTTGTAGATATCTATTAAAACGGTGAGAAATATTATTAGATTCAGCAAATTTATACGCTGCTAGTTGCAATTTTTTGTTTTTGTAAATCCATAAAACATCTGATCTAATTCTCCTATCTGTTGTGCTAATTCGGCTTCTAGGTCGCTTGGAATATCGTTTGTAAATCGTCCCAATGATTTTGGTATATTTCCACACTTTAATCTTGTTTTTAATGTGGCCTCATTTATTCCCATATCATTCGCTACACTTCTGTTACTACATCCTGCTTCTAATTTTTGCTGTATTTCTCGTAAGTTTTCTTCAGTAAAAATTAACTTTCTATCGGTTTTTCGCTTGTACTGACTGATTATGAATTTAAAATCTGAAAATAAAAAGAAATCTTGAAACAAATAAAAAATTGTTTAAGAGTATCCAACTGTGTATAAGAGTTCGCATTGCGTAATCTTATACATCGGTAACTGCATATTCTTATACATCACTATTTCATATAAATGCAGTCTAAAATTATTTGATACAAAACTGATGGTTTGCTTACCTCTCAACTGACTAAATTGTGAACACACAAAATTGTAAATCTGAACGGCAACTATTTGCAGCGACCATATTGACAAAACTAGGACGATAATGCAGATTTCTGTTTATAAGCTTGCAGTAGGAATGTATTTAGAATGCTTTCAAGTAAAAATTACTTTAAAATAGATGGCGATATATATTAAAAATAATAGGAGCGTACTCTTATACACATGCGTGCTGTTATACACACTTACCCTAAGTTTATCTGACGTACCTGAATCTGACGTATCTGAATTCAGACATACCTATATAATACATTTTAAAGTAGACGAATTTAAGATCATATAGCTAATGTTGCTGAGTTGCGTTCCTGGGACGACTTTATTATAAGATAGTTAATTCGATTACATGAAATCAACTTTAACTTGAGAATATCCGTCAAAAAAAATCATAGCATGTGATTCGTCTTTAAAAAGACAAATGCCATAATGACAGTAAAATTTTTCTGTTATTGATTCCATAGTAAATCATGAGGAAAACCGGGAAAAAAACTCATAATACTATCCCGACATGATAATTATTTGATCTTATAGTTAGTACTCTCAATAAACATCAGATTCTGATTTTATATGTTTGCTATTTAGAAAACATAAATGATGTATACTCGATATGTTACTGACTTACTTATAGTGGTATTTTTCTTTTATTAACTTTATCTTTTAATATGATCCTACTGATCCTATTCTTCCGAGAATTTTGCGACACAATTGATCTGATTTAGCATAACTTGAGTCGCTTCATTAATTTTTCTCTTTTTACCATCATTTTCTTCTAGGACCAATACTTGAAACGTTCCATTGAACGCTATGTTCATTTTCTCATGCGTGTTTACATATTTGAGATCTATCAAATTCTCTATTTTTAAGATAAGATTGATGTTTACTTAGTCTAACATTTAATGGCCTTGATATTTTACCTAAATAAAACTGATCGCATTCACAAGGTATTTTATAAATACAATTCTTTGTTCTTTCTGGTTCATTGTTAGAATTAGTTTTAGATAAAATAGATCTCTATGTGTTTGTTGTTTTGAATGTTGTTAAATTGTTGAATTTATTTCCTATCTTTTTCATTTTTCTGATAATCATTTTATCTATGGTATTGTTATTTTTCTCGCAATATTTCTTGTGTATGTCGAAGGATCTCTTTGAGTTGTTCTGTTCTATTCGGTCGATTGTTAAAAATTCCTTATTTATATACGATAAAGAATAATCATGTTTTAATAAAACATATGTTAACAAATGTTTTTCCTCTAATTAATAATAATAATCTAATGTTCATGATCCGGGAAAGGTTGTAATTTCGTCGATCCAATTTATTTTTTGTTAAAAAAGATACTGTAAGTATTGAAGATTTGCTTTTCAGTGTGTTCAAATTCTGGTTTTGATCGAATTATTTTTAGTTTACATAATATATAGTATATAAAAATTCATATGAGAAACAAACAAATATACATTTAAATAAATTTAATATTCTTTTATAACAAAACAGTATACCATACATTAGATTACAATAGAAATAATGACATATTAGCGACTGTTGTCAATCTATCAAATAGACAATTAAATGCAACGGTGAGTTTAATACTGCCAAAGGGTCTAAACTTTGCCGTTACTCATCAATATATTCCAAAATTAGACATAATTAGCTCAGTGGAGAAAATATCTCACTATTTACCAACCCAAAAAAAAGTAGAATATAGAGTACCTATTATGCAAACTTGATTTGGAAAAGTCCATTCAAATTAAAAAAAAAAAACATATGCTAACGGCTATAAAACTTGAAAAAATGACGACTCCATAATTATCTTAGCAACAAACAAGGGGAATGCTACTGTGATAATGTGTAAAATTCAATAATATATACAAACAAAGTTAAAGATATAATAAAAAACCTTATACAAAATTAACAAAGGTTGCAACAAAGCCTTTGTAAAACAGAATATATAGAATTCAAGTTTAAAGATTATTTATTTAACAAATGATAAGGGAAGATGAATTACACCTGATGACAGTAATTCCCCCCCCCCCCCCATTTTATGGAGTACCGACATTCATAAAACAAATATGCCTATTTGTAGTAGGGTAAACCATACAGTTAGTGGACACTTAAGAAAATTTACACTTTGAAAATTCGTAATTCACATTGTTCTCTGCAGATTGAATTGAATTTTATACAAAACGTAGTCTAAACAGTTTAATACAATATGGCTAAAAGGATTTAAAGAAAGTGTTAGATATTTTTTGTCACTATATATTTATTAAAAATATTTACAAAAATTATAGTTATTGGACAGTTATTAGTGATGGTGGAGAAAAACTCCACCATCACTAATTTGTTCCTGGTATCCTATGTCTGCAAATATAAATAAATAATTGGCATTTACAAGTGCAAATAGAACAATACTGAATGTTCCTATGTAATTATAATACTCTGTTGCACTGTTTTTTGGTGCTTGTATTAATACATGTTACCCATCCTTTGCACCTACGCCATGCGGGAAATTCCACCTTTGTTCAAAATCTGCAGCTTCTTCTATACATTGTTGTTCAGTTTCGGGAACCTAAAAATAAATAATAAATTATCGTTAAAAATAAACAAACTACTGATAAATTGTTACATATTATTTATTGTATCTTTTCAGGAGACTCCAAATGAAGGCTCTGGAGACGAGACTGTTTTAGAACCTATTGAGAACGAAGATGCACTATCACATTTACCTTCTGCTTCTAGTGCTATTTAAAATAAGGATAATATAGAAGGTGGAGATAAATCACCGTCCTCACCAGTTGTCATAAAAACTGCTTGAGGAAAAAAAAAGAAAAGTAACTCCAACAGAGCAAGTACAACATCAAACGAATGAGGTCCGTAAAATTTTAAAGGCAAATGTTGATTGCAAGCCGGAAAAGGATAATTTACAATTATTCGTTGAACTACTTCTCACCAAATTGAAGGCAATGGATGGTAACACTCAAGAATTATCCATGCATGAGATAGATAACATGATGTTTCGGTTGAGAAATTCAAATCTTCATAGGTCAATTCTGCAGAATAATATAGGACAACAAACATCAGCTCATATATCACAATCACATTCACATTAATCTCAACCTTCCCCATACTCTCAGCAGATTTCACCATATTCTCTACCCTCTCCAATGTCTGAACCAACTACCTATGCTCAAAATGTTGGTGGCTCTACACAATGGCAACTTCAAGCACATTCCACGCTATGATGGATCAGCCCAATGAACTTTAAACAATCAAACAAAATACAATGCCTGTTAAAACTAAGTTATTTGAACTAAATAATAATATTTGTCGTTTATAATTTACTGCTAAATGTTTATTTTCGCTTAAGTTGTAATAAAAAATAGATGTTATAACTAAAATAATAAACAGGCCTTAATTTCATCCCTTAGTTTTTAATTTAAAGCTTTACATACTTCTTGAACATAATTTGCAACAGTTTGTCTGGAACATTTGAAGAGGAATCCCAAACTTCCATAACTATCACCTGTAGCTAAAAATCGTAACGTAATCGCCAGTCTTTGATCGATTGGCACACTCATCCTCATATTCGTATCCTGTTTTTGAATGTAAGGTCAAACTTTTGTCAATAAAGATTCGAAGTTGGATGCAGCCATTCTGCAGAAATTTTCAAAATTTCCGAAAGGCTCTTTTAAAAACTCTGATAACATGTAGGACCCCCTGTATCTGCAATATAATAAAAACTCAAATAAGTATAATATTTTTTTATAAAATACACAGTCTTTAACTATTATTGGCATAGCCTAAAAAATAAATTTACAATGGATGTAGTTTAGGTTAGGTACACAATTTGAAAGTCTTATTTTTTTACTTACCTCTGCCGACCTCTCTCTTTGCTTGTCTTACTTTGACACACCTAGTTTGCAGAATGGCAAGCCAATGCGACCGTCGAACCATGCGCCGTGTAACTGCGCCTTAATAAACTCCGGTCAAGTACTTATCTGCAGTAGAGTACGAATCTTAATCGCATTTGAAGTTGCGGCATCTCGTGGTCAAAAAAAATTGTAACAAACAAACTTGTGGTGAATTGAATTAATCATACCATCATCGATAAACTATTCCCATATTTATTTAATTTTTTCCAAATGCCTGGTTATTCATTTTGGAAAAGAAAATTTTTTATAATTTTATGTGCTCTGGTTCTTAGAGTCTAGGAACTGAGGAACGATTTCACCAGTGTACCAGCCTATTCTTTCCAATATACGATAAATCTATTGCTCTCTGGAATATTATCTTCATCCCTATCAAAAATATCTTGCTCGGTATTACTTCCTTCTAGATCTACTTCCTCATGGTATGATTCTACAGCATCGGACTTATCATAGGCAGCTTCGTTACTGTTCGTCATCGCCTCTTCCATCAAATGTTTTAAGCTCTCCTGCTGTTTTTCGTGATAAATCATGTCTGTAATAAATTATCAGAAATTGAATTTTGACTCGCACTGCGAAACAGTGCGCGACTACTGAAAGATTAATTATAAAGTAATATAAACAATAGCTTTGTTAATATTTAGATAATTGCCTTTTGTGAATTAAGATGTCATGACACTTTTTAAATAAAATATTTGCACATTGTTTCTCGTTTTACATAAAACACCAATTCGTCGGTCGAGTGTTATAATGTTCTATCAGCACTTTTGGTGAAAATCGAGATATGTACAAAATTTGCTTAAGGGATGGCATATTCTTCTATTAAAATCGACTCCTGCATAAATATTTGATCGTATCTTTAGATATAGTCAATATTAAATTGTTCTAAATGACAAATTTAAAAATAGCTTAATATTATGTTCTATCGGATGCGACCAATAGCAATCCAGTATTTCTGCTGTTAGAACATTATAATTTCGTCTGAGAACCACGTTGTGTTGTGTGTCGAAAATAACGAACATAGCCTGATTAAGTTGTTTTTGTAAAGTTAATTGTGTGAAAAATGGAAGGCGTTGATTTAAGTTATAAGGCGTTTTAATATAAATATAGTTCCAAAACAATGAAATATTTAATTTTGATGTATATAACCTCAAAATACATTGTCATGCAGCCAGTAGGTACCTACATCTTCTTCTTAAAGTTCCATCTCCTATCGGAGGTTGGATATCATAACGGCTATGGCCACTTTGTTGGCTGCTGCTCTGAAAAGTTGTAGTGAACTACAGTTAAACCATTCTCTAAGGTTCTTCAGCCAGGAGATGCGTCTTCTTCCTATGCTTCTTCTTCCTTGGATCCTTCCTTGCATAATAATTCTCAGCAGCTTATATTTTTCTCCTCTGGTTATGTGACCCAAATATTCTAGTTTTCTTCTTTTTATGCTGTTCATAATTTCTAACTCCTTATTTAGACGTCGTAGTACCTCAGCATTGGTAATCCTTTGAATCCAGTGAATTTTTAATATTCTTCTGTAACACCACATTTCGAACGCTTCTATTTTTCTTATGTGTTGTTTCTTCAATGTCCAAGCTTCCATTCCGTATAGTAAGATAGAAAATATGTAACATCTTAGAGCCCTCAATCCGATATGCAACTGAAGGTCTCTGTTGGTAAGCATTGTCTTCATTTCCACAAATGCTTGCCTTGTCGTTTCAATTCGGACTTTGATTTCTCTGCTTTGGTCATTTTTGTCATCAACCCAGGTTCCCAGATATTTATATGTCTCTACTTTTTCTATTTGGGCTTGCTCTATCATTAATCTTTCATTTCCATGTTGCGTTTTTGAGAAAATCATAAATTTAGTTTTTCTCTTATTTATTTTTAGTCCGTATCTAATGCAATTACCAGTTGTTCGGTAGAATTCAAATCGATCGGACGTGTGTAAATTATCGGCGTTAATAGTATCGATAACAAAACTTTTTTCCTATTTGTTTTGTTGTTTTGCGATAAACAATTAATTTTGGTGAAACTATAGGTGTTTTTTCATAAAGATGAGTGAATTAAATGGGGGCAGCAAGCCCCCCGACCCTCCCCCTTATGATAAAGATGAAAATCAGGTTGGTATGATGGAATTTACAAATATGGAAACAATTTCACAAAAACAAGAGAACCAGAATGTAAGTACTAATTTAATGTCTAATTCTTTGGGAAAAAACGATAATGGTTCTAACGTTAATGAGAAGGTAAATAATAGACAGGTTTATTTATATACAAATAAAGATACCGGACCATATCATGTTTACGTAGAAAATTTCTCGGGATCTTTCACCGGTAAGTTAAATGCTTTAAGAGTTGGTGACATTATTCTTTCTGCGTTTCCTGAATTGGACTCAAAAATTACAAATATTGATTCTATTGGTCGTAATAGAATTAGGATTAAATTAACAGACTACAAAAATGCAAATTATTTAATAAATCAAAAAAATTCATCAGTATTTGTTAAAAATAACTTAGAATTGTATATACCTAAATTCATTCTGTTCCGACAAGGGATAATTAGAGATATTGATACAGAATTTTCTGAAGAATATGTAAAATCAAAAATTAAACAATATGATAGTCATTGTAACTTTGAAATTGTAAACGTTCGGCGAATTAAACGCAAACAGGAAGTAATTGAAAATGATTTAAAAAAAATAATTTACGTTCCCACAAAATCGTGTATTGTTTCCTTTAAATCTCAGATATTGCCGCGTTATATTTCAATAAATAAAGTTATTAAAGAGGTTGAACACTATACACAAAAAGTTTTAATATGTTTTAATTGCCTCAGATATGGGCATTTAGGTAGTCAGTGTAAAGGTCGCCCAAGATGTGGTAAATGCCAAGAGTCACATAATACAAAAGAATGCCAAATAAATGACTATATCCCAAAATGTTTCAGTTGCCAAGGAAATCACTATACAACAAATTTATCAGTGTGTCCAGAGTTTAAGAGACAAAAATTAATTAAGGAAGCTATGAGTTTTTCCAACATAAGCTTTTTTGATGCCAATAAACAGGTTCCCAAAACTTCCTATGCAGATATTTTAAATAAAAGCAATACGAGCCATCCATTTGACTTACTTGTTCAACCCACTTCCTCTACCTATTTACATTCTAGTTCTTCCTCTACTTCTGTTCAGAATATTCCAAAAGTCAACTCCTCTAGAAAACAATTTGCTTCCCATTTGCTTTATAACAGTAACTCAAACGAATTAAAAGATAAATCTAATAAAAGGCCAAGGCCAAATACTCCTGATCCATCTGAACAGATCAGAAAAGAAATTATTTCTCAGGTTAATGTTCCCAGTACTTCGGGAGGAATATTAAGTAGCCCTCAATACAAAAAAACAATTATCACAGATCGACAGTCAGAGGTCCTAGATCCTAGTATAATTAATGTAATTTTAGAATTGGTTATGAAAATTGTTAATTCTCTACAACAAACAAATAATTTAAATGTTTCTAAATCAGAAATCATCCAACTAATTAGTAAACATGTAAATCCAGATGTGTTATCAAATTCGCAGACCTAAACTCAAAATTAAATGTTTTGCAATGGAACTGTCGTTCGGCAGTTTCAAATAAAGTAAATTTAGAATTTTTACTCCATCAAAATCAAATTCATATTGCCTTATTATCGGAGACATGGTTTAAGCCTGGTTTGTATTATAACTTTAAAAACTTTAATTGCTTTAGAACAGATCGTATAGATGGATATGGTGGGTCAGCTATTTTATTGAAAACAAATATTAAATGTCAAGAAATTAGATTTAACATAAATATTCCTATTACATACACATGTATTTCCTTTAAACTACCATCAACAAATAAAACCATTCATCTTGTATCCCTATATAATGAACCGAAAAACAAAACTACAACACAGCAATGGCTATCCTTTTTTAAAATTATACCAAAACCCTTTATTTTGGGAGGTGACTTTAACGCGCACAATGTCGCATGGGGCTGTGAAGTTGATGACACATCTGGAAAATCATTGTTAGATGCTATCGAGCAGTGTAACCTTGTATTTTTAAATGACGGTTCACCCACCCTTGTTCCTTTAACCACACATTCACGAGCATCTGCAATAGACCTCACAATATGTACTCAAGATATTATAGCGCTACTGAATTGGAATGTTTTACAAGATCCCCATGGATCAAACCACCTACCCATTATCTTTTCAATTTATCACCCAAAGGGAAAAGAAACCCAGAGACTACACAAAATCTGGAATTTCAACAAAGCAGATTGGAATTTGTATTCATCACTCTTTACATCTCTAAACCAACCCAGGACGTATGGTGATCTAATTGAAAACTTCTACTTCTCAGCCAATACAGCAATACCACAATACACGAATATTACCAACAAACATCACATTCCAAAACCTTGGTGGGACAAAACGTGCCAGGAAACAGCCCGACGCAGAAAATTAACTTATATTAAATATAAGCAAAATCCCACAATAAGTAACCTAATAGAATACAAAAAGATGGACGCATTAGCGAAGAAAACCTTTAAGGAGAAGAAAAGGAAAAACTGGAGGGAGTATTGTGAAAGTTTGAATCAAAATACTCCCATCAAGGAGGTATGGAGGAAAGTAAACTGCTTCAAAAATCGCAAACAATCCAATAAATTGCCTATTGACCCGGACGAACCATGGATAACAGAGTTTTACCAAAAAATTTCTCCAGATTGGGTTCCGAATGATATTACCAACTCCATAGCCACTGTTTCTAGAGATAACCTTTGCTTAGATCGTCCGTTCTATCTATGGGAACTAAGAAGGGTCCTCAAACAAAATAACAATACTGCTCCTGGTAAAGACAATATATCTTATTCTATGATTTCTAACCTGACAAATGAACATAAAATCCATCTACTTCATATTCTAAATAATATTTGGCAGAAACAAGCACCAATTCCAGAAAGCTGGAAGGAGTATATTATAATAACTATAAGAAAACCTGGCAAACGTGATGACGATTACAATTCATATCGCCCAATATCTCTAGCTTCTTGTCTTCTTAAAACCCTGGAAAGACTAATTAAAAATAGATTAGAGCATTGGTTAGAATTTAATGACATTCTCCCACACTCCCAATTTGGTTTTCGCAAGTTTAAATCCACGCAAGATGCCATAACTGCTCTCGTAACAACAGTTCAAGTCAATTTCACGGAAAACTCATCTACTGCAGCTGCATTTCTGGACGTATCATCTGCTTTTGATAATATAAATTTGGATATCCTTGAACAAAAGTTATTGTCAGTCGGGATACCTATAGGTATAACATCCTTTTTGAAAACTTTGTACTCAGAGAGATTGATTTACTTAAAAATCAATGAGAAATTTTTTTCTCCTCGACTGTCCAATATAGGCCTGCCGCAAGGAAGTATTTTAAGTCCACTTTTATATATTTTATATAATATAGATTTAGAAGTCATTGTTCCTATTAACACAAAAATACTACAATTTGCAGATGATGTGGTACTCTATTCATCAGACAAATCAATCGATGTTTCTAAAAATAATTTAACAACAGCTATATCAACAATACATGCATATTATCAATCAAATGGATTAACATTATCAGAATCCAAAACAGAAATCTGCTTCTTTTCTAGAAAACATAGAATTCCAGAAGGATATATAAGTTGTGGTCAATTCAAATTTCCAATTAAAAACTGTATCAAATACCTGGGAACTTATTTAGACAGAAAACTTTTGTGGAAAGACCATATTCATCATATCATTAAAAAAACCGAAAAAACTATGAATATCCTAAGAGCTTTCTGTAAAACAAACTGGGGTGCAGATCCCAACATTAGTTTAATGTTTTATCGATCTATGATACGACCAGTTTTCGATTATAGCTGCCACTTGTATGGAAACGCATCGAACACCCATTTAACAAAAATTGAGGTACAGAAAAATAAGTGCCTACGCTTGTGCCTTGGGTATCTGAAATCTACACCAATTAATGTAATGGAAATTGAAGCTGTTGAACCGCCATTGAATTTACGGAGGCAGTATCTTACCGACAAATATATAGCTCGTACCATTAGCAGAGACCAAGTATTTCTTAAAGATATACACAATCTGGCTGTTTTAGATTTGACTAAAAGGTATTGGTTTAAGAAAAAATCTCCACTCGTGGCGGTAAGCTATAGAAATCTGTCTAAATTCAAAGAGGTACTTTATAAGGGTCATCTTCCACCAGTTTATACTGAAAAGCCTCATGTACTGTTCTCAATAAAAATCAAGACAGAATTTCTCAATGATGTCCAAGGCCCCATGTTTAACGCAGAAATTCAGAAGAAATGGCCTAATTATTATTATATATTTACTGATGGTTCAAAAAAAGGAAATAACACTGCTTGCGCAATATACCAACAGAATTCTGGACTACAGCATAAATATAAGTTACCTGATGAAGCCACCATCTACACATCCGAAATGCTGGGTTTAAAGTTTGCTCTTTCTCACGCTTTGACAAACGAAATGAAGAACTGTGTAATATTTACAGACAGTAAAAGTGCAGTAGAAAGATTAGGTATAACAAATAAATCCAAGCAATTGACTCATCTAGATATAGAGATTTTAAAATTGTACTACGAGGTTTCAAAGCTCGGAGGAGAAGTTGTTATCGCATGGATCAAAGGCCATTCAGGGATAATGGGTAATATAATAGCAGATGCTCTGGCAAAAGAAGCATTATCAAGCGGAGAAACCATAGACAACAATATTTTACCGGTATCAGATATAGATGTATATAATAAACATCGGCTCAAATTAAAATGGCAAGCCAATTATACGGAATCCGAAAGTCAGTCATCATTTAAATATTGGCAACCCACACTTCTTAAAAAAAGGTGGTTTCATTCAGAGTCCAACAGAAGTTTTATTAAAACTATTAATAGACTAAGGTCAAATCATGCTCTAACACCTTCAAGAATGTGCAAAATGAATTTAGTAGACACTCCAAACTGTACTTGTGGTAAATATGGAGATTTAACACATATCCTGTTAGAATGTGTAAACCAACAAGGAAATATTACGTGTTTATATGAAAATTTACGAAAACTAAATGTCTGTTTCCCATTTCACATAAATGAATTAATTTTCTCTGGAAACGTAGAAATCTATAATTGTATTTATCAGTTAATAAGAAATTGTAAATATAAACTTTAAACAATATAATTTACTAACCATAGAATTAAGATGAAACTTGTAAGCAATTTGCGAACTCCAATCATGTAATAAACCTTTTAATACGAAAAAAAAAAAAATAAAAAAAATAAAAAAAAATATATAAAAAAAAAAACAAACAAAAAAAAAATGTAAAACAAAATTATTACAAAAGATGACCAAAACAAAATAAAAAATATATATAAAGAAAAATAAGAAAATAAAAAGGAAAAATAAAAAAAAATAATAAAAAAAAAATAATAAAAATTAAAAAAAAAAAAAAAATAAAAATAAAAAGAAAAATTAAAACTCACATTTAGTACTAACTCAAACTCTGATTGTTGTTCTGTGAATACAAATTACAAAATAGTCTGGTCAATTGGCTATGCCAAGGCCATAAAAAAAAAAAAAAAAAAAAAAAAAAAAAAAAAAATGCAATTATCGTTAATTCTATTTACCAATTCTTGTAGCGATTCCAGGGTGTCTGCCATTATAACGGTGTCATCAGCGAATCTTATGTTATTTACTATTCTTCCGTTTACAGAGATTCCATCACCCAGATCCGCTATCGCTTCCTGGAATATGGCTTCACTGTACACGTTAAACAGTAATGGTGACAGAACACAGCCCTGTCTTACTCCTCTCTTTATATCTATATTTTCAGACTTTTGTTCTTCTATCTTTATATTGGCCTTTTGATTCCAATACAGATTGATAATGATTCGTAAGTCTCGTCTGTCTATATCTTTGACCTACATCAGATATTGGTAATTTTTTAAATTTGAAAAGACGATTCGCATGTAAATTTAACGTTGTATTTTATATGTTTTCTTTAACCTGTTTTTGCATATACAGAGTGATACAAATAGTATCCTTTGTATGTTTTTATTTTTTTTTAAGAAAAAAATAGTGTCTAACCTATGATTTTCTCTTTGAAGGATATAAACAAAAGCCTCCTTTTATTTTCCTTGTTTTTACAGTGAAAAAAATAATGGTATCGGCTGCTCCATATTTAAAAGAAAAACTAGAATATATGCGTATATCGGGGTCAAACAAAATGTTAACGTTATTGATTCTTTATTTTATTATTTTTGTAATATCAGTGGTGCAGTAGAATTTGTTTTTATTTTAGTGATATAGAGCTAGATCCATTTCATGTAAGAGACGATTCTGATGCCGATCCAGACTTTTTTCCAGCAGAAGAAGAGGACTTCCATCTTTCTTTTATTGGAAATGAAGAAGCAAGTCTTGAGGTGAAAGATAAAGACGTTTCTAGCATTCATGTTGTTGCAGATACAGTGGATGTAAATGAGCCTACTGAAGGTAAAACGTTAACAAGAAAAAGGTCACGCAATCCAGATGCTTGGAGCCGAAATATCAATAAAAATTTATGCCAAAGTGGCCAAGCATATCAAAATGTAAAGGGTATAGTTCGCAGAGCTAGGGAAGTAAAAACTTTTAAGAACTGTGAAGATAGTTGCAAATTTTTGTGTGCAAAAAAATTAGTATCAATGATTGCCAAGCAATTCATAATTCATTTTGGAGCTTATCAAATAACGAAAAATTGCATTTTTATCATCATAATGCGGAACGATATTCTAAGAGACGACCTCAAACTAAAAATAAATAGAGACGAATCTTTTCTTTTGTCTATTTTTTTCACATATTAGAAAACAAAATTAGAGTATTCTATGATGAAGAATTCTATGATGAGCTACAAACATTACTGGAAAGAGAAGTGAAGCAAAATGAATTACTTATATTGTTGGGAGATTTCAATTCCAGAATAGGAGACGAAGTAATACCAGGAATAAAACAAAGATTTAATGAAAGAGTTATCAATGAAAACGGAAAAAGAATGGTGGAATTCTGCACATCAAACGAAGTTAGGATAACCAACACATTTTTTGATCATAAAATACAACACAAATACACGTTTGAAAATACAAGAGGACATAGATCAATGATAGATTATGTGGTCACAAACAGTAATATTCACCATAAACAGATAGTGGATGTGAGAAGTTTGACGTCACCCAATGTGGGAAGCGATCACTATTTGGTACTTGGTAAAATTAGATTCAATGAAAGATGGAAAGAGAAACTTAAACAAATCAATGCAGAGGAAATAATAAAAATAGAAAATTTAAGAGATGACTCCATAAAATCATTATATCAAAAAAGGCTAGAACAGAAAATTCAAATGGAGAATATCGAAAATGAAAGCAATGTAGAGACTAGCTGGAGAAAACTTAAGAAAAATATTCTGGATGCTGCCCGAAAAGCCCTTGGAACGAAAATAATAAACAAAAAGTGGTCAACGAAAACACCATGGTTTACACTAGAGGTTAAACAAAAATGTCATCAAAAAAAGAAAGTTTTCCTAAAATATAAGTCAGAAATAACGAATGAATCATATGAAGAATATAGAAGAATAAGAACTGAAACTCATCAATTGGTAAGAAAAACAAAAACAGATTACTTGGAAAGATTCACAAAAGGAGTAGAGATAGATTTCTATGGACAACAGAAACAAATATGGCGCTTTATAAGACAACAAAGAAGCGAAATGAAAGAACTAGTTGAAATAGAACACATACAAAAGGATACATGGGTGGCCTTCCTGACAGAAATGTTTAAAAAACAAAACGAAGAACCTTTACCAGAAACGCCAAATATAATAACTGAGGAAAAAACCGAAATCTCCCAAAACGATGTGAAATAAGGAATAAACAAATTAAAAAACAGAAAGTCATCAGGAGAAGATTAAATACCAAATGAACTCTTAACATATGGAAGTGATCACCTTGTACAACAACTGCAACTTCTTATTAATAAAATAATTACCACGAATAGAATACCAGATGAATGGAGGAGAGCGATCATGGTTATGTTCTTCAAAAAAGGAGATAAGAAAGACCCCAATAATTATCGAGCAATAAATCTATTAAATACAACAATCAAATTGACAACAAGAATAATAGCGACAAAAATAAACGAACGAATATCTCTACAAGAGAAACAGCAAGGATTTCGGACAGGAAGATCATGCACGGATGCAGTTTTTGTAATAAGACAAATAAAAGAAAAGTCGGAATACAACAAACCAGCATATATGTGTCTGATAGATTTGAAGAAAGCGTTTGATAGAGTGAGAATTCGGGACGCGATACATTTATTATATGAAAAGGGAATATCACTGGATTTAGTATATTGAGAATATATATAAAGATACGAAGATAAGAACATAGCTACGGTAAGATGTAAAGGAAAACTATCGCAACCTATCAAATATGAAACTGGCATAAGACAAGGAGATTCGCTGAGCCCATTAATATTTAATCTGCTAATGGATGAAATCATAAACAAAGTTAAAAAAGAAGAGGATATAGAATGGGAGAAAAGGAAATAAGAATAATATGCTACGCCGACGACGCCATAATAAGAGCTGAAAATGAAGATGACCTACAAAGAATAATTAAAGAATTCGAAGATACGGCGCTTATATGCAACATGAAGATCTCAACAGAGAAAACTAAAACGATAGTGATATCAGCGAAACCGAGACGATGTTAACTAGTCATAAATAACAAAATAATAGAACAAGTGATTGAAACTGAATACTTGGGAATAAAACTGTCAAGCTACGGAAAAGTGGAAGAAGAAGTACGAAAGGAGGGGACATGGCAAACAGAGCAGCAGGATGTCTCAACAACACAATCTGGAGAAACAAATACCTCACAACGGAAATGAAAACCAGGATATATAAATCAACAATAAGACCGATAATGACGTACACAGCGGAAACAAGAACAGATACGGCGAAAACACAAAGACTACTGGAAACAACAGAAATGAAAGTCTTACGAAAAATAACAAACCAAACTCTAAGAGACAGAGTAAGAAGTGAGGAAATACAAGCGAGATGTGGTATAGAAGAAATAAACGCGTGGACCAAAAGAAGAGAAGTGGAATGGAATCCACACATCAAAAGAATGACAGAAAATAGAATAGTAAGAATAGCAAGAGACAAATCGACAAATGGAAGAAGATCATTGGAACGACCAAGGAAAAGATGGTCAGACAACGTCAATTGAGGCTAAAAATTGAAGTAAAACAGGAATTAAGCCTATTTATAAAGTAGGAAGAAGAAGAATAAAATTAGAGTATGTAAGCCATTTTTTCTGTCCACATTAGATATAAGCCAGAGACGCATTAAATATTTTCATAAAAATAAACGGGAGCAGCAAACAGGGGTTCCATTAGAAGTGACAGGGAAAACAGGCAAAAAAAGTTACAACTGAGTTACAAAAAGATTCCGCGAGAGATCATATCAGGTCTATTCCAAGAATAGATTCTCATTATTGTCGGGGAGACTCGAATAAGGAATATTTTGAAACTTCGTTGAATGTGCAAAAGTTGTATTATTTCTATCAAGAATTTTGCACTGAAAGAAATCTAGAACCTGTAAAATTTCACCATTATCGACAAATTTTCAATTATGAATTTAATATTGAATTTCAAAAATCAAAAAAAGATAGATGCGATAAGTATGAAGAGTATCTAATAAAAAGTAAAATAGGTCTTAGTGAGAATGAGAAATCCTCTTTTGATAAACCTGTTTTATCTAAGGAAGCTGCTATGGCTGCACGTAATATCGATCGAAGAAGTACCAATGAAAAAACTGCAATAATTTGTTTTGATATGGAAAATGTATTTGCTTTGCCACGAGCCAACATTTCTTTCTTCTTTTATTCCAAAAATCTAAATACATACACTTTAACAGCTTATTGTAATATTAATAAGCGTGGTTATTGTGCGATATGGTGTGAGGGTACCCACGGTCGCAAAGGTATTGATATTGCTTTCGCACTTATTCGTATTTTGGATAATGTACTAATAGATATTACTAATATCAAACGATTTATTTTATGGTCTGACTCATGTGTGCCACAGAACAGAAATACTGTAATGAGCATGGCTTTGCTTAAATTTCTAGAAGAACAACCAAATATTGAAACCATAACCCAAAAGTTATGTAAACCTGGACATAGTTCAATCCAGGAAATAGATAATATACATAGCCTGATTGAGCGAAAACTTGGAAAGTTGGAAATATTTAGCCCATTAGGTCTTTTAAGATTGCTACCTACAGTATAGAGGAAAAACCCTTTTAAAGTATTTTATATGAGACCAGATAATTTTAAAAATTTTCAAAAAGCCGCTCAAATGCTTAATTTTAAAAATATACCTTTTGCTTCTGTAAAGCAGTTGAGATACTCTTCTTCCAGAATACATTATATTGAGCTGAAATACCAGCATAATGGACCCTTCACTGAAGTTTCAATAATATGCAAGCCTCCAGTACGAAAAACAAATGGATTTTGTCTAATTCCCATTTTAATATCTTTACCATCAATAAAATCTTGTGATGAACCCAGGGAATGCTTACAATCTTTTGATAAAGTAATGCATTTAAAAAAACTTTTTCAGTTTTTGCCGCCTGTGGACTACCAGTTCATATCAACTTTTTTAAACAATATAATGATGCGAAAGTCGTTTAACTAAAAATGACAATTTAAACAATGAAATGCCCTTAACATCAAAATGCAATTCTTCCAATAATCCAAAGCAGTAGTAAATTTAGCCAAATTCTTGTAAAAAATTATTTAACAACTTCTTTCTTTTGTTTACTTGAAAAGTTTTCCTTAAGTTTATTAGAATATTACAGGACATGATGTTGTGAGTTAGAACAATGTCGTTACGTTTTTGTAAAAGTTGACGTTTCAATAAAATCATAATGTTCTATCAACATTTTAAGTTTTATTTTTCAAAATACTTTTTGTTTGTTAAATAAAAAATAAATAAATAATATGTTATAAATAACTCTTTATTACTTTAGTATACATATAAAAATTAAAAATTTCTATAACCAAAGAGTCTCAAAATAAAAATACAGTGACCATTTTTTTAAATTCTTTTTCCTGCCAAACTGTAAAATATTATGCTAATACATTATAACACTCGACCGACGAATTAGAAAACTAAATTATACATGTTTCCAATTATTACCGGTATACTACAGCTATTTATTTTAACAATGTGAAACAAATACGAAATCAAATTATACGTTTTCCTTCATAAAACATCAAGAGTAAACTGCGAGAGTTATAAGTTTTAATAAATATCTAACCAACCGAACGAATTTGATAGCTTACAAACACGTAAATTATAGCGTTGGTGTAACTGCCACCCCTAATACATCTATTGGGGCTGTTGTATATATGTTGCTCATAGATAAATTTATAGATGAAACATTTTCCATTTATCACTCAAATTCGTATGTTTGTGACAGCTGCGTTGCACTCCTTCTCCAGCATATCGATATAGGAAAATAAAGCGATCATTTTAAAGTGAATTGTTTTATAAATATTTGAAACATTTTATTTCAAAATTTAATTGGAGAAATGTTGGCACAAGTATGTACGTATACAGTATGTACAGTTCAAATTTGGTAGTAGTCAACTTTTTTTTATCTGAAACTGCTTCAACCACAAGGGTTATTAGCAATGGTCGATTTTACAGATAGCATAAATATAATAAAATAAAGAATAAAAAAAAGAATGGTACGATTGCGGTCACTATGTTCACTTAGAATGTCTTTTATTGTTGTAGGTAACTGTTCATATTGTCTTTCAAATGCGCATAAAGGACATTCCACTAATAAGTGATGTATTGTTAGATCACTATCAAACGCGTATCACAAAGGTTTGGTTAGTTCTGTAGTAGGAAATCATGTGTGATCTTGGTATGTCCTAATCGTAGCCTGGACATGAAGTTTTTAAGATTGTGACACGAATTTCCTTTGAAATGTGTTTCTTGCAAACATAGGATGGATGGATGAAATTTATTTATAAGAATTTTAAGATCTTCTAAATGGGTATGATATCCATTTAGGTTCGATTGAATAATAGAATTAAAAATAGTTTAATTAATAAGTCTCCGCAGAGGAATCTCTTGGATCATCAGTAGAAGTATTACTTAAAATTTGTTCTGTAATTTTGTTTTTAATTCTATAACAACGGGATTTAAGATATTTTTGACTTAACATAGGATGTATTGTCTTTAGAAAGTCTATCAATCCTTCGATATCCTCTGAGTAAGTTCTGGCGACACTGAGAGGATCTGAAGAACCACGCGCATTTTCAAAGAAGTCAATAAGTTCTTCCTGTATTAAGTAATCATTGTTAGAGTTTTCTTTAAAGAATTGACTGGTGCATTTGGTAAGATCTTCTACTAGGTTTCTGTTGTTTTCTTGTTGAGTTTTTGGTTTTTGCTTCATGGCTTTGGTTTAAAGAAGGCATTTTCGTTATCTCTTATTGGGAAGGGGGGATATTATTTCAAATAGGTTTCGTTTAGGGTGCTGGGATGAGGATATATCTTGATCAAAGTTATTTATTTTAGTCTTATTGAGTAATGTCAATTTAGAGGTAATGATTTTTCTAGACTTTCAGCCTCAGTAAAAGAGGATTGTGTAGAGGAATTTATCGAAAAAGGAGCTGATTGTTGTACTGTAGTTTCAGTCAGAGTAGGGGAGGATTGTGTAGAAGAAATTGTCGAAAGGGGAGCTGGTTGGTGTACTTCCTGTAAACAGTTTAGATGAATATTATTTTGGGTATTGTTTAAAGGAGTCTGATTATTTTTAATGGGACACTGAGATACAAAATGTCCTTGCTGCTTGCATAAGTAGCAAGATTGCTTGTCGATGGAAAAGAAAATTCGATAGGTGTTATCCTCATGGTTAATTAACATATAACAGGTAATTTGTCTAAGTTAGTTGGCGCTATAAAAGTGTATGGTCGGAAACTCAAGATATGCTTGAATGCTGGATTTAAAGTCCCTATCCTGACAAAGTCAATTGGAGTTATCAGATGTATACATAAGTTTTCAGTTGTTCTTCTATAACGCTGTGTGGAATACTTGGACATACGTTGGAAATAATCAATCGTTCATTTGGAGTTATTAGAGCTTAAATACGTTCTTGATTAATTACTACCATCCCATTGTCGTTAGCTAAAAACTCATCGACAGTCTGTTCACTGGTAAAGAAGATGCAAATACGATCATTTATAATTTTAGAAATATAATATGTTTTCCTGGGATCCACTTTAGAAGTTACTGCATTAAGGTAAACCTAGATATTAGAGTTTGGCAGTGAGTGAGGTAGAATTGCTTGTTTTTTGTTTGGAAATTTATTTGTAGGTTGATTAAGAGCTGTAGAATATAATTTTGATGGTTGGTTTACAAGTAGATTGTCAGAACTTTCCATGGTTAAAGTTCCCGCTGCTAAATCCATTTCCTGGAAGGACTGGTAATTAACCTCACGCCAAATCGGCAAAATAGTTGTTTACCCTTAATTTGTTATAGATGAAATAGGAAAACCAAACTTACAATTTTTAGTCCAGAAGAAGTGACACTTTTACACTGCACTTTTGTTCAAATTTTACATATTAACAAAATTCTACATTTGAATCCAAAAAATTCCTTACTTTGTTTAAACTAACAAGCTAATATTAAATATCATTAACGCTAATTGCTGATATGTTTACTGTTTGGAGGTTCGATCGAGAATCGTAGCCAACTTAGAAAAGCCAACAAAACTTCTTTTTTCCCTTTAGAAGCAATTCTGCTTGTTCATTGGCGGATTAATACCTCTATGAAAGGTTGTCACTCCATCTTTTACGATACTTTTTAAGATACTTCTTTTGCCGATTGGTGACTTATCTCTTGCTATTTTAATGACACGGATCTCCTCCATTCTGCTTATGCGGTTATTCCATTATTTTTTTCTATTTTGTGTCCATTTATTTATACACTCGTTATATTTTCTTCTAATGTCTTCGCTTCTCTTTTGATCTCTCGACGTACTTCCAGTAATAATTCTTCTCAGTACTCTCATCTCTGCCGTTTTCAGTACCCTTTGCATTGTGGCTGTATCGCGTCTTGTTTCTAAGGCATATGTCGTTATTGGTATTACACTGGCTTTATAAATTCTTGACTTCATCTCAGTGATATTGTGTCTGTTTCGCCATATAGTGTTATTAAGGCACCCTACCAGTTTATTTGCTTTTTGTACTTGATCTCTCACTTCTTTGTCCAGGTTACATAGCTGGACAGTGTTCTTAGGTATTTGATTTCCATTACACGTTCAATACTGATGCCATCAATTTCTATTTTACATCTAGTTGGTTCTTTGCTGACTACTATTGTTTTAGTTTTCTGAGATGAAATTGACATATTAAATTCTTTTGCTCTTATGTTAAATCTCTTGACCAATCTTTGCACACTATCTTTATCTTGGGCTATAAATATTGCGTCGCTTGTGTAACAGAGTATTTTTATTTCTTTGAGTTTCAATCTGTATTCTCTTCCTTGTTAACGGTTTTGATTATTTCATCCATAATTAAATTGAAGAGCTTATTTCTATAGGTTCCGTACGTTGTCCATCTATTATGACTGCCATTTTGTTGTTTTGGTAGATCTTCTTGGTATTTTTTATAATATTTAGGTTTTACAGAACATGGATTACATCTTGGAGTCTTTGTCAAATGCTTTCTTTAGGTCAATCATTTGATGATGGTCTATTATACCCTAGTGGTTTCTTAGTAATTTGCTTTATAACGAATATTGCATCTGTACACGATCTTCCTTGGCCGAGGCTAAGATATTGGACTTAATTTTTGCCCAGCTTTCTTCGACTCCATCACTTTCTGTGATATATGTTTCCGCTTTTTTCGGTAATTATTTTTTGGGATAGGTATATTGTGGAGTCGTCTTGTATAACTATAGTTATTTGGGAATGATACTAACATCCAAGTTGTCGTTTAAAGCTCATCTAAAAAAGCGCCAGAGTTTGGCAAAAGTGACCATTTACACGGCTTGGAGTAGTTTGGTGTCTAATGCTGATATACCTTTTTTGGCTAAAGTAACAGTGTATGAGTCGGTGGTAAGATCAATTTTGACTTATGGGTCTCAGGTTTGGGGTCTTTTTGAGTACGATTAGGTGGAAATAATCAGAAGATTTTATATACAAAAAATGTTTTCTTGTCGAAGGTATTGTCCTAACTTTATGTTAGATCTGGAGACAGGTGTTGCTAGAGCCAGCCTATAAACGATGAATTTACATAAAAAATATGTTAAAAAAACACTAGGATATTCGAATAATAGGTTGCCAAAATTTCTTTTGAAAGAAATGATGAGAGCAAGGTGTGGCTGGTGGAGAAATTGGATGAACATGGGTGAAAAATTTGATATTGAGGTAAGGTGTGAATGGGAATGGAAAAATAGCTGGCCTAGTATAATTGAGAATATGATAGAAAAAAAGAAGGAGGAGATACAGCGTCAGGCTGAGAATAGAACACTTGAATCAAATTTTTGTGGACACTACAAAGAACTACGGGAAGAAGGAGTAAACATGCAGAAGTATCTACTGGAAATGGAAAATTTTAAGGACATTCGACTGCTGTTCAAATTAAGATGTGGAGTTCTAAATTTGACTGATCGACCTGACAGAAATAATGAAAGAAGGCTTTGCTGAATGTGTAACATGAAGGAAAGGGATGATGTGATACATTTTTGGGAAAATGTTCGGTGTTGAGACAGATTAGGTTAAAGTGGTTGGATAGAAATGAACATAGTAGAGTGGAAGTAGTTACTATAATGAGACAGGGACAGGCTGAGTTAGCAGGTTATTGTAGGGAGGCATGGCCGTATAGGTATGAGTTAGTGAGTCTATTTAATTACTAAATCTATTAGCATGGTGTTAGTTCAATAGGAAGAAAATATTAAAATTAGCATTAATAATTTGTTTGCGTATAGCTATTATCTTTTTATTTGTCTTGTCTATCTTGACTATCTTGTTATTATTGTTGTTATTGTTATTATTACATAAATAGCTTTTACTCCCTCTAAGGAAAAAATTCAATCATTTCAAATGCAAGCTATACCTTACTGTTATACATTGTTACCATTGTTTAGTCTAGTGCGAAGTGTTACTCAGTAGGATATACACATTTAGTTTATTACTATAACATTAATATGAAGATTTACTTAATTTATTTTTATTAATTTTAATGACCTTGTTAGATATAATGAGCCGTAGTGTAATTTTTTGTATATTAGAGAATAATAATAGTTTGCCAACCCTCCTGATGGCATGTGCCAATGTGAACAAATGTCACTAAAAGATAATACTGTATTGTATTTATTTTAATGAGAAATAAAAAGGCATTATTAATTGATTGATTAAGTCATCCTGTAAGCTTTCGACTTTTAATTTTGTGGTGTACTTTGGTGTTTTGTTATCGCTTTTATGTGTTTTATTCAGCTTTTGCATAAATTAATTTGTACAGAATGAAGTTATATGAGGTTATATATAATAAGAGCATAGTTATGGATGACTTTAATGCAATGGTAGGAAAGGAAAAACTCAGATATATCATTGGATAGTATGATCCTGGCATATTAAACGGGAGATTTGATACTCTGGCTCAGTTCTGTAATGAAGGTAAATGGTTCCCGGTTAAGTGGTATTAAATACACGGATTTAACTTACATAAAAACACATTGTAGAAATCTATATTAGTTAACAAATAATGCAACAATGTATTCCTGGTTCTAATATTGGCTCTGACTATAATCTTGTGGTGAAAAAACCAAATAATCCAGTAAAAATAGAAAACACGTAGTTTTTACACGCAGTAGACGATCAATCATTTAAAACGCAATATGTGATGTGCATAAAAGTGAACTGGAAGCTTAAGAACGCAAAACAAAACAGAAATATATGACTAACGAAAACTTGTTATTGTACCAAAGAAGAAAATTCACAAATAAAATACAATAATAATAAAAGAAGCAAGGAAAAGTTGCATGGAAAGACAGTGTTAAGGACTTAAAGAATTACAAAAAGCAGGATCAATTTATTATACATTAGAAACTGTTAAAGTAACAGGAGCTAGAAGAAAAAGCATTGGGTATCTTCACTGAAGATGATAACAAACAATAGGCTCTAACTAAATAAAATAAAAGCAATATAGACAAAATATACTAAGAAATACAGACAAAAAAGGAGATAGAGATCCAGTAATACTAAATTTACTCCTATGATTAAAATTTTATATAAATCCAACTGTAGATATACATGTAAATCAATAGTAATATAATAATAATAATATGGACCAATACATATATGGTCCAATATAATATATTAATACATTATATTGGACCTCCACGTTTTATTCTGCACTCAAAAATACGTCTGGGCATACTTCTAATGAGACGATTGTTTTCCTCTTGTAGTATCTTATCCCAGGCTACTTGTACCTAGTGCCACTAGAGTCGGTGGAGGATGAAAAGTAGATGGAGTAATCTATTTCCCATAATGTCCTGGACGTGTTCAGTGGATGAAAAATCGGGAGATTTCGAGGGGTTAAGCAAAAAATCGATCTTTGCGTTTTTAAAATAGACCAACGTAATTCTGGCCGTACAAATGTAAGTCGCATATTTTTTTGTTGAAAAACTAGGTTGGGGAACATCAGTAGGTAAAGCAGAACGTGTGAATGTACTATCTTTTGGATATAGTATACAGCGAGTATGTGGCTTCTGATAAAAAGAGGAGTAATAAAGTAGGAGTAGTAAAAGGACAAGTAAAGACAAATAAATAGTAAGAACTATTTTATGTCGAATACAAACCTTATTCTTGTACGGCTTTATTTGTACAATTTGTACAACTCTTGTGACTGTGTCAATGGATTAAGAACTCCTATTCTCACATTACCGCAATTATTTAATATTTTAGCAATGCAAGGTATAAATCAAACATTATTAGACCAGTAAAAGTACTTTCAGACTTATTTATCACATCAGGTACTGACCCTGTAATAAACGAAGATAGTGATGAAAACTACAAAAAAAAAACTCTTACTAGTAACATATTCAATAAAACAAAAATAATAACATATTCAATAAGAGTTTTGACACTGCTTAATTTGGTGTTCTCCGCAAATAGCTTTTTTGCATTTCGGACAATAAGTGGTTGTCATTCGTTTAATTGTTGTGGGACAGATTGAGCAATACTTCCTTGGATCTTTTTGGTTTTATGTACGACTTCGGGAGTATCTTCTTTTTCCAAGACCTCAAAAATAATTTTGTTTTTAATTCATGGTTCAATTTTTTATTTTCTAAGCGACTTTTTATGAAGCTCCATTATAAACTGCTGTCTTTGTAGGGGTTTTCCACCTTGATTAAAAAAATTATGCGAATAAATAACGTAGTCGTTGATGGAAGCCATATTGATTATATTATAAAATATACACATCGGCCATCTTTTGGTCTTGCAGTTCAAACACATATTTTAACACATTTGGTCAAACGTATCGACTGCTCCTTTCGTGGAATTATACGACATTATCATTTCGGGTTTTTTTGTATTTGTGTTAACTGTTCCCTGTTTATGCATTGTTGATAGTAGAGCAAGTTTTACTATATGCGTACGTAGACGTGTTAATCTGATTTTGCTTATTATTTTCCAATGATTCTGATGGAATGTGTGGTTTATTCTTCCGGATCGTCCAAAGTATTGTCAAATTGTAGGGCATTTTTAGTAATTTATCTACCAAAGGAATATTCGTAAACCAGTTGTCCATGGTCAGATTCTGGTTAGTGCCGTGAATTGGACTTGTTAAAACAGTTACAAAGTGATCGGCTAGAGGAAGACCATTTGTTTGAGTAGATTTGCCTAAATACGGTTCAGCATTGACCAAGTACTTGGTGGCGACATCGCATAATAAAACCAATTTTAACCCATACTTAGCAGGTTTATTTCTAGCAATTATCAAATATGAACTGGACTTGTAATTTGTTTACAATGGTTAATAAATTCCTCCCATATGTCTGATATGGGGGCAAAAGCATTAATTTCTCTCGTTTCAGCTCTATGTCTTATCATCGAACCTAAGACAAGCAGTCAGAAATTCAAATCGAAATTTGCTCATCATCGCATTGTATCTGGCACCGGAAAATGATGTATCAAACATAATACTCGATGACAAGTGATTGTCCTTTAGTACTGCAGCGAGTATTTAAAGTCCCAAGAGCGCCTTCAGTTCTTCTAGATTGGTTTTAGATGTTCTTTATCGTTGTATATTGACATACAGTTTAGTTTATGTTTTAAAACCATACGAAAAAACACCATAATTATTTAGAAGTTTGCCAAAATACTTTACCTGAGTTCAATTTTTATTTAAAAAATCTGAAAAAAAATCAGAGTACTTTTGGGCTTTAAAATCTATATTTGTGAACTTTTTCAGTTTTTTAAACAAAGGTTCATTCAGGAAAATATTTTTCAGAAAAACACATTTTTTGCGATATGGGACCCCAGGGGACGCGCAGAAAGCAAAACATTTGGCTAAAGTGGTATATAAATATAAACTTGTAAGTGCTTAAACCAAATAAAAATCCAGCCGAGTGCAGATTTTACCATCTTATTCCGCTGTAGCTTTTGATCTATTCTTCTTTACAGTTGGTCAATTAAAAATTTATTTAATGCTTTAAGTTTATTTATATACCTTTACCATACTGTGGGTTTGTGATCATGTTTGTTCACAAAATTCTTGTCAAATTCCTCCATGAAAAATAAGGAGATAATAAAAAGCGCATGGATAAAGCAAAGTCTTTTTTTTAATCATTGTCTAATTGAAAATAATGTATTGCCAGTAAATAACATTAAAAGGTCCATTGACCCAAGCGTGATTCCATATCTGAGATGTGTCAAAGTTTCTATTTTTAATGTAAGATTCATGTACAAATTTTATTTTAACACTTAGTCGCAACATTTTTTCCAGAAAAAAATTATGGCATTCGCAAGAAATTAGGTATTGTCAAATTGGTATTACTTCTACTGCCAAATTTGAAATAGAAAAGTCAAAACACAATAAAAAAAACTTTAATTGTAATTAATGTTCGTTTACTACAATGTATTAAATATCTATATTAAATAGTTATCTCTTTTTTATTTTATACAAATTTGCAACTTTATCTCACACAATCATATTTACCTGTAGGCTCATGATTATCTATTTTTCACTAAGAGTTTCGACCCTTTATAAAGAATGATCGTTGATTACAAAAAATCAAACTCTCAATTCTGGAATGGATATTTGTCTACACTCACTGAAATATTTCGGAACGGAACTGACTCACCTGTGATTAATGATGGCCAGGCTAATGCTGATCCTATGAATATTTCAAAGTCTTGTAATGTGCCTGATTTATTTATCGAACCTAAGCCGTGAATGGGAAAACGATTTTTAACATTTGTACAAGTCTAGTGAATATATTTCAATTTATTTATGGTATGTGAGCCCACATTCGGAAAAGGGCTGAACTCAAGATGATCTATATTATCAAGATGTGAAGTTTTTATTCAATAGTCAACTCTAGAAATAATAAACAAAACTTAATTTATCAAATATTTTTGTGTATATATTTAATGCTATTTAAAAGTCTTGGAGGTATATTGTTAGAGAGTAATTAAACAAAATTAATTTTCTTCATAAATGAGAAAAATTATTTGTTCTGAAAAAGATTAACATATTACAAACAGATACACAGTACATATTTTATGCTAAAACGTAGCAATTTATAGAAATAGAAATAGAAATATGCTTTATTGTCACTGAAAATTGTACAATTTTATATACAAAGCTTACAACAAGACAGAAAAATAACAATAATAATTTAAAATTGTTATCGCAAATAAATTACATAAAATAAAAGATAACAAATACACAATCCATGCAAAAATTTAAATAAATTGCAAATTGTATAACAAAAACCTTACCAACTCTTAAGTTTAAGTTGCTGCATGTGATACCCAAATATATTTAAAAAAAACTTTAGTTACTGTAATTTCTAAGTAATTAATTAAGAAAATCTTTTACTGAATACTATGATCTTTCACACTTTTGTCATTTTAAGGAACTTAAGGAAAAAAGTTGCTGATTTAATTTGCAAAGGGAGATGTATGTAGTAAATTTCTTTACTAACTCAGTGGACGGGATCGGTAAATATACATTAAAGGTTAAATGTCTGGTGGAGTATTCATCATTAGGTCTTGCTGGAAAAACATGTAGGTGTTTACAAATTAAGCAAACAGTTTCTAAAATATATCAAGAGGGACGAGTTAAAATCCCGTGATTTTTAAAGTATCTTCTGCAATGTGTTATTCTACTGAGACCAAAAAGATACCGTATTGCTATTTTTTGTAATTTAAAAATCACACCAGATTGGGCAGCTGTACTTTAACCCCAAAAAGGAAGACAATATCAAAGATGAAACTCGAACAAAGAAAAATATGTTATCTTGTAAGATGCTTAGTTAATTTCTTTCGAAACGGATCTTATTGCATGGCAGGCTGAGACTAGTTTCTTACTTAACAATTCGATATAAATGGACCATTTAAGGTTGATATCTATAAAAATAACAAAAAATTTTACAGAATTAACAATACTAATCTGGCTGTTTTAAAAAGCAAGGGTTGAAGAGCTTCTTTATAGGATAATGCTACTGTCTTATCCACCTTAAGAGAGAGTAAATTAGAGTCGGACCAGGTTTTTATTTTAAGTAGATCAGAAGTTATAGTTGCATGAATAGTTGCAATATTAGAGTTCCTATAGGTGATACTGGTGATACATCACCAAAAAGAAAAAATGTTCCATCGATTTTTAAGTAAGTAATGTTATTTATAAAGATAAGGAGGAGTAGAGGACCCAATACTGAACCTTGTGGTACTCCACATACAATGCTTTTGTGGCTAGAGTCAGTATCATTTGCTCTATCTAGTTGTTTTCTATTGAAAAACATAGCATCACTGGTACATTTATTAGATAGAAAGCCGCACTGACTGTGATAAAATATTGCTTTTAACGAGAAATGACATAAGTCAGGCTTTTACAAGTCTCCCATCAATAATTTTGGACAGGTCCAGAATCGCAGATATTCGATTTTTCACCACCTTTATGAAGAAAAATAATAATGGCTGACTTTAGACACTCTGAAAATATACCTTTTTGAAAGGAATCATTAATTAGTGACACCAGGACTTCCAACACATTTTTTAGGAGACTGAAGAACATTTTTTGGATATCCATCAGTAATATAGGAACATTTGCTTTTAATACTACTCATTGTTTAGGTCAAATGAGATCTATCAACTAGTCTTATAAAAAATGAATTTGAGACCTTTTTTGAATTGGGTAGATAGGAAATAGGATCTTGTTGTGGTAAAATAGTTGGTTATATTTTTACTTACATTAACAAAATATTCATGTAGATTTTCAGGGTTTGGAAGAGAAAATGTTTGAGCTGTGTTATTTGTTATTTTTATTTCAAAAATCTTTTATTATGGGCTAGCTGTTTTGATAAGAGTAAGACAGGTTTCTCTGTACTTGAAGATATATTCAATGACAAAGACGTCAATAGTAAATTTCTTTATGTACAGAAGTGAACGCTAATTCTTGGCTGATATGCAGATACCTTTGGTAGTCCATGGTTTGTGATGTTTTGACTTATTTGTAATTAAAGGAAATATAGACAAGCATATCCAAAAAATCACTAAAATATTAAAGTCCACGTTCACAGAGGGAAAGTGCCACCCAGAAATCAAGCACAATTTTTTTAATTTACGAAAGTTCTGAGCGGAAAAAATGCTATCTAAACGTTGGGTTTTCGAGAATGGTTTGTTAGGAGTATTAAACTTGGTATATACTGCGTCATAATCAGATAGTCCTGCATTAATAATTGCAGAGCGTACATCAAGGGGTGAGAAATCTGAGACAATATAATCAATTATGGTAGATGTTATTTAAGTAATTCTTGTAGGAGCATTAAAGTTCATTGTGAAACCAAACGATTCAAATATATTGAACAAGAATAATTGGGTAGCACAAGCAACAGCATAATTAATATTCAAGTCACCGCATACAATTTTTCTGATTTTATTGGGCAGGTCGTCTAACAAATTTAGCAGGTTCTGAAAAAATATTTTCGTGGAAGAATCAGGTGATCTATAAATGCAAAGAATGTATTGAATAAGATTCTTGTTATGAACAAATAAAAACCCAACAGAAAGTTATATTTTGTTATAGGAAAAAAATCATTATGTGTAGAATTAGGATGCAACCATGAGCTGAACTTGGACGATCATACCTAGCAATTGTGGTATATTTTCCTACAAAAAAAGCTCGCTGACTTCAAGCAAGTGCTCGGTTGTAAGTTTACAGATACTATTAAAAATTAAAATACACAAGTTTATTAAAAACCATATTTACTTTAAAAATCAAATAATGTTCTTTGTATAATAATTGCTTGGTAAATTTAAGGCTTTGTATCAAAAATTCACGCTTTGATATTTTATCTGCTAAAGGTTATAAGAATATGCTTTGTGTCTAATGCATTATATCTAATGCTCTCTGAAGTTAATCCACAGCATGCTTAATTTTCTCCTGCTTTAACTACACTGTATTTCAGGAATTTGCGATTGTTTTGGAAAATCGCTAGACACTCGAGATCCTCTGGTTCACTCTACTATACAAGGAATTCCAGAAGTAAATTGTTCTAGTAATAAAAATATGAAGCAAGTTATTTTTAAATTGAATTAAAAAAAATCCTTTTATTTTTGCTCCTAATGCTATTATTTTTTTACAATATTAATCTTCCACAGCTGGCGCGCGGACGAAATCTCCGCGCCGATCTAAACTTCTCAATTTTTTGAAAATTGGGTACCCACCCTTTTTTCTGGTTCGTCCACAAATGTTAATTGATTTATTTATACCAAGCGTCAGTCGCATCCTGTTCTTTGATGTGAAGGTATTAGTGATTCCTGACAAATTCTCTGCTCGCCAGCCCTGTTTGTTTTGAAATTTTGACCGTTTGTTAGTTATTGTGAATTTTAAAATGTATCCATATAAGGCAGAACAAGAACATACGGAAGGTGCTGAATTGATGGTTTCTGCTGGGCCTTTCTTTCTTGGTAAACACACAATTACTAAATGGAAAAAACATATTCCTCCAAGAAATTGTTAAAAACACGTTCAGAAAACTTAATTACGCATTTGCCAGATGCTAAATAAGTTACCAAGAATTTAAAAGGTGAAGTAGATATTTGAAAATATTTCTTTAACAACACCATCATAAACATTATTGTTTAATGTACAAACAAAAATTATTAGATATTTCATGAAAACTATAATCGAGAGAGAAACGCAAAGGAAACAGATGCTTTAGTAATTAGTGCTTTTATTGGTTTACTCTATTTGGAGATGTTTTGAAAAGTGGCATGTTAAGCACATACGAACTTTGGAATAAAGACGGTACAGAAATTGAGATGTTTAACAATGTTCAGTACCGATTTAAATTTTTACTACTTTACTACCTAAGGTTTGATGATATAGATTCACGTGAGGAAAGAAAACTATTGGATAAATTTTGTCCCATAAGAGAGATTTTTGAAATGTTTACTTTTAATTGCAAAAACGGTTATACGTCGTTTGAATCAATCACAATAGATAAAAATTTGGAGGCATTTAGAGGTCGAAGCAGTTTTAAACAGCATCTACCTAATAAACCAAATAAATATGAATTAAAAATTTTTGCGCTAGCAGATTCCAAGAACCACCAGGTCCTTTTGTTGTAAGTAATTCTTCATCGTAAGTAGTAAAGAGATTAGGTGAACATCTAAGAGGAAAAAAACAAAACATTGCTGCGGCAATTGGTTTTTAAGCATACCAATAATCCAAACCTTGCTTCGTGATTACAAACATTTCTAGGAACGTTTCGCAAGAACAACAAAAAAACCCCATGCATTTTCTTCACCCATAAGCATACCTATTCGATCCAGGATGTTTGCTTTTTATGATAATATTACTTTGGTGTCCTATATACCAAAAAGAAATCCTGTCTAGTTTACATCATGAAGATACAATTGACGAGGATTCCATGAAACCAGAAATTATTCTTGTCTACAATTCTACAAAGGAAGGAGTTGACACAGTAGACAACTTACGTGCTGCCTATGATTGTACTAGGCATACTAACCGATGGCTAACGGTAATTTTTTATCCCATGCTAAATGTAGCCGGTATAAACTACATAGTTCTTTTCTGTTGTAATAATTAGGAGATTCGTTTACCACGAAGACGGTTTTTGCACAATTTAGCATTCGCTCTAATTCAACCGTAACTTAAAGTTCGTGCTTGTCAAGCCAATATACCACGTCTCATGTCAGCGAGAATAAACGAAATCACTAAGGTAGATTTTGTAAATCCCCTCGACATATTCCAGAAGGTAGTAGAGGCAGATGGGACTTTTGCGACAGAATAAAAAACAGACCTACCAGTCGCAAATGCAAATGCAAAAAATGTAGAAAATTGATGTGTGGGTAACACACTGTTTCGATTTTTAATATATTTTTTTTAGAATGTATTCCCGATATTACATATTTTGAAATTTTATAAAATTTTACTCAAAATAAATGCTCAAGCTGTATTTTATCTTTTGACGTGACAACGTCTTTAATTAGGTTGTGGCTCGGAGTCATTTAAGAAAAAGTGTAACGCCCGCTCACGTCTGTTACAGTGAGTCGCCGAACGAGAGAGAGGCCCGCCGGACCGGCGAATGCCTTGCGTCTCTCTCCCACTCAAACATGATCGGTCCGCTGCGCGCGGCACTAGAGAATTAGGCGCGTTGAATCGCTAAAGTTGAAAATCGTTGAAAGTATCGTCAGCTGTGTCTGTAGTGAAAATGTGGAGTGCTTAGATTCGTCATTTACAACAACTACAACAATAAAGGTAAATAATTGTACACTAATATTTCATTATCGTAAACTATGATTGATTGATTAATTGTTAGATTGACACAAAAGTTGAGAAACTGAGTTTATAGGTTATGTCATACTATTGACAAATGTTGATAGTGTTAAGTAAATTATTATTTTAAATCACTCTGCAATCAATCGTAATTCAGTCGATTGAGAAGAAACAGCGCGTATTGCAGTCAAACATTTAAAATAACAAATTATAACTTCTAACCTGTCAAAACAGGGCGACCAAACAAACGAACTAAACCGACCAATCACCACGCGCGGAGTTAGAATTTAACTGTGTTTAGCAAGAATTTCAAATTTCAATTTTAGTAAATGTTTTAATTTTCAACTTTACCATTTACATTTACAAATTTTAATTAATTTCAAATTTATTTAGCAAAAATTTGAACCTTCGATCTGAATAAGTGTTTTGATTTTCAAATTGATTCTTTAAAATTAAAAAAATAAAAATATATATAATCAGAAGTGAACGTCACATAACATTATCTGTACTTATTATTATTTAATATGTAGGCAAATACATGTGACCATACTTGGTAGACACAATTGGAAATAGTAATTTTTCATAACTGAAAAAAATAAATATATAAAATACTGGTAGCAAACAATAACTTCAATGATCGATATCTCCGCAACTAATTGATATATCGAAAAAATTTTCAAAAAAATTTGGTAGAAAATAATAAGATCAATAATATAATATAAAATAAATAATATATAAAATAATATATAAAAATATAATATATAAAATATAAATAATATATAAAATACCTAATAAATCGGTAATGCAATTCTTATTTTCATTCAATTCCTTGTTCCTATTGTGCAATTTAATAATATTCATATCAATAATTATTCTACCGAGAAAAAGACGTCACGTAAAATCTTCGCCCGTAAAACCGACTTTACAGGCAACCGATTTTTTTTTAAATAGTTGAATAACATCTACTTAAATCATTTCCGAAGATAGTAGAATAAATTAAGCCAAAAAGGTTTGACAAAAATATATGAGGACAAATACTCCGCGCGCCAGGCGCAGTGTCCAGATTATAAGCGCCAGCCGTGGAAGGTTCATAAGAAGCTAGTTACAGAAAATCCCAAATCTTTTTGATATAATTGATGAGCACTGCATATTTTAGGCGGAAATCTTTGTTTGCCTAGTAGGTTTATCAATTTTTACTCAACATTAAAACAGTTCCATGTTAACAAGGTTATGAAAAGATTAGCATTGTTGTCACACATTTTTTTATTTACCTGCAAGTGTTTGTTAGAACTATTCTGAGAACCTGATACCTTAAATGATTTGCAAATGAATAGTACCCTAATAGGTTTGTCATAGTGGTATTGGAAAGAGTCTGTTTATGTATTGATAGCGAAAATCACGAGACGTGTTTTAGATATAAATCAAGTAATATTTAATTTACACGCTTATTTTACTGCTGAAAAACCCTTAGTGGGAAAGGTGGAGTAATATTGACCCAGGCAGATAAAGAAACTTGTTTCGACGAAGTTTCGAAGTTATTTAATTATGCACCGCTTCGCACCCACCAGTACCTTCCTCATATTTGATGTTATTCATGCTACTGGCCAGTTACTCTTTGTTTCTCAGTCAATTTGTTGTAGCTGGGGTCAGTGTAACCCCACATCCCTGAGAATTTGTTTTTTATCAGACATTGTGTGACAATAATGGCTGGATTTTGACGTCCGTCCTAATTTAAAACCAACGGATTCCGATTTTAACGAGATATTGAGTAAAGAACTGATGGACAATGGTGCAGGAAAGTGAAAATGAAAATGTTTCACACAAGTACTGGATTCTCAGCAATCATGAAAGTGACTCTGAGCAATCTGCTGAAGAAGAAGGTGACCAAAGTTTCTCTATTGATGAAAATGTTTCAGATTCCGTTATTCAGTTAGGATTTTTTCGTGGAAAAAATCGTTACGAATAGGCTAAATTAGCTTCAGCTGCTTATGTTAGTACACAACCTCATAATATTGTTAAGCATTTACCGGAAGCATGTCATAAAGTGAGGACTCTCTACACTTATTGCAAAAATTATGACATATACCAACCAACAGCTACGTTTATACAGAAATAAATGGAAAGATTTAAGCAGACCTGAATTTGAGGCATTCTTTGAGTTGAGTTCTTTTACTTTTAAGTAATATTAGCAAATATCTACATCGAATATATGGACGTATATTTGGAAAAACTATATAAGAAAGGCAGATGGGATGACTAAATAACACAAAAAAGAAAAAAAAAACATTCCTCACGATTGGACCGTAAGAACAAAAAAAAGCCCTCTTCTAATTAAAAACTCCGTTTAGATAAGATATGCTTCACAATTCGAGGTACCGTCGTTTCCATGGCAAACAACCAAAAACCCTTACAATAAATACCATCCTCCAGGTTCTCATGCTGGACAATTTCAATTCTGACATTTAAAATACTTACACATCAACGGACCTTTAAAACACTGACGCGACATACAACACACAAACTACTAACACACCACAGAGACACGCCACGCACCAAAAATCATTAGTCATAGCCACCCGACAATCACAGAGTATTACCACAACTACAAATTTTACACACACAGCTTAAACACCGGTAGCCGCTCAAAATACGACATCGAACACATGACACAATACATAAACACTTTATGTCTTAAAACCCTCATCTCAACTTAGAGCCTATTAAAATACTTACATATTTTAACAGGAGGTTGATAATCAGTCGATATGCTCACGCTCATCCCGTTTGTACCAAGTGTCCATTACTATAGATGTGTGCCCAATTCAAACAACTGAGGAAATCATAGAAGCAGCAGTGAGCCCAGAAAAAGATTACGATTACCTAAACGGTGAGTCCTTTAAATAACGTGACGTAACACACTCACACGACACAAAATACACGATAAAACAGATCTCAACCAAATTCTGCAGCCAAACTCCACCAATTCTAATCATTCTGGTCATGTTAGATGACGAAAACGATTTCTTTGCAGTCTACGTGAACAAATCGGAAAAAATAGTTAAGGAGCCAAATACCTTACCATCACTAACATATCCAACTAAAAAACACCCACCCAGTCCCAGAAAACATCACATAAACATACCTAAACACACACATTCCTTTAGAATTCTGCAATCAACACAGATTTAACCGATTTAATACAGCATCATTACAAAAACACCTTACATCCCATATTAAATATAACATTACAGTTACACATAACGACATAAAACACAACATGAGCTACGACAGAAACAATATTTTCTGAACCTTCACCCCCCAAACTTACAACCAACATACACAAAATAAAACACATACGACTTAAGCTACAGAACCATCAACTCAAACAATCGATACGAACTATCCCCTACAGCCATCACACACAGGTAACACAAACACACAAGACAACCCAACAGGATACTTTATAGAACACATCCCTCTAAACATTTGCCAACAAAATCATCTCAACATTATTTTAAAATCAAACGAACTTCTTACCACCTAATCAAACGAACCTACAGCATATCCTACTTAAAAGTCTATTCATCAGACAATACATTTCAACTCCTCTTCAACACATTCCAACCCCTAAATATCCACGAATTCGAGACAAAACTAAGAAACAACATCAGTAATAACATAATTACCATTGGGCCCGGATATTTTAATAACATCCCACAAAAGTCATCTAAAACAACAAACAAAATCTAATCAAAGCTTCATCTCGTCATGACAGGCGTTGACAAAAATTTTTCATAAAAAGACATTGAAGACCGTTTATCATAAGGCTACTTCTTCTTCTTCTTAAAGTGCCTATCCGTTCCGGATGTTGGCGATCATCACGGCTAACTTTACTTTATTTATTGCAGCGCGGAACAGTTCAGTGGTAGTCGTGTTATACCACTTTCGTAAATTTTGAAGCCAGGAAATGCGTCTTCTTCCTGGTCCTCTCTTACCATTTACTTTCCCTTGGAGAATCAGCTGGAGAAGGCCGTAACGTTTTTTATTTCTCATTACATGTCCTAGATATTCCAACTTTTTAGTTTTGACGGTCATGAGAATTTCACATTCTTTCCCCATTCTACGCAGGACCTCCACATTAGTAACTCTGTCAACCCAGGATATACGTAAGATGCGCCTATAACACCACATTTCGAAAGCTTCGAGCCGATTCATAGATGCAACAGTCAGTGTCCATGCTTCCATTCCGTAGAGCAGAACTGTGAATACGTAGCAGTTCAATAGACGGCATTTTGTTTTTAATGATATGTCTCGACTGCTGAAAATGGTTCTCATTCTAACGAATGCTGCTTTTGCTTTTATTATTCGCTGTTTAATTTCTGTTGAGTGGTCCCATTGGCCATTTAAATTAGTGCCTAGATATGTATATTGCTCGACTCTTTGGATATTCTGTTGGTTGATTGTAAGATGAGCGTTTAGTATTGGTTTTTTACTAATTGTCATAAATTTGGTTTTCTTTATGTTAAGAGCTAGTCCGTATCTGTTGCTGACTTCTGTTATGCGATTTGTTAATATCTGTAAGTCATTCAGATTATCGGCAAAAACTATAGTGTCATCTGCATATCTGATGTTATTCAACCATTCACCGTTTATTAGTATTCCTTTCGCACAACCGTCTAAAGCTTCCTTAAATACCCATTCAGAATAAATGTTGAACAACAATGGAGACAAAATACAGCCCTGTCGTACTCCACGTTCTATTGCAATTTTATCAGTTAACTGGTCTTCTATTTTGATTTTGGCCGTTTGATTGTAGTAAATGTTTCTGATAATTCTAAGATCTTTGTTGTCAATTCCAATTTCTTGCATTAGAGTCATTAATTTGTCATGTTTTACTCTGTCAAATGCCTTCTGGTAATCTATAAAGCATACGTATATGTCACAATTCACATCCCTGCATCTCTGAAATAGCACCTGTACAGCAAAAAGGGCCTCCCGTGTTCCCAGAGCATCACGAAATCCGAATTGTGTTCTTGTTAGTTGTTCCTCACATTTTGCGTATATTCTTTTGTGAATGACCTTTAGAAATGTTTTAAGTAAATGGCTCATAAGGCTTATAATTCTATAGTCTTCGCACTTTCTCGCATTGGGTTTTTTTGGAAGATTTATAAAAGTTGACACTAACCACTCTTGGGGAACCACGCCCGTATCATATATACTGTTAAATATATTTGTCAACCATTTTATGCCATCATAGTCCATAAGTTTTAAGAATTCTGAGTGAAAATTATCAGGGCCTACTGCTTTACCATCTTTGGTGCTTTTGATGGCATATTTTACTTCTTCGACTGTAAATGGTGGTCCAGATTCGCAATTGGTGTTTGTTGTAATACCAGTGTTACTTCGTATATCTTCAAAAGTTGTTTCTACGTATTTAATCCAAATATCTCTTTTATATTCTATTTCCAGTACTATGTTTCCCTGATTATCTGTCAGGAATCCAGTGTTCTTGTGTTTATATAAGCCTGCCGCTTCTTTAATCTTTTTATGGAGGTTAAATGAATTATGTTTTTGTTGTAATGACTCTATCTCTGTACACTTCGAGCTAAACCAATTTTCTTTTGCTATTTTAATAGCCCTTTTTATTTCGTTATTTATGTTGTTGTAGTAATTCTTATTATCTTTAGCGTTTCTTCTGTCTTCCATCATACATAGAATCTCCTCCGTCATCCATTCCTTTTTATTTGTTCTTTCAGGTTTTAAGTATTTCTCTGTTATTTCTTGAATTACTTTGTGCAAATTTTCTAGTTCTACATCTGTGTTATCTGTTTCTGTACGGGGCCATGGTTTTTCTGTACGAGCCCACGTTTTTTTCTTTTAGGCGTTTTTGTACCTTTTCCTTTACTGTTTTATTTTTCAGTTGGTTAATATCGTACTTCATAATTTTTGGTCTTTGAACTTTCTTTAAACTAAGTTTCATTTTGGCGATAAGTGGATTGTGGTCCGAATTTATGTCGGATCCCGGGTACGCTTTAACAGATGTTATAGAGTTTCTAAATCGTTTGTTAATAAGAATATAGTCTATTTGATTTCGTACTGTGTGATCTGGAGTATCCTGGGGAGATTTCCACGTATATAGTCGTCTTGGAGGAAGATCATAGAAGGTGTTTGTCACTACGAGCTGTTCTTCAGTTGCAAATTCAATCAAACGGTCTCCGCGTTCATTACGTTCCCCTAGACCAAAGGATCCCACTAAATTTCCACTTTGTCCTTTGCCAACTTTGGCATTAAAGTCTCCCATTATTAGTAATATTTCGTTTTTCCGAATCCTTTTGACAATATTAGTAAGGTCATTGTAAAATTCTTCTATGATTTCTTCTGGGGCGTCCGCTGTAGGAGCGTATACTTGAATAATGTTTGTTTTTATGGGAGTTGTGTTTAGCTGAACTAAGAGCATCCTTTCTGATACAGGTACAAAGTGACTGACACAGTTGGCGATTTTATTATTCATAATTAGGCCCACTCCATTTATATGTTCGTTCTTAAGATTTCCTGAGTAGAATATTTTGTGATCTTTGATAACTCGGTATCCCGTATTTGTCCAGCGCATTTCGCTTATTCCCATGATATTAATCGAGAGTCTTTCCATTTCTTGAATGGCATTATAGATTTTTCCCGCCTCGTACATTGTTCTAACGTTCCATGTACCTATCTTTATGGCTGTTCGCAATACTCTTAGAGATCCATCATTTAGATTGTAGTTTGGTTCGTGAGGATTTCTCTTGATAACGACCTGGAAGGCCTCACGGTTTGAGCTAGATTTACCTTCCCTGCCGGATCTTGAATTCCGATTTTCATGATCAGTAGTCGGAATCTTAAAGTTTTTTATCAAGGAAGGCTACTTCCCTCACACTAAAATCTTTAGAATAATTGCTCGCTAGAATTACATCCCTACACACATCGTTCGAGTCTTCGAGTTCGAGTTCGAGTCTGAAAGGGCAGATTATACATTGTGAGACCCCTGGATCAAATAACGTCATCCCCTGTGTTTAAAATACTGCTCTAAATGCTGCCAAAGCGGACATCACAATACAGAATACTAACAAAGATCCACTATGTGTCCAAACTGCGGGAAAAATCACAAATCATATGAATGGCAAGTGCACCAGCATCCAGTATATTAACACAAATGTCACGCCAAAAAACGCTACTACAACACAGAAAAAAAACAGACAGTCAGTACCCAGACAAATTCCCTCAGACGAACTCTCCTCGAACATACAGTCGATGATTAATCTCATGTCTATGATTTTTACCTGAAGTCTTCTTCTTTTTCTTCTTCTTTTGACATCATAACCCTGGATGGGTCTTTGCCTGTCTGGCTATGTCCTTCCATTCAGATCTCTCTTGTGCCCTTTTTCTCCATTTTCTTATGTTCATTGTTTTCAGGTCGTCTTCCACGTCATCCAACCATCTCGTTCTGGGCCTTCCTTTTTTTCGCCCTCCTATGGGCTTCCATTGTAACATTTTCTTTGTTGTTTTTGCATCGTTTTGTCTCTGCACATGTCCCAGCCATGACAGTCTTTGACTTTTCACAAATCTTACAATGTCATATCCTTCATTTAACTCATTAACCTCGTCGTTTCTCCTGATTCTCCATGTGTCATCTTCCTCTTGTACCGGGCCATATACTTTCCTGAGTATTTTTCTCTTGAATGTCCTGAGTTGGGCTTCATCTTTTTTCGTTATTACCCAAGTTTCACATCCATAGGTTACTACGGGTCTAATCAGTGTTCTGTAGATAGTCATACCTGAAGTCTTACCTAAAGAAAATCTTATCAACGTATATGTAACGAGATCTTTCAAAATATCCCAATATCCCAACAATGGAAAGTCAGGCCCCTCAAATATCTCCTACACAGTTGGTTAAGGCTAGTTCTTCCTAGGTGAAGAATTAGCCACAGCCAACCTCTACTCGTTTCTTACTAAAGAAAGTCCAAACAATGCTCAAAGTAATAGCTCCGTTTTTGGATGCATGTGGCACTGGTTCACGACAAAGTTGCCCACCAAACATTAAATCAATCGATGATAAGCACCGATCAAACCCCTGCATCGACACCTACGACCGTCTTAAGGCATTAAAGAAAAATCGCCCCAAACATATACAAAAACTCCATACCTTGCACAGACAAGTAGCCTAAAGCAAGGCTTTACAACTCCTATCCTTCTTCTTCTTCCCCAGATTTTCCCTTTTCTGGGGTTGCTTTTTCTTACTCGTCGTCGGCACTCATTTTTGTCAATCGGGTATTCTTCACTCAAACCTTTCTCTCTCTTAAGTCCTCTGCCACACAGTCCTTCCATCTTCTCCTCGGTTTTCTTCTACCTCTCCTTCCATCAACTTCTAACAACTTTATCCTTCGTCCCACATAGTTTTCATCTACATCCAAAGCATCCACTCCTTACCACGATCCTACACCCCAAAACCCTCATACCTACACACCCCTACAAACACAAAACACATTCTCAACAACACACTCTCAACCAACACCATCACCCATACACACATCCATACACTCACTCACCACATTACAGCAAGCAACACACAACCCACAACAATCACCACACGTCACCCAAAATTAGAGAATCGAGGACATCCCCCCAGACATCTGTCAGCAAAGACCATTCTATCGACTTATCAAAAACAACAATCTAATCCCAGATTTAGACTCAATAAAAGTCTTTCCGACCCAAAAGTTAGCTTCCATACGAACCACTAATCTTCTAGACCTCAAAGATCTCACGGCAAAACTTCGACAAATCACCGGAGAGTGCTATATTTCCAGAAATTCAGTATTCAAATTTAAAAGCTCAACTAATCCGCATTCGTTCTAAATCATCAACGAAACTTTTATTTAGTCATTGCCGGTGTAGACAAAAAAACTATCTCAAAAAATCATCGAGGATAAACAAATTCCCATTCACCAAAATAGTTCGTATAATTGCTAGCTCTACCAATTAAACCCACCTCTTTTATTAGATTTTTCACAAACTCTGATACTAAGTTTCCTGATGTACTCTCGAATGGTATTAAGATCGAAGGAGTACGAGTGAAATTCGAGATTACAAGATCAAGCAATTCCGTTCCGGTTCGACTAAAATACTGTTCGAAATGCTGCAAAGGCGGACACCTCAGCAACGAATGCTACGAAAATCGAATCGAATGCGAACAAAAATTAATTCTCTGTCGATACTGTGGACAACGCAGGTCTACTGCATGCCCCACGATAGATGTGCCCAAATGTCCCAACTGTAACGGAGGTCACCCGGCATTTTCACAAAAATGCTAACACCGAAGAATCCAGCCAAAAGACACAAAACAAACACAACCCGCACACACTTCCAAGCAAATCCCCTCATACGACCTATCCTTGGACATGAAATCCCTAATTCAATTCACTTCCATGATCCTCTTCAATGTCTTCCCTGAAAAGAGAAGTGACACAATCCGCTATTTAAATCAAATGAACAATGCACTGTATGGGTATGCAATATCAACGTCCTGCTACAACAATTCCATAAACCAAATCTTCACTCAACTCCGCACATTAACACACAATACAACACACACATTCATTATTAATATCTTATCATTTACCCACACATACACTTTACCTCCACCCAAGCTCACAAATCATAAACATACAAACACCAAAAAAGAAACAAGCCAATAACACACAAACAATAACTGCACAAACCCGCACAATCTACACACACACACCAAATATTAAACAGTGAGCACCCCACACTCCTTAAGAGTCGCATTCAAAATCACGACAGGGGAAGATTGGTTTTTTTTTGGTTTCCCAATCTAATTGCACAACAATACCTAATCCTAGGTGAGGACACAGCCACAGCTATCCTCCAAGTGTTTAAACTGAACAAAACAAAAATGCCAACAATCTAAAAAGGATAGTTTTTCCAACAGAACTTGTACGTAGTTGCCGGCACCCAAAGGCAGGAAATCTTTCTGACAATACTGCTTTACAGCTACCACTTAGTTCCAGATCGCGGCAATATGCAAATTGACATTTACCCAATAAAAAACCCCACCCTTGAAGAGGCGACAAAGCCTAAACAAGGCTTTGTCAACCTTCTTTCAACCCTCTTTCGGTCAAAAAGTACCCCTTTCATTAGCGTTCAGTTAAACCAACCAGCCTGTATCCTGTCGGCAATTTCTTGATCTAGGGCCACATTTTCCGTTATGTAAGAGCCAAGGTATTTAAATGCTTCTACTCGTTCCACTCTAAGCAATTCTATACACCCAACCATTCCTCTTTCTTCTAGTCACATATACTCCGTTTTAGACCTGCTAACCTTAGGTCCACCCTTTTTAGTAGCCCTTCTGCAACACTCTAACTTCTCCTCCATCATTTTTTGCTCTCCTCTACCAACACGATATAATCAGCAAATAGCATTGACCAAGAGCCCCCTCGCTTAGTTCCTCTGTCAGTACATCCATACCAAGATTAAACAGGTAGGGCCTTAGTGAAGAGCCTTGATGCAAATCAACCATCAGTGGAAAACTTTCGGTCAATCCAACACAAGTCGTTACTTTGGACTCCTCATACATATCCTTCACGAGCCTTACGTACTTCTCAGGAACCCATGTCTCTCTCATACATCTCCATAGCTCTTGTCTAGGGACTGTGTCATATGCCTTCTCGAGATCTATAATTACCAAATGTCGCTCTCTTTTCGTCTCGCTATATTTCGCTATTAACTGTCTTGAAGCAAACAAAGCATCCGTTGTCCTCCTTCATGGCATAAATCCAAACTGTTCTTCTCCTATTAATGTCTCTCTCCTGAAACTTCGTTTTACAGTTCTTTCCCAAAATTTTCATTATGTGCGACATAAACTGTATCACTCTATAGTTCTTGCAGTCCTGAATGTCCCCTTTATCTTTATACAATGATACCAACACACTCTCTCTCCATGCATTGGGCATCCTTTCTTCCTCATACATCCTACTCAACATTTGCCAGAAAATATCAACCCCTTCCCCTCCTAGAGCATTCTAAACCGCCACATATATTTCATCAGTTAATACTGCTTTACGATTCTTCATCCTATTTAACTCCTTGAAAACTTCAATTCCTGCTCTCTCCGGTATTACATTTTCATTTGGGATCCCGCATTCTCTGTCTCTTTTCTGGTGTTCTTCATTTAGCAAGTTTCTAAAGTACTCGTACCATCTCTGCCTTATTTCAATATCAGTTCTTAACACTCTTCCATCCGCACTCTTAATCTGCCGTACGTGGGTTAAGACTTTTGATAAATTGTCTCTTGCTCTAGCAATGCTGTATAACCTTTTTATCCTCTCGGGTGTTTCCAACCCTTTATACAGCTGTGGATACGATCTTTAAGCGCACTTTGCTTTTCTCTTTGCTGTCTTATACATACTTTTATCTTCCTCTCTTTTAGACCTGGCATACCTCTTTCTAGTCTTTTTCTTCTCTCTAACCTTGTGTTGCACTTCATCGATCCACTCCCAAGTTTCATTGTCTATAGGAGACCTTTTAACAGATGTTTTTTCCAGCACTTCCTCTCTCACTCGCATCACAACTTTATTGTTGTCTTTATCACTTTGGAGTTGAAAACCTCTTTTAACTGACTTCTATACAACACAAAATATATCTGACTTTCCCTTCCACAGCTACTATAAGTGACATACTGGTCTTCCGTCTTCCTAAAGAACGCATTAATGACAGCCAAATCTCATGCTACTGCAAAGTCAATCACACTATTTTCTTCTTCATTTCATATTTCCATCGCCAAACCTCCAGGAATCCTTTCTATTCCTGCTCCTTCTCTACTTATATGTCCATTAAAATTACCTGCAGCACACGTATCCTTATCCCATAATAAATAAAATTAAATGTAATACCCCAAAAATCTAAATTTTGCCCGGACACACAAAAAACTACAATACCGAACTATAACCAACCGGTACAAATATATCAGGAATATAAATAGTGTACCTTCAACAGGCCCCTCAATTGGTGGCCAGTTCCAGCAGGAAAGGTACTATGAAACGTATACAGCATTGTAAATTTAATTTTTTTTTAAACACAAAATTTCAATACCGAACTAGAACTAACTGGTACAATTCCAGTATGCAGATCTGGAATATAACCAGTGCACCTTTAAGAGGCCCCTCAGTTAGTAGCCAATCTCCAGCAGGAAAGGTACTATGAAACGCATACAGAATTGTAAAATTAAATTTTTTTAAACAAAAAATTCCAATACCGAACTAGAACTAACTGGTACAATTCCAGTATGCAGATCTGGAATATAACCAGTGCAACTTTATGAGGCCCCTCAGTTAGTAACCAGTCTCCAGCAAGAAAGGTACTATGAAACCCATACAGAATTGTAAAATTAAATTTTTTTAAACAGAGAATTCCAATACCGAACTAGAACTAACTGGTACAATTCCAGTATGCAGATCTGGAATATACCCAGTGCACCTTTAAGAGGCCCCTCAGTTAGTAACCAGTCTCCAGCAGGAAAGGTACTATGAAACGCATACAGAATTGTAAAATTAAATTTTTTTAAACACAAAATTCCAATACCAAACTAGAACTAACTGGTACAATTCCAGTATGCAGATCTGGAATATAACCAGTGCACCTTTAAGAGGCCCCTCAGTTAGTAACCAGTCTCCAGCAAGAAAGGTACTATGAAACCCATACAGAATTATAAAATTAAATTTTTTTAAACACAAAATTCCAATACCGAACTAGAACTAACTGGTACAATTCCAGTATGCAGATCTGGAATATAACCAGTGCACCTTTAAGAGGCCACTCAGTTAGTAACCAGTCTCCAGCAAGAAAGGTACTATGAAACCCATACAGAATTGTAAAATTAAATTTTTTTAAACACAAAATTCCAATACCGAACTAGAACTAACTGGTACAATTCCAGTATGCACCTTTAAGAGGCCCCTCAGTTAGTAACCAGTCTCCAGCAAGAAAGGTACTATGAAACCCATACATAATTGTAAAATTAAATTTTTTTAAACACAAAATTCCAATACCGAACTAGAACTAACTGGTACAATTCCAGTATGCAGATCTGGAATATAACCAGTGCACCTTTAAGAGGCCCCTCAGTTAGTAACCAGTCTCCAGCAAGAAAGGTACTATGAAACCCATACAGAATTATAAAATTAAATTTTTTTAAACACAAAATTCCAATACCGAACTAGAACTAACTGGTACAATTCCAGTATGCAGATATCGAATATAACCAGTGCACCTTTAAGAGGCCCTTCAGTTAGTAGCCAATCTCCAGCAGGAAAGGTACTATGAAACGCATACAGAATTGTAAAATTAAATTTTTTTAAACACAAAATTCCAATACCGAACTAGAACTAACTGGTACAATTCCAGTATGCAGATCTGGAATATAACCAGTGAACCTTTAAGAGGCCCCTCAGTTAGTTGCCAATCTCCAGCAGGAAAGGTACTATGAAACGCATACAGAATTGTAAAATTAAATTTTTTTAAACACAAAATTCCAATACCGAACTAGAACTAACTGGTACAATTCCAGTATGCAGATCTGGAATATAAATAGTGTACCTTTAAGAGGCCCCTCAGTTAGTAACCAGTCTCCAGCAAGAAAGGTGCTATGAAACCCATACAGAATTGTAAAATTAAATTTTTTTAAACACAAAATTCCAATACCGAACTAGAACTAACTGGTACAATTCCAGTATGCAGATTTGGAATATAACCAGTGCACCTTTAAGAGGCCCCTCAGTTAGTAGCCAATCTCCAGCAGGAAAGGTACTATGAAACGCATACAGAATTGTAAAATTAAATTATTTTAAACACAAAATTCCAATACAGAAATAGAACTAACTGGTACAATTCCAGTATGCAGATCTGGAATATAACCAGTGCACCTTTAAGAGGCCCCTCAGTTAGTAGCCAATCTCCAGCAGGAAAGGTACTATGAAACGCATACAGAATTGTAAAATTAAATTTTTTTAAACACAAAATTCCAATACCGAACTAGAACTAACTGGTACAATTCCAGTATGCAGATCTGGAATATAACCAGTGCACCTTTAAGAGGCCCCTCAGTTAGTAGCCAATCTCCAGCAGGAAAGGTACTATGAAACGCATACAGAATTGTAAAATTAAATTTTTTTAAACAAAAAATTCCAATACCGAACTAGAACTAACTGGTACAATTCCAGTATGCAGATCTGGAATATAACCAGTGCAACTTTATGAGGCCCCTCAGTTAGTAACCAGTCTCCAGCAAGAAAGGTACTATGAAACCCATACAGAATTGTAAAATTAAATTTTTTTAAACAGAGAATTCCAATACCGAACTAGAACTAACTGGTACAATTCCAGTATGCAGATCTGGAATATACCCAGTGCACCTTTAAGAGGCCCCTCAGTTAGTAACCAGTCTCCAGCAAGAAAGGTACTATGAAACCCATACATAATTGTAAAATTAAATTTTTTTAAACACAAAATTCCAATACCAAACTAGAACTAACTGGTACAATTCCAGTATGCAGATCTGGAATATAACCAGTGCACCTTTAAGAGGCCCCTCAGTTAGTAACCAGTCTCCAGCAAGAAAGGTACTATGAAACCCATACAGAATTATAAAATTAAATTTTTTTAAACACAAAATTCCAATACCGAACTAGAACTAACTGGTACAATTCCAGTATGCAGATCTGGAATATAACCAGTGCACCTTTAAGAGGCCACTCAGTTAGTAACCAGTCTCCAGCAAGAAAGGTACTATGAAACCCATACAGAATTGTAAAATTAAATTTTTTTAAACACAAAATTCCAATACCGAACTAGAACTAACTGGTACAATTCCAGTATGCACCTTTAAGAGGCCCCTCAGTTAGTAACCAGTCTCCAGCAAGAAAGGTACTATGAAACCCATACATAATTGTAAAATTAAATTTTTTTAAACACAAAATTCCAATACCGAACTAGAACTAACTGGTACAATTCCAGTATGCAGATCTGGAATATAACCAGTGCACCTTTAAGAGGCCCCTCAGTTAGTAACCAGTCTCCAGCAAGAAAGGTACTATGAAACCCATACAGAATTATAAAATTAAATTTTTTTAAACACAAAATTCCAATACCGAACTAGAACTAACTGGTACAATTCCAGTATGCAGATATCGAATATAACCAGTGCACCTTTAAGAGGCCCTTCAGTTAGTAGCCAATCTCCAGCAGGAAAGGTACTATGAAACGCATACAGAATTGTAAAATTAAATTTTTTTAAACACAAAATTCCAATACCGAACTAGAACTAACTGGTACAATTCCAGTATGCAGATCTGGAATATAACCAGTGAACCTTTAAGAGGCCCCTCAGTTAGTTGCCAATCTCCAGCAGGAAAGGTACTATGAAACGCATACAGAATTGTAAAATTAAATTTTTTTAAACACAAAATTCCAATACCGAACTAGAACTAACTGGTACAATTCCAGTATGCAGATCTGGAATATAAATAGTGTACCTTTAAGAGGCCCCTCAGTTAGTAACCAGTCTCCAGCAAGAAAGGTGCTATGAAACCCATACAGAATTGTAAAATTAAATTTTTTTAAACACAAAATTCCAATACCGAACTAGAACTAACTGGTACAATTCCAGTATGCAGATTTGGAATATAACCAGTGCACCTTTAAGAGGCCCCTCAGTTAGTAGCCAATCTCCAGCAGGAAAGGTACTATGAAACGCATACAGAATTGTAAAATTAAATTATTTTAAACACAAAATTCCAATACAGAAATAGAACTAACTGGTACAATTCCAGTATGCAGATCTGGAATATAACCAGTGCACCTTTAAGAGGCCCCTCAGTTAGTAGCCAATCTCCAGCAGGAAAGGTACTATGAAACGCATACAGAATTGTAAAATTAAATTTTTTTAAACACAAAATTCCAATACCGAACTAGAACTAACTGGTACAATTCCAGTATGCAGATCTGGAATATAAATAGTGCACCTTTAAGAGGCCCCTCAGTTAGTAACCAGTCTCCAGCAAGAAAGGTGCTATGAAACCCATACAGAATTGTAAAATTAAATTTTTTTAAACACAAAATTCCAATACCGAACTAGAACTAACTGGTACAATTCCAGTATGCAGATTTGGAATATAACCAGTGCACCTTTAAGAGGCCCCTCAGTTAGTAGCCAATCTCCAGCAGGAAAGGTACTATGAAACGCATACAGAATTGTAAAATTAAATTTTTTTAAACACAAAATTCCAATACCGAACTAGAACTAACTGGTACAATTCCAGTATGCAGATCTGGAATATAACCAGTGCACCTTTAAGAGGCCCCTCAGTTAGTAGCCAATCTCCAGCAGGAAAGGTACTATGAAACGCATACAGAATTGTAAAATTAAATTTTTTTAAACAAAAAATTCCAATACCGAACTAGAACTAACTGGTACAATTCCAGTATGTAGATCTGGAATATAACCAGTGCAACTTTATGAGGCCCCTCAGTTAGTAACCAGTCTCCAGCAAGAAAGGTACTATGAAACCCATACAGAATTGTAAAATTAAATTTTTTTAAACACAAAATTCCAATACCGAACTAGAACTAACTGGTACAATTCCAGTATGCAGATCTGGAATATAACCAGTGCACCTTTAAGAGGCCCCTCAGTTAGTAACCAGTCTCCAGCAAGAAAGGTAATATCAAACCCATACAGAATTGTAAAATTAAATTTTTTTAAACACAAAATTCCAATACCGAACTAGAACTAACTGGTACAATTCCAGTATGCAGATCTGGAATATAACCAGTGCACCTTTAAGAGGCCACTCAGTTAGTAACCAGTCTCCAGCAAGAAAGGTACTATGAAACCCATACAGAATTGTAAAATTAAATTTTTTTAAACAGAGAATTCCAATACCGAACTAGAACTAACTGGTACAATTCCAGTATGCAGATCTGGAATATAACCAGTGCACCTTTAAGAGGCCCCTCAGTTAGTAACCAGTCTCCAGCATGAAAGGTACTATGAAACCCATACATAATTGTGAAATTAAATTTTTTTAAACACAAAATTCCAATACCGAACTAGAACTAACTGGTACAATTCCAGTATGCAGATCTGGAATATAACCAGTGCACCTTTAAGAGGCCCCTCACTTAGTAACCAGTCTCCAGCAAGAAAGGTACTATGAAACCCATACAGAATTATAAAATTAAATTTTTTTAAACACAAAATTCCAATACCGAACTAGAACTAACTGGTACAATTTCAGTATGCAGATATGGAATATAACCAGTGCACCTTAAAGAGGCCCCTCAGTTAGTAACCAGTCTCCAGCAAGAAAGGTGCTATGAAACCCATACAGAATTGTAAAATTAAATTTTTTTAAACACAAAATTCCAATACCGAACTAGAACTAACTGGTACAATTCCAGTATGCAGATTTGGAATATAACCAGTGCACCTTTAAGAGGCCCCTCAGTTAGTTAGCCAATCTCCAGCAGGAAAGGTACTATGAAACGCATACAGAATTGTAAAATTAAATTTTTTTAAACACAAAATTCCAATACCGAACTAGAACTAACTGGTACAATTCCAGTATGCAGATTTGGAATATAACCAGTGCACCTTTAAGAGGCCCCTCAGTTAGTAGCCAATCTCCAGCAGGAAAGGTACTATAAAACGCATACAGAATTGTAAAATTAAATTTTTTTAAACACAAAATTCCAATACCGAACTAGAACTAACTGGTACAATTCCAGTATGCAGATCTGGAATATAACTAGTGCACCTTTAAGAGGCCCCTCAGTTAGTAACCAGTCTCCAGCAAGAAAGGTACTATGAAACCCATACAGAATTGTAAAATTAAATTTTTTTAAACACAAAATTCCAATACCGAACTGGAACTAACTGGTACAATTCCAGTATGCAGATCTGGAACATAACCAGTACACCTTTAAGAGGCCCCTGAGTTAGTAGCCAATCTCCAGCAGGAAAGGTTCTATGAAACCCATACAGAATTGTAAAATTAAATTTTGTTAAACTCATAATTCCAATACCGAACTAGAACTAACTGGTACAATTCCAGTATGCAGATCTGGAATATAACCAGTGCAACTTTATGAGGCCCCTCAGTTAGTAACCAGTCTCCAGCAAGAAAGGTACTATGAAACCCATACAGAATAGTAAAATTAAATTTTTTTAAACACAAAATTTTAATACCGAACTAGAACTAACTGGTACAATTCCAGTATGCAGATCTGGAATATAACCAGTGCACCTTTAAGAGGCCCCTCAGTTAGTAACCAGTCTCCAGCAAGAAAGGTAATATCAAACCCATACAGAATTGTAAAATTAAATTTTTTTAAACACAAAATTCCAATACCGAACTAGAACTAACTGGTACAATTCCAGTATGCAGATCTGGAATATAACCAGTGCACCTTTAAGAGGCCCCTCAGTTAGTAACCAGTCTCCAGCAAGAAAGGTAATATCAAACCCATACAGAATTGTAAAATTAAATTTTTTTAAAAACAAAATTCCAATACCAAACTAGAACTAACTGGTACAATTCCCGTATGCAGATCTGGAATATAACCAGTGCACCTTTAAGAGGCCCCTCAGTTAGTAACCAGTCTCCAGCAAGAAAGGTACTATGAAACCCATACAGAATAGTAAAATTAAATTTTTTTAAACACAAAATTCCAATACCGAACTAGAACTAACTGGTACAATTCCTGTATGCAGATCTGGAATATAACCAGTGCACCTTTAAGAGGCCACTCAGTTAGTAACCAGTCTCCAGCAAGAAAGGTACTATGAAACCCATACAGAATTGTAAAATTAATTTTTTTTAAACACAGAATTCCAATACCGAACTAGAACTAACTGGTACAATTCCAGTATGCAGATCTGGAATATAACCAGTGCACCTTTAAGAGGCCCCTCAGTTAGTAACCAGTCTCCAGCAAGAAAGGTACTATGAAACCCATACAGAATTGTAAAATTAAATTTTTTTAAACACAAAATTCCAATACCGAACTAGAACTAACTGGTACAATTCCAGTCTGCAGATCTGGAATATAACCAGTGCACCTTTAAGAGGCCCCTCAGTTAGTAACCAGTCTCCAGCAAGAAAGGTAATAACAAACCCATACAGAATTGTAAAATTAAATTTTTTTAAACACAAAATTCCAATACCGAACTAGAACTAACTGGTACAATTCCAGTATGCAGATCTGGAATATAACCAGTGCACCTTTAAGAGGCCCCTCAGTTAGTAACCAGTCTCCAGCAAGAAAGGTAATATCAAACCCATACAGAATTGTAAAATTAAATTTTTTTAAACACAAAATTCCAATACCGAACTAGAACTAACTGGTACAATTCCCGTATGCAGATCTGGAATATAACCAGTGCACCTTTAAGAGGCCCCTCAGTTAGTAACCAGTCTCCAGCAAGAAAGGTACTATGAAACCCATACAGAATAGTAAAATTAAATTTTTTTAAACACAAAATTCCAATACCGAACTAGAACTAACTGGTACAATTCCAGTATGCAGATCTGGAATATAACCAGTGCACCTTTAAGAGGCCCCTCAGTTAGTAACCAGTCTCCAGCAAGAAAGGTAATATCAAACCCATACAGAATTGTAAAATTAAATTTTTTTAAACACAAAATTCCAATACCGAACTAGAACTAACTGGTACAATTCCAGTATGCAGATTTGGAATATAACCAGTGCACCTTTAAGAGGCCCCTCAGTTAGTAGCCAATCTCCAGCAGGAAAGGTACTATAAAACGCATACAGAATTGTAAAATTAAATTTTTTTAAACACAAAATTCCAATACCGAACTAGAACTAACTGGTACAATTCCAGTATGCAGATCTGGAATATAACTAGTGCACCTTTAAGAGGCCCCTCAGTTAGTAACCAGTCTCCAGCAAGAAAGGTACTATGAAACCCATACAGAATTGTAAAATTAAATTTTTTTAAACACAAAATTCCAATACCAAACTGGAACTAACTGGTACAATTCCAGTATGCAGATCTGGAACATAACCAGTACACCTTTAAGAGGCCCCTGAGTTAGTAGCCAATCTCCAGCAGGAAAAATTCTATGAAACCCATACAGAATTGTAAAATTAAATTTTGTTAAACTCAAAATTCCAATACCGAACTAGAACTAACTGGTACAATTCCAGTATGCAGATCTGGAATATAACCAGTGCAACTTTATGAGGCCCCTCAGTTAGTAACCAGTCTCCAGCAAGAAAGGTACTATGAAACCCATACAGAATTGTAAAATTAAATTTTTTTAAACACAAAATTCCAATACCGAACTAGAACTAACTGGTACAATTCCAGTATGCAGATCTGGAATATAACCAGTGCACCTTTAAGAGGCCCCTCAGTTAGTAACCAGTCTTCAGCAAGAAAGGTAATATCAAACCCATACAGAATTGTAAAATTAAATTTTTTTAAAGACAAAATTCCAATACCGAACTAGAACTAACTGGTACAATTCCAGTATGCAGATGTGGAATATAACCAGTGCACTTTTAAGAGGCCCCTCAGTTAGTAACCAGTCTCCAGCAAGAAAGGTAATATCAAACCCATACAGAATTGTAAAATTAAATTGTTTTAAACACAAAATTCCAATACCAAACTAGAACTAACGGGTACAATTCCCGTATGCAGATCTGGAATATAACCAGTGCACCTTTAAGAGGCCCCTCAGTTAGTAACCAGTCTCCAGCAAGAAAGGTACTATGAAACCCATACAGAATAGTAAAATTAAATTTTTTTAAACACAAAATTCCAATACCGAACTAGAACTAACTGGTACAATTCCAGTATGCAGATCTGGAATATAACCAGTGCACCTTTAAGAGGCCCCTCAGTTAGTAACCAGTCTCCAGCAAGAAAGGTAATATCAAACCCATACAGAATTGTAAAATTAAATTTTTTTAAACACAAAATTCCAATACCGAACTAGAACTAACTGGTACAATTCCCGTATGCAGATCTGGAATATAACCAGTGCACCTTTAAGAGGCCCCTCAGTTAGTAACCAGTCTCCAGCAAGAAAGGTACTATGAAACCCATACAGAATAGTAAAATTAAATTTTTTTAAACACAAAATTCCAATACCGAACTAGAACTAACTGGTACAATTCCAGTATGCAGATCTGGAATATAACCAGTGCACCTTTAAGAGGCCCCTCAGTTAGTAACCAGTCTCCAGCAAGAAAGGTTATATCAAACCCATACAGAATTGTAAAATTAAATTTTTTTAAACACAAAATTCCAATACCGAACTAGAACTAACTGGTACAATTCCAGTATGCAGATTTGGAATATAACCAGTGCACCTTTAAGAGGCCCCTCAGTTAGTAGCCAATCTCCAGCAGGAAAGGTACTATAAAACGCATACAGAATTGTAAAATTAAATTTTTTTAAACACAAAATTCCAATACCGAACTAGAACTAACTGGTACAATTCCAGTATGCAGATCTGGAATATAACTAGTGCACCTTTAAGAGGCCCCTCAGTTAGTAACCAGTCTCCAGCAAGAAAGGTACTATGAAACCCATACAGAATTGTAAAATTAAATTTTTTTAAACACAAAATTCCAATACCGAACTGGAACTAACTGGTACAATTCCAGTATGCAGATCTGGAACATAACCAGTACACCTTTAAGAGGCCCCTGAGTTAGTAGCCAATCTCCAGCAGGAAAAATTCTATGAAACCCATACAGAATTGTAAAATTAAATTTTGTTAAACTCAAAATTCCAATACCGAACTAGAACTAACTGGTACAATTCCAGTATGCAGATCTGGAATATAACCAGTGCAACTTTATGAGGCCCCTCAGTTAGTAACCAGTCTCCAGCAAGAAAGGTACTATGAAACCCATACAGAATTGTAAAATTAAATTTTTTTAAACACAAAATTCCAATACCGAACTAGAACTAACTGGTACAATTCCAGTATGCAGATCTGGAATATAACCAGTGCACCTTTAAGAGGCCCCTCAGTTAGTAACCAGTCTTCAGCAAGAAAGGTAATATCAAACCCATACAGAATTGTAAAATTAAATTTTTTTAAAGACAAAATTCCAATACCGAACTAGAACTAACTGGTACAATTCCAGTATGCAGATGTGGAATATAACCAGTGCACTTTTAAGAGGCCCCTCAGTTAGTAACCAGTCTCCAGCAAGAAAGGTAATATCAAACCCATACAGAATTGTAAAATTAAATTGTTTTAAACACAAAATTCCAATACCAAACTAGAACTAACTGGTACAATTCCCGTATGCAGATCTGGAATATAACCAGTGCACCTTTAAGAGGCCCCTCAGTTAGTAACCAGTCTCCAGCAAGAAAGGTACTATGAAACCCATACAGAATAGTAAAATTAAATTTTTTTAAACACAAAATTCCAATACCGAACTAGAACTAACTGGTACAATTCCAGTATGCAGATCTGGAATATCACCAGTGCACCTTTAAGAGGCCACTCAGTTAGTAACCAGTCTCCAGCAAGAAAGGTACTATGAAACCCATACAGAATTGTAAAATTAAATTTTTTTAAACACAGAATTCCAATACCGAACTAGAACTAACTGGTACAATTCCAGTATGCAGATCTGGAATATAACCAGTGCACCTTTAAGAGGCCCCTCAGTTAGTAACCAGTCTCCAGCAAGAAAGGTACTAAGAAACCCATACAGAATTGTAAAATTAAATTTTTTTAAACACAAAATTCCAATACCGAACTAGAACTAACTGGTACAATTCCAGTATGCAGATCTGGAATATAACCAGCGCACCTTTAAGAGGCCCCTCAGTTAGTAACCAGTCTCCAGCAAGAAAGGTAATAACAAACCCATACAGAATTGTAAAATTAAATTTTTTTAAACACAAAATTCCAATACCGAACTAGAACTAACTGGTACAATTCCAGTATGTAGATCTGGAATATAACCAGTGCACCTTTAAGAGGCCCCTCAGTTAGTAACCAGTCTCCAGCAAGAAAGGTAATATCAAACCCATACAGAATTGTAAAATTAAATTTTCTTAAACACAAAATTCCAATACCGAACTAGAACTAACTGGTACAATTCCAGTATGCAGATCTGGAATATAACCAGTGCACCTTTAAGAGGCCCCTCAGTTAGTAACCAGTCTCCAGCAAGAAAGGTAATATCAAACCCATACAGAATTGTAAAATTAAATTTTTTTAAACACAAAATTCCAATACCGAACTAGAACTAACTGGTACAATTCCAGTATGCAGATTTGGAATATAACCAGTGCACCTTTAAGAGGCCCCTCAGTTAGTAGCCAATCTCCAGCAGGAAAGGTACTATAAAACGCATACAGAATTGTAAAATTAAATTTTTTTAAACACAAAATTCCAATACCGAACTAGAACTAACTGGTACAATTCCAGTATGCAGATCTGGAATATAACTAGTGCACCTTTAAGAGGCCCCTCAGTTAGTAACAAGTCTCCAGCAAGAAAGGTACTATGAAACCCATACAGAATTGTAAAATTAAATTTTTTTAAACACAAAATTCCAATACCGAACTGGAACTAACTGTTACAATTCCAGTATGCAGATCTGGAACATAACCAGTACACCTTTAAGAGGCCCCTGAGTTAGTAGCCAATCTCCAGCAGGAAAGGTTCTATGAAACCCATACAGAATTGTAAAATTAAATTTTGTTAAACTCAAAATTCCAATACCGAACTAGAACTAACTGGTACAATTTCAGTATGCAGATCTGGAATATAACCAGTGCAACTTTATGAGGCCCCTCAGTTAGTAACCAGTCTCCAGCAAGAAAGGTACTATGAAACCCATACAGAATTGTAAAATTAAATTTTTTTAAACACAAAATTCCAATACCGAACTAGAACTAACTGGTACAATTCCAGTATGCAGATCTGGAATATAACCAGTGCACCTTTAAGAGGCCCCTCAGTTAGTAACCAGTCTCCAGCAAGAAAAGTAATATCAAACCCATACAGAATTGTAAAATTAAATTTTTTTAAACACAAAATTCCAATACCGAACTAGAACTAACTGGTACAATTCCAGTATGCAGATCTGGAATATAACGAGTGCACTTTTAAGAGGCCCCTCAGTTAGTAACCAGTCTCCAGCAAGAAAGGTAATATCAAACCCATACAGAATTGTAAAATTAAATTTTTTTAAACACAAAATTCCAATACCAAACTAGAACTAACTGGTACAATTCCCGTATGCAGATCTGGAATATAACCAGTGCACCTTTAAGAGGCCCCTCAGTTAGTAACCAGTCTCCAGCAAGAAAGGTACTATGAAACCCATACAGAATAGTAAAATTAAATTTTTTTAAACACAAATTTCCAATACCGAACTAGAACTAACTGGTACAATTCCAGTATGCAGATCTGGAATATCACCAGTGCACCTTTAAGAGACCACTCAGTTAGTAACCAGTCTCCAGCAAGAAAGGTACTATGAAACCCATACAGAATTGTAAAATTAAATTTTTTTAAACACAGAATTCCAATACCGAACTAGAACTAACTGGTACAATTCCAGTATGCAGATCTGGAATATAACCAGTGCACCTTTAAGAGGCCCCTCAGTTAGTAACCAGTCTCCAGCAAGAAAGGTACTATGAAACCCATACAGAATTGTAAAATTAAATTTTTTTAAACACAAAATTCCAATACCGAACTGGAACTAACTGGTACAATTCCAGTATGCAGATCTGGAACATAACCAGTACACCTTTAAGAGGCCCCTGAGTTAGTAGCCAATCTCCAGCAGGAAAGGTTCTATGAAACCCATACAGAATTGTAAAATTAAATTTTGTTAAACTCAAAATTCCAATACCGAACTAGAACTAACTGGTACAATTCCAGTATGCAGATCTGGAATATAACCAGTGCAACTTTATGAGGCCCCTCAGTTAGTAACCAGTCTCCAGCAAGAAAGGTACTATGAAACCCATACAGAATTGTAAAATTAAATTTTTTTAAACACAAAATTCCAATACCGAACTAGAACTAACTGGTACAATTCCAGTATGCAGATCTGGAATATAACCAGTGCACCTTTAAGAGGCCCCTCAGTTAGTAACCAGTCTCCAGCAAGAAAGGTAATAACAAACCCATACAGAATTGTAAAATTAAATTTTTTTAAACACAAAATTCCAATACCGAACTAGAACTAACTGGTACAATTCCAGTATGCAGATCTGGAATATAACCAGTGCACCTTTATGAGGCCCCTCAGTTAGTAACCAGTCTCCAGCAAGAAAGGTAATATCAAACCCATACAGAATTGTAAAATTAAATTTTTTTAAACACAAAATTCCAATACCGAACTAGAACTAACTGGTACAATTCCCGTATGCAGATCTGGAATATAGCCAGTGCACCTTTAAGAGGCCCCTCAGTTAGTAACCAGTCTCCAGCAAGAAAGGTACTATGAAACCCATACAGAATAGTAAAATTAAATTTTTTTAAACACAAAATTCCAATACCGAACTAGAACTAACTGGTACAATTCCAGTATGCAGATCTGGAATATAACCAGTGCACCTTTAAGAGGCCCCTCAGTTAGTAACCAGTCTCCAGCAAGAAAGGTAATATCAAACCCATACAGAATTGTAAAATTAAATTTTTTTAAACACAAAATTCCAATACCGAACTAGAACTAACTGGTACAATTCCAGTATGCAGATCTGGAATATAACCAGTGCACCTTTAAGAGGCCCCTCAGTTAGTAACCAGTCTCCAGCAAGAAAGGTAATATCAAACCCATACAGAATTGTAAAATTAAATTTTTTTAAACACAAAATTCCAATACCGAACTAGAACTAACTGGTACAATTCCCGTATGCAGATCTGGAATATAACCAGTGCACCTTTAAGAGGCCCCTCAGTTAGTAACCAGTCTCCAGCAAGAAAGGTACTATGAAACCCATACAGAATAGTAAAATTAAATTTTTTTAAACACAAAATTCCAATACCGAACTAGAACTAACTGGTACAATTCCAGTATGCAGATCTGGAATATAACCAGTGCACCTTTAAGAGGCCACTCAGTTAGTAACCAGTCTCCAGCAAGAAAGGTACTATGAAACCCATACAGAATTGTAAAATTAAATTTTTTTAAACACAGAATTCCAATACCGAACTAGAACTAACTGGTACAATTCCAGTATGCAGATCTGGAATATAACCAGTGCACCTTTAAGAGGCCCCTCAGTTAGTAACCAGTCTCCAGCAAGAAAGGTACTATGAAACCCACACATAATTGTAAAATTAAATTTTTTTAAACACAAAATTCCAATACCGAACTAGAACTAACTGGTACAATTCCAGTATGCAGATCTGGAATATACCCAGTGCACCTTTAAGAGGCCCCTCAGTTAGTAACCAGTCTCCAGCAAGAAAGGTACTATGTAACCCATACAGAATTATAAAATTAAATTTTTTTAAACACAAAATTCCAATACCGAACTAGAACTAACTGGTACAATTCCAGTATGCAGATATGGAATATAACCAGTGCACCTTTAAGAGGCCCCTCAGTTAGTAACCAGTCTCCAGCAAGAAAGGTGCTATGAAACCCATACAGAATTGTACAATTAAATTTTTTTAAACACAAAATTCCAATACCGAACTAGAACTAACTGGTACAATTCCAGTATGCAGATTTGGAATATAACCAGTGCACCTTTAAGAGGCCCCTCAGTTAGTAGCCAATCTCCAGCAGGAAAGGTACTATGAAACGCATACAGAATTGTAAAATTAAATTTTTTTAAACACAAAATTCCAATACCGAACTAGAACTAACTGGTACAATTCCAGTATGCAGATTTGGAATATAACCAGTGCACCTTTAAGAGGCCCCTCAGTTAGTAGCCAATCTCCAGCAGGAAAGGTACTATGAAACGCATACAGAATTGTAAAATTAAATTTTTTTAAACACAAAATTCCAATACCGAACTAGAACTAACTGGTACAATTCCAGTATGCAGATCTGGAATATAACCAGTGCACCTTTAAGAGGCCCCTCAGTTAGTAGCCAATCTCCAGCAGGAAAGGTACTATGAAACGCATACAGAATTGTAAAATTAAATTTTTTTAAACACAAAATTCCAATACCGAACTAGAACTAACTGGTACAATTCCAGTATGCAGATCTGGAATATAACCAGTGCACCTTTAAGAGGCCCCTCAGTTAGTAACCAGTCTCCAGCAAGAAAGGTACTATGAAACCCATACAGAATTGTAAAATTAAATTTTTTTAAACACAAAATTCCAATACCGAACTAGAACTAACTGGTACAATTCCAGTATGCAGATCTGGAATATAACCAGTGCACCTTTAAGAGGCCACTCAGTTAGTAACCAGTCTCCAGCAAGAAAGGTACTATGAAACCCATACAGAATTGTAAAATTAAATTTTTTTAAACACAGAATTCCAATACCGAACTAGAACTATTTGGTACAATTCCAGTATGCAGATCTGGAATATAACCAGTGCACCTTTAAGAGGCCCCTCAGTTAGTAACCAGTTTCCAGCAAGAAAGGTACTATGAAACCCACACATAATTGTAAAATTAAATTTTTTTAAACACAAAATTCCAATACCGAACTAGAACTAACTGGTACAATTCCAGTATGCAGATCTGGAATATACCCAGTGCACCTTTAAGAGGCCCCTCAGTTAGTAACCAGTCTCCAGCAAGAAAGGTACTATGTAACCCATACAGAATTATAAAATTAAATTTTTTTAAACACAAAATTCCAATACCGAACTAGAACTAACTGGTACAATTCCAGTATGCAGATATGGAATATAACCAGTGCACCTTTAAGAGGCCCCTCAGTTAGTAGCCAATCTCCAGCAGGAAAGGTACTATGAAACGCATACAGAATTGTAAAATTAAATTTTTTTAAACACAAAATTCCAATACCGAACTACAACTAACTGGTACAATTCCAGTATGCAGATCTGGAATATAACCAGTGCACCTTTAAGAGGCCCCTCAGTTAGTAACCAGTCTCCAGCAAGAAAGGTAATAACAAACCCATACAGAATTGTAAAATTAAATTTTTTTAAACACAAAATTCCAATACCGAACTAGAACTAACTGGTACAATTCCAGTATGCAGATCTGGAATATAACCAGTGCACCTTTAAGAGGCCCCTCAGTTAGTAACCAGTCTCCAGCAAGAAAGGTAATATCAAACCCAGACAGAATTGTAAAATTAAATTTTTTTAAACACAAAATTCCAATACCGAACTAGAACTAACTGGTACAATTCCCGTATGCAGATCTGGAATATAACCAGTGCACCTTTAAGAGGCCCCTCAGTTAGTAACCAGTCTCCAGCAAGAAAGGTACTATGAAACCCATACAGAATAGTAAAATTAAATTTTTTTAAACACAAAATTCCAATACCGAACTAGAACTAACTGGTACAATTCCAGTATGCAGATCTGGAATATAACCAGTGCACCTTTAAGAGGCCCCTCAGTTAGTAACCAGTCTCCAGCAAGAAAGGTAATATCAAACCCATACAGAATTGTAAAATTAAATTTTTTTAAACACAAAATTCCAATACCGAACTAGAACTAACTGGTACAATTCCAGTATGCAGATCTGGAATATAACCAGTGCACCTTTAAGAGGCCCCTCAGTTAGTAACCAGTCTCCAGCAAGAAAGGTAATATTAAACCCATACAGAATTGTAAAATTAAATTTTTTTAAACACAAAATTCCAATACCGAACTAGAACTAACTGGTACAATTCCCGTATACAGATCTGGAATATAACCAGTGCACCTTTAAGAGGCCCCTCAGTTAGTAACCAGTCTCCAGCAAGAAAGGTACTATGAAACCCATACAGAATAGTAAAATTAAATTTTTTTAAACACAAAATTCCAATACCGAACTAGAACTAACTGGTACAATTCCAGTATGCAGATCTGGAATATAACCAGTGCACCTTTAAGATGCCACTCAGTTAGTAACCAGTCTCCAGCAAGAAAGGTACTATGAAACCCATACAGAATTGTAAAATTAAATTTTTTTAAACACAGAATTCCAATACCGAACTAGAACTAACTGGTACAATTCCAGTATGCAGATCTGGAATATAACCAGTGCACCTTTAAGAGGCCCCTCAGTTAGTAACCAGTCTCCAGCAAGAAAGGTACTATGAAACCCATACATAATTGTAAAATTAAATTTTTTTAAACACAAAATTCCAATACCGAACTAGAACTAACTGGTACAATTCCAGTATGCAGATCTGGAATATACTCAGTGCACCTTTAAGAGGCCCCTCAGTTAGTAACCAGTCTCCAGCAAGAAAGGTACTATGTAACCCATACAGAATTATAAAATTAAATTTTTTTAAACACAAAATTCCAATACCGAACTAGAACTAACTGGTACAATTCCAGTATGCAGATATGGAATATAACCAGTGCACCTTTAAGAGGCCCCCTCAGTTAGTAACCAGTCTCCAGCAAGAAAGGTGCTATGAAACCCATAGAAATGTAAAATTAAATTTTTTTAAACACAAAATTCCAATACCGAACTAGAACTAACTGGTACAATTCCAGTATGCAGATTTGGAATATAACCAGTGCACCTTTAAGAGGCCCCTCAGTTAGTAGCCAATCTCCAGCAGGAAAGGTACTATGAAACGCATACAGAATTGTAAAATTAAATTTTTTTAAACACAAAATTCCAATACCGAACTAGAACTAACTGGTACAATTCCAGTATGCAGATTTGGAATATAACCAGTGCACCTTTAAGAGGCCCCTCAGTTAGTAGCCAATCTCCAGCAGGAAAGGTACTATGAAACGCATACAGAATTGTAAAATTAAATTTTTTTAAACACAAAATTCCAATACCGAACTAGAACTAACTGGTACAATTCCAGTATGCAGATCTGGAATATAACTAGTGCACCTTTAAGAGGCCCCTCAGTTAGTAACCAGTCTCCAGCAAGAAAAGTACTATGAAACCCATACAGAATTGTAAAATTAAATTTTTTTAAACACAAAATTCCAATACCGAACTAGAACTAACTGGTACAATTCTAGTATGCAGATCTGGAACATAACCAGTACATCTTTAAGAGGCCCCTGAGTTAGTAGCCAATCTCCAGCAGGAAAGGTTCTATGAAACCCATACAGAATTGTAAAATTAAATTTTGTTAAACTCAAAATTCCAATACCGAACTAGAACTAACTGGTACAATTCCAGTATGCAGATCTGGAATATAACCAGTGCAACTTTATGAGGCCCCTCAGTTAGTAACCAGTCTCCAGCAAGAAAGGTACTATGAAACCCATACAGAATTGTAAAATTAAATTTTTTTAAACACAAAATTCCAATACCGAACTAGAACTAACTGGTACAATTCCAGTATGCAGATCTGGAATATAACCAGTGCACCTTTAAGAGGCCCCTCAGTTAGTAACCAGTCTCCAGCAAGAAAGGTAATATCAAACCCATACAGAATTGTAAAATTAAATTTTTTTAAACACAAAATTCCAATACCGAACTAGAACTAACTGGTACAATTCCAGTATGCAGATCTGGAATATAACCAGTGCACCTTTAAGAGGCCCCTCAGTTAGTAACCAGTCTCCAGCAAGAAAGGTACTATGAAACCCATACAGAATAGTAAAATTAAATTTTTTTAAACACAAAATTCCAATACCGAACTAGAACTAACTGGTACAATTCCAGTATGCAGATCTGGAATATAACCAGTGCACCTTTAAGAGGACACTCAGTTAGTAACCAGTCTCTAGCAAGAAAGGTACTATGAAACCCATACAGAATTGTAAAATTAAATTTTTTTAAACACAAAATTCCAATACCGAACTAGAACTAACTGGTACAATTCCAGTATGCAGATCTGGAATATAACCAGTGCACCTTTAAGAGGCCCCTCAGTTAGTAACCAGTCTCCAGCAAGAAAGGTACTATGAAACCCATACAGAATTGTAAAATTAAATTTTTTTAAACACAAAATTCCAATACCGAACTAGAACTAACTGGTACAATTCCAGTATGCAGATTTGGAATATAACCAGTGCACCTTTAAGAGGCCCCTCAGTTAGTAGCCAATCTCCAGCAGGAAAGGTACTATGAAACGCATACAGAATTGTAAAATTAAATTTTTTTAAACACAAAATTCGAATACCGAACTAGAACTAACTGGTACAATTCCAGTATGCAGATCTGGAATATAACCAGTGCACCTTTAAGAGGCCCCTCAGTTAGTAACCAGTCTCCAGCAAGAAAGGTAATATCAAACCCATACAGAATTGTAAAATTAAATTTTTTTAAACACAAAATTCCAATACCGAACTAGAACTAACTGGTACAATTCCCGTATGCAGATCTGGAATATAACCAGTGCACCTTTAAGAGGCCCCTCAGTTAGTAACCAGTCTCCAGCAAGAAAGGTACTATGAAACCCATACAGAATAGTAAAATTAAATTTTTTTAAACACAAAATTCCAATACCGAACTAGAACTAACTGGTACAATTCCAGTATGCAGATCTGGAATATAACCACTGCACCTTTAAGAGGCCACTCAGTTAGTAACCAGTCTCCAGCAAGAAAGGTACTATGAAACCCATACAGAATTGTAAAATTAAATTTTTTTAAACACAAAATTCCAATACCGAACTAGAACTAACTGGTACAATTCCAGTATGCAGATTTGGAATATAACCAGTGCACCTTTAAGAGGCCCCTCAGTTAGTAACCAGTCTCCAGCAAGAAAGGTAATATCAAACCCATACAGAATTGTAAAATTAAATTTTTTTAAACACAAAATTCCAATACCGAACTAGAACTAACTGGTACAATTCCAGTATGCAGATCTGGAATATAACCAGTGCACCTTTAAGAGGCCCCTCAGTTAGTAACCAGTCTCCAGCAAGAAAGGTACTATGAAACCCATACAGAATAGTAAAATTAAATTTTTTTAAACACAAAATTCCAATACCGAACTAGAACTAACTGGTACAATTCCAGTATGCAGATCTGGAATATAACCAGTGCACCTTTAAGAGGACACTCAGTTAGTAACCAGTCTCTAGCAAGAAAGGTACTATGAAACCCATACAGAATTGTAAAATTAAATTTTTTTAAACACAAAATTCCAATACCGAACTAGAACTAACTGGTACAATTCCAGTATGCAGATCTGGAATATAACCAGTGCACCTTTAAGAGGCCCCTCAGTTAGTAACCAGTCTCCAGCAAGAAAGGTACTATGAAACCCATACAGAATTGTAAAATTAAATTTTTTTAAACACAAAATTCCAATACCGAACTAGAACTAACTGGTACAATTCCAGTATGCAGATTTGGAATATAACCAGTGCACCTTTAAGAGGCCCCTCAGTTAGTAGCCAATCTCCAGCAGGAAAGGTACTATGAAACGCATACAGAATTGTAAAATTAAATTTTTTTAAACACAAAATTCGAATACCGAACTAGAACTAACTGGTACAATTCCAGTATGCAGATCTGGAATATAACCAGTGCACCTTTAAGAGGCCCCTCAGTTAGTAACCAGTCTCCAGCAAGAAAGGTAATATCAAACCCATACAGAATTGTAAAATTAAATTTTTTTAAACACAAAATTCCAATACCGAACTAGAACTAACTGGTACAATTCCCGTATGCAGATCTGGAATATAACCAGTGCACCTTTAAGAGGCCCCTCAGTTAGTAACCAGTCTCCAGCAAGAAAGGTACTATGAAACCCATACAGAATAGTAAAATTAAATTTTTTTAAACACAAAATTCCAATACCGAACTAGAACTAACTGGTACAATTCCAGTATGCAGATCTGGAATATAACCAGTGCACCTTTAAGAGGCCACTCAGTTAGTAACCAGTCTCCAGCAAGAAAGGTACTATGAAACCCATACAGAATAGTAAAATTAAATTTTTTTAAACACAGAATTCCAATACCGAACTAGAACTAACTGGTACAATTCCAGTATGCAGATCTGGAATATAACCAGTGCACCTTTAAGAGGCCCCTCAGTTAGTAACTAGTCTCCAGCAAGAAAGGTACTATGAAACCCATACATAATTGTAAAATTAAATTTTTTTAAACACAAAATTCCAATACCGAACTAGAACTAACTGGTACAATTTCAGTATGCAGATCTGGAATATAACCAGTGCACCTTTAAGAGGCCCCTCAGTTAGTAACCAGTCTCCAGCAAGAAAGGTACTATGAAACCCATACAGAATTATAAAATTAAATTTTTTTAAACACAAAATTCCAATACCGAACTAGAACTAACTGGTACAATTCCAGTATGCAGATATGGAATATAACCAGTGCACCTTTAAGAGGCCCCTCAGTTAGTAACCAGTCTCCAGCAAGAAAGGTACTATGAAACCCATACAGAATTATAAAATAAAATTTTTTTAAACACAAAATTCCAATACCGAACTAGAACTAACTGGTACAATTCCAGTATGCAGATATGGAATATAACCAGTGCACCTTTAAGAGGCCCCTCAGTTAGTAGCCAATCTCCAGCAGGAAAGGTACTATGAAACGCATACAGAATTGTAAAATTAAATTTTTTTAAACACAAAATTCCAATATCGAACTAGAACTAACTGGTACAATTCCAGTATGCAGATTTGGAATATAACCAGTGCACCTTTAAGAGGCCCCTCAGTTAGTAGCCAATCTCCAGCAGGAAAGGTACTATGAAACGCATACAGAATTGTAAAATTAAATTTTTTTAAACACAAAATTCCAATACCGAACTCGAACTAACTGGTACAATTCCAGTATGCAGATCTGGAATATAACCAGTGCACCTTTAAGAGGCCCCTCAGTTAGTAGCCAATCTCCAGCAAGAAAGGTACTATGAAACCCATACAGAATTGTAAAATTAAATTTTTTTAAACACAAAATTCCAATACCGAACTAGAACTAACTGGTACAATTCCAGTATGCAGATCTGGAACATAACTAGTGCACCTTTAAGAGGCCCCTGAGTTAGTAGCCAATCTCCAGCAAGAAAGGTACTATGAAACCCATACAGAATTGTAAAATTAAATTTTTTTAAACACAAAATTCCAATACCGAACTAGAACTAACTGGTACAATTCCAGTATGCAGATCTGGAATATAACCAGTGCACCTTTAAGAGGCCACTCAGTTAGTAACCAGTCTCCAGCAAGAAAGGTACTATGAAACCCATACAGAATTGTAAAATTAAATTTTGTTAAACTCAAAATTCCAATACCGAACTAGAACTAACTGGTACAATTCCAGTATGCAGATCTGGAATATAACCAGTGCAACTTTATGAGGCCCCTCAGTTAGTAACCAGTCTCCAGCAAGAAAGGTAATATCAAACCCATACAGAATTGTAAAATTAAATTTTTTTAAACACAAAATTCCAATACCGAACTAGAACTAACTGGTACAATTCCAGTATGCAGATCTGGAATATAACCAGTGCACCTTTAAGAGGCCCCTCAGTTAGTAACCAGTCTCCAGCAAGAAAGGTAATATCAAACCCATACAGAATAGTAAAATTAAATTTTTTTAAACACAAAATTCCAATACCGAACTAGAACTAACTGGTACAATTCCAGTATGCAGATCTGGAATATAACCAGTGCACCTTTAAGAGGCCACTCAGTTAGTTACCAGTCTCCAGCAAGAAAGGTACTATGAAACCCATACAGAATTGTAAAATTAAATTTTTTTAAACACAAAATTCCAATACCGAACTAGAACTAACTGGTACAATTCCAGTATGCAGATCTGGAATATAACCAGTGCACCTTTAAGAGGCCACTCAGTTAGTAACCAGTCTCCAGCAAGAAAGGTACTATGAAACCCATACAGAATTTAAAATTAAATTTTTTTAAACACAAAATTCCAATACCGAACTAGAACTAACTGGTACAATTCCAGTATGCAGATTTGGAATATAACCAGTGCACCTTTAAGAGGCCCCTCAGTTAGTAACCAGTCTCCAGCAAGAAAGGTACTATGAAACCCATACAGAATTGTAAAATTAAATTTTTTTAAACACAAAATTCCAATACCGAACTAGAACTAACTGGTACAATTCCAGTATGCAGATTTGGAATATAACCAGTGCACCTTTAAGAGGCCCCTCAGTTATTAGCCAATCTCCAGCAGGAAAGGTACTATGAAACGCATACAGAATTGTAAAATTAAATTTTTTTAAACACAAAATTCCAATACCGAACTAGAACTAACTGGTACAATTCTAGTATGCAGATCTGGAATATAACCAGTGCACCTTTAAGAGGCTCCTCAGTTAGTAGCCAATCTCCAGTAAGAAAGGTACTGTGAAACCCATACAGAATTGTAAAATTAAATTTTTTTAAACACAAAATTCCAATACCGAACTAGCACTAACTGGTACAATTCCAGTATGCAGATCTGGAATATAACCAGTGCACCTTTAAGAGGCCCCTCAGTTAGTAACCAGTCTCCAGCAAGAAAGGTACTATGAAACCCATACAGAATTGTAAAATTAAATTTTTTTAAACACAAAATTCCAATACCGAACTAGAACTAACTGGTACAATTCCAATATGCAGATCTGGAATATAACCAGTGCACCTTTAAGAGGCCCCTCAGTTAGTAGCCAATCTCCAGCAGGAAAGGTACTATGAAACGCATACAGAATTGTAAAATTAAATTTTTTTAAACACAAAATTCCAATACCGAACTAGAACTAACTGGTACAATTCCAGTATGCAGATTTGGAATATAACCAGTGCACCTTTAAGAGGCCCCTCAGTTAGTAGCCAATCTCCAGGAAAGGTAGTATGAAACGCATACAGAATTGTAAAATTAAATTTTTTTAAACAAAAAATTCCAATACCGAACTAGAACTAACTGGTCCAATTCCAGTATGCAGATCTGGAATATAACCAGTGCACCTTTAAGAGGCCCCTCAGATAGTAACCAGTCTCCAGCAAGAAAGGTACTGTGAAACCCATACAGAATTGTAAAATTAAATTTTTTTAAACACAAAATTCCAATACCGAACTAGAACTAACTGGTACAATTCCAGTATGCAGATCTGGAATATAATCAGTGCACCTTTAAGAGGCCCCTCAGTTAGTAACCAGTCTCTAGCAAGAAAGGTACTATGAAACCCATACAGAATTGTAAAATTAAATTTTTTTAAACACAAAATTCCAACACCGAACTAGAACTAACTGGTACAATTCCAGTATGCAGATCTGGAATATAACCAGTGCACCTTTAAGAGGCCCCTCAGTTAGTAACCAGTCTCCAGCAAGAAAGGTACTATGAAACCCATACAGAATTGTAAAATTAAATTTTTTTTAAACACAAAATTCCAATACCGAACTAGAATTAACTGGTACAATTCCAGTATGCAGATCTGGAATATAACCAGTGCACCTTTAAGAGGCCCCTCAGTTAGTAACCAGTCTCCAGCAAGAAAGGTAATATCAAACCCATACAGAATTGTAAAATTAAATTTTTTTAAACACAAAATTCCAATACCGAACTAGAACTAACTGGTACAATTCCAGTATGCAGATCTGGAATATAACCAGTGCACCTTTAAGAGGCCACTCAGTTAGTAACCAGTCTCCAGCAAGAAAGGTACTATGAAACCCATACAGAATTGTAAAATTAAATTTTTTTAAACACAAAATTCCAATACCGAACTAGAACTAACTGGTACAATTCCAGTATGCAGATTTGGAATATAACCAGTGCACCTTTAAGAGGCCCCTCAGTTAGTAACCAGTCTCCAGCAAGAAAGGTACTATGAAACCCATACATAATTGTAAAATTTAATTTTTTTAAACACAAAATTCCAATACCGAACTAGAACTAACTGGTACAATTCCAGTATGCAGATCTGGAATATAACCAGTCCACCTTTAAGAGGCCCCTCAGTTAGTAACCAGTCTCCAGCAAGAAAGGTACTATGAAACCCATACAGAATTGTAAAATTAAATTTTTTTAAACACAAAATTCCAATACCAAACTAGAACTAACTGGTACAATTCCAGTATGCAGATTTGGAATATAACCAGTGCACCTTTAAGAGGCCCCTCAGTTAGTAGCCAATCTCCAGCAGGAAAGGTACTATGAAACGCATACAGAATTGTAAAATTAAATTTTTTTAAACACAAAATTCCAATACCGAACTAGAACTAACTGGTACAATTCTAGTATGCAGATCTGGAATATAACCAATGCACCTTTAAGAGGCCCCTCAGTTAGTAGCCAATCTCCAGCAGGAAAGGTACTATGAAACGCATACAGAATTGTAAAATTAAATTTTTTTAAACACAAAATTCCAATACCGAACTAGAACTAACTGGTACAATTCCAGTATGCAGATCTGGAATATAACTAGTGCACCTTTAAGAGGCCCCTCAGATAGTAACCAGTCTCCAGCAAGAAAGGTACTGTGAAACCCATACAGAATTGTAAAATTAAATTTTTTTAAACACAAAATTCCAATACCGAACTAGAACTAACTGGTACAATTCCAGTATGGAGATCTGGAATATAATCAGTGCACCTTTAAGTGGCCCCTCAGTTAGTAACCAGTCTCTAGCAAGAAAGGTACTATGAAACCCATACAGAATTGTAAAATTAAATTTTTTTAAACACAAAATTCCAACACCGAACTAGAACTAACTGGTACAATTCCAGTATGCAGATCTGGAATATAACCAGTGCACCTTTAAGAGGCCCCTCAGTTAGTAACCAGTCTCCAGCAAGAAAGGTACTATGAAACCCATACAGAATTGTAAAATTAAATTTTTTTTAAACACAAAATTCCAATACCGAACTAGAATTAACTGGTACAATTCCAGTATGCAGATCTGGAATATAACCAGTGCACCTTTAAGAGGCCCCTCAGTTAGTAACCAGTCTCCAGCAAGAAAGGTAATATCAAACCCATACAGAATTGTAAAATTAAATTTTTTTAAACACAAAATTCCAATACCGAACTAGAACTAACTGGTACAATTCCAGTATGCAGATCTGGAATATAACCAGTGCACCTTTAAGAGGCCACTCAGTTAGTAACCAGTCTCCAGCAAGAAAGGTACTATGAAACCCATACAGAATTGTAAAATTAAATTTTTTTAAACACAAAATTCCAATACCGAACTAGAACTAACTGGTACAATTCCAGTATGCAGATCTGGAATATAACCAGTGCACCTTTAAGAGGCCACTCAGTTAGTAACCAGTCTCCAGCAAGAAAGGTACTATGAAACCCATACAGAATTGTAAAATTAAATTTTTTTAAACACAAAATTCCAATACCGAACTAGAACTAACTGGTACAATTCCAGTATGCAGATTTGGAATATAACCAGTGCACCTTTAAGAGGCCCCTCAGTTAGTAGCCAATCTCCAGCAGGAAAGGTACTATGAAACGCATACAGAATTGTAAAATTAAATTTTTTTAAACACAAAATTCCAATACCGAACTAGAACTAACTGGTACAATTCTAGTATGCAGATCTGGAATATAACCAGTGCACCTTTAAGAGGCCCCTCAGTTAGTAGCCAATCTCCAGCAGGAAAGGTACTATGAAACGCATACAGAATTGTAAAATTAAATTTTTTTAAACACAAAATTCCAATACCGAACTAGAACTAACTGGTACAATTCCAGTATGCAGATCTGGAATATAACTAGTGCACCTTTAAGAGGCCCCTCAGTTAGTAACCAGTCTCCAGCAAGAAAGGTACTATGAAACCCATACAGAATTGTAAAATTAAATTTTTTTTAAACACAAAATTCCAATACCGAACTAGAACTAACTGGTACAATTCCAGTATGCAGATCTGGAACATAACCAGTACACCTTTAAGAGGCCCCTGAGTTAGTAGCCAATCTCCAGCAGGAAAGGTACTATGAAACGCATACAGAATTGTAAAATTAATTTTTTTTCAGGTGAGTTTTTAACTTTTTTTTTTATATTATTGTAGAATAAAGGTCAGTTTGTATATTAAATTAAAAACTAAAAAAAACAGTTAGTTGGATTATTGTAATGGATTATAAATAATATGATATAAATAAACTGTTTTCTTCTTCTTCTAGTATTGTTTTTTGTTTTCTTTTTTTTTACACAAAAAGTCCTAGATATTTAAAACTTGGTACTTACGATTCTATTGGTATAAGCATATTGGATCCTTAGCAAATTTGGCGTCAATAAGTGTTTTTTGTCAATTTTGGTTTAACATGTCTTATTTTTTCTTTTAAATTTCTTAGGTCTATTAACTTTGTTAAAAGCAGACTTCTAGAGTTCTCAAACTTGTCACACAAATTTTATATGGTATAAGAATGATCTTTGATTTTGGTATCAACATGTTTTCTTCTTCTTTTCCTTTATTCTCTCTCGTGTTCTTAAATCTTTTCTTTATCTTAAAATTCCTAAAGTCTTCAAACTTGGCATATACATGTTTGGTGTATGAAAGAACACTAATAATTTTGGGATTGTGTTGTCTTCTTCTTCTTCGCCCCCAGCAGTATTTTTACGCACAGTTACAATTGAGGTCAATAACTTTTCTTCTTCTCTAACTTAAAGGAAAATAAAACTAATAGAGTCCAACGTTAATACATAGGTTACTCTTGCGTTAAGAAAAAACTAATGAACAAAGAAAAAGAAGAGTATGGGACTTGTTTTTAACGTTTATGCTATTTTTTACCTTAAACAATATTCTGGAGTTTTAATAGTTGGCCTTTTAGTAAAAGCAGGAACCTTATTTGAATTTCGGTCTTCGGAAGAAATTTTCTTCTTCCTCTTTTCAGATTATTATTATGCCTTGTCTTATTCTTAAAACAAAAGTCCTTATAACTTTGTATATAAAATATACTTGTGTAAGAAAAAACTCTATTAAATATGAGATCAGTAGGTCTTTTTCTTCTTCTATTTATACAATTATGCGTTTTTAATCAAAAATTCCATGGTCTTGAAATTTGGTAGTTAAGTTTCTCTTGGTGTACGTTGGGGTCCACGAGTCTTTTTGTTTTCCCACTTTATTAGGCTTTTTCTTTTTCTTTAATTAAACTTCCTAGAGTCTGGAACCTTAGTATATCGGTTCTCGGTGTAAGAAAGAACTATATTCAAGGTGTCGTTAACAGGTATTCTTCTTCTTCTTTTCATATTAATATAGCTTTCATTTTTCTTAAAGCAAAAGTCCTAGAGCCTTGACAGTTGGCACTTAGATTCCTCTTGGTGTCGGTAAGAACCGTGTAGAATTTGGAGTTAACTGATTGTTCTCTACTTTTTTAATTAACAAGAAAACATACATCAACCACCAGTAGATATTAACAGGTAGATATACACACTCCAAATAATTTTCTTAACTTATACAGGAGTAATACAAGAGTAGCTGGATTTTTTTTAAACAAAGCACGGTTTGTAAGATAAGAAAATAGTTTTTTTTATATAGATGTTTTCTTCTAGAGCACTTTTAGGAATGTTGTTTTTGTCGGGTTTTGGCTTATTGGGACTCTGTAGTAACATAATATTTAACGTTAGTTCACTATTACGCATCCGCACATAGGTTTATTTTTACGTTAAAGTAAATAGTCATGGGTAGACCGTCTATAATTGATGCGGAGAAAAGTGAGTCACCGATTCTTTTGTTTTATATTTACAGCTTCTAGGGATGTTGATATTTCTTGGATAAGTACCGCCAAGTTTATTGATATAATATGTCAGTAAGTTTTTGTTTGAAATATGATTTTAGGTCAGTATGTACAAATGTGTTGTTGTCTATCTATTATGATACAATTATGCATTTTTTATATAAGAGTCCTTGATGAAAGCAGGAATCTCGTTGAAGTTGGGGCTAACACGTTTTCTTTTAGAAGTGATTCTATATAAAAATGATTCTTTTGTTTTGAAAGTGCTTGAGAAACTGGGACTGGTTATTTTAGAGGAACCATAATTTGGTCTATTGTAGGATTTTCTGCAGATAAATTACTGATCGCTTAAAGTTGATGTTTCGTAATGTGGTCTTTTATGAGAAAGTGGTGGTGATGAATATGGTTTTACTAATAGGTAAAGCACTTTCTTATTTCCGCAAGTTGCTGGGAGGGAGAATGGTTTCGTGTGTGGGGAAGAAAGCAAGCTGTGTTGCGACAATGTCTCGATTGTGTAGATTATGTCTTGAGTGGTACTAAAACAAGTTAATACGCATGTTACTCTTGGTATAAGAAAGTACTCTGTTGAATATGGCGTTTTATAGGTATCCTTCTTCTTTATTATAGTATTATGCCTTGTATTTTTTCTAAAACAAAAGTCTTAGTAAAGTTTGCTGTTAGGTACCTCTTGGTGTAAGTAAAAACCGTATTGAGTTTGCAGTCAGCTTGTTATTATTCTTATTATTAAGTTTTTTGTAGTTCTTAAAAGATAAGACTTGATTCTTGCAATTTGGTATATATAATATTTTAGCTATAAGAAATAACTGTACTAAATATTGAAGTAACAAGTCTTCTTCTTATTTTTGTATAATTATGGTTTTTTGGTAACCAGGAGAACTAGAGTACTTAAATTTGATGCATAAGTTTATCATGGTGTAAATAAGCAAGAATATTAAAGCTGACGCTAACAAACCTTCTTTATATTCAGATTTTATTATAATTTATAATAAAGAAAGCCCTCTTGTAGAAAGGTTTTTATATAAAAATTCTTCTAAGATAAAGAATTAGCCTATGAATTATGTTTTACCATTTCCAATCTTTATCATATGAATCTTGTTAATGTATTCTGCCAATGGTTTCTTCCAGAGTAAATTTAGCCTGGCTCTTTTTTCTGATAGTATTTACTGCCTTATTGTCATTTCCTATGCATAAGTTACCAATATCGAGAAATGATCACTATTTTCACGGACAGAAATACGCCAGGAAAAGTACCCTACTAGGGGAGGAGTACTCTTAAACTTAAGATTTCGGTAAGACTAGTCTGCAACCCTAGCAGTTATTTATTGAGTTGAGTGCGTCTAGTGTTTCTGTATTTTTTTTAAATACGATTATATTTAAGTATCATCTATCGACCATGTAACTTATGTCTATTCTACTTTGTTTTCTTTATTCTTTTGAAAGTGCTTAAGAAACTTGGACTGGGTGGATTGGGGGAACCATAATTTGGTCTGTTGTAGGATTTTTCACAGATAAATTACTTTGATCGCTTAAAGTTGATGTTTTGTAATGTTTTTGTTTTGAAAGTGCTTAAGAAACTTAGACTGGGTGTTTTGGGGAACCATAATTTGGTCTCTTGTAGGATTTTTCGCAGGTAAACTACTTTGATCGCTTAAAGTTAATGTTTCGTAATGTTTTTGTTATGAATGTGCTTAAGAAACTTATACTGGGTGTTTTGGGGAACCATAATTTGGTCTCTTGTAGGATTTTCGCAGGTAAATTACTTTGATGGCTTAAAATTAATGTTTCGTAATGTTTTTGTTTTGAAAGTGCTTAAGAAACTTGGACTTGGTGTTTTGGAGGAACCGTAATTTGGTCGGTTGTAGGATTTTCCGCAGGTAAACTACTTTGATCGCTTAAAGTTGATATTTCGTAATACGAAACATCAACATTACGTAATAGGTAATACGTTCTCTTATGAGAAAATGGTGGTGTTAAATATAGTTTTTATGATAGTGATCACCATCTTATTTTAGCAATTTGCAGGTAGGGATCATGGCTTAGTTTGTGGGGAAGAAGCCAAGCTGTATTGCGACAATGTTTAGATTGCGTAGATCACATCTTGGGTGATAGGAAAATAAGTTAGTACATATGCTTCTATTGGTATAAGGAAGAACTCTGTTGAATATGGCGTTTTATAGGTAACCTTATTTTTTTGTAGTATTATGTCTTGTAATTTTCTTAAAACAAAGAGCCTTAAAGTTGGCATTTAGGTACATCTTGGTGTAAGTAAAAACATTAAGTTTGAAGTCAGGTTGTTATTATTCTTATTATTAAGTTTTTTGTACTGTTTAAGTCTTTGATTCTTGAAGCTTGGTATATATAATATTTTAGCTATAGGAAAAACTGTAATAAATATTGGATTAACAAGTCATCTTATTTTTGTATAATTATGGCTTTGTATAGAAGTTATCTATTGATTTGAGTGCGTCTAGTGTTTCTGTATTTTTTATAAATACGATTATATTTAAGTGTCACCTATCGATCATGTAACTTATGTATATTCTGTTTCGGAAGAACTTTGTTTTGTGTTCTTTTTTGTTTTGAACGTATTTTAGAAACTGTAGAGACGGTGTTTTGGAGGAACCATAATTTGGTCTATTGTAGGATTTTCCAGGTAAATTACTTTCTTTTTATTCTTCTTTCGGATTGGTGAATTATCTCTTGCTATTTTTATGACACGGGTCACTGCCATTCTGTTTATGTGGTTATTTCATTCTTTTTTGCTATTTTGTGTCCATTAATTTATGCACTGTATGTTACATTTTCTTCTAATGTCGTCACTTCTCTTTTGATTTCTTAGCGTATTTTCTGTAATTCTTTTCATTACTCTCATCTCTGCCGTTTACCGTAGCCTTTGTGTTGTGGCTGTGTCGGGTCTTGTTCGTGAGGCATATGTCATTATTGATCTTATACTGACTTTATAAATTCTTGACTTCATCTCAGTGTTAATGTGTCTGTTTGGCCATATAGTGTTATTAAAATATCCTTCCAGTCTATTTGATTTTTGTACTTGATCTATCACTTCTTTGTTTAGGTCTCCATAACTGGACAGTGTAATTCCAAGGTATTTTATTTTCATTACTTGTTTAATACTGATGCCATCATATCATATCACATCATATAATCATTAAAATCGAAAACGAATTGGTTCATCTCTAAGCTAATTTTGTTTGTCTCTTCAGCTATGATTTCTTGGTTGTGTGTAAGTAATGAAATTGTTTGGTTAAAATTTGTCATTATTCTTTTATTGAGACTGAGTTAGCTATTGATATTGGTAATAATGTTCTGGTGGTTATTTTCAAGTGATTTAATGGCGGCATTGTATCTTTCAGCATCTTCTTGATCTAGATTACCAGAAATAGATTTTATTACACTTCCCAATCCGTTTATAAGTCCTCTTTTGCTTCTGGATTTTAGATATATTGTGTCGAATTTCGCTTTTGCTGTTTGGAGGAGGTACTGTACAGTTTTATCAAAGTTTTTTAGGCTGTCAAAATATGGTTGACTAAGTCCATTTTCTATTGCTCTGTTGGTGGTGATATACTGAGATTCCATGGATTCAATCTCTTCTGCGATGGGTTCTAAATGGAAATAGTGGATGAAGTCATGGGTGCTGGTCTGTATCCTTGCTTGTTCAAGTTTAACTGGGAGAATTCCTGGATTGTCCTTCAGGTTTTGAATTTAAACTTGTTGGGCTGCTATGAAGGTACATCTGTAAAGCAGTTTTAGCGTTAGTCTTTGGCTGGTGTTTGATGTTCTTTTTGTGTATCGACTATCTTGAGTGTCTAGTGCTACGGGATTGTTATTTTTCAAATGCGGGAACAAAATCTCGAAAGAAGTTTGTTTCTTTTTACTGTTTTTCTAGTGTAAACTTTTGTGCTGGGTTTATAAGTTATGGATGTTTGTCTTTTTTGATTTATTTTTTCAATATTTTTTAATTTATTTTTTCAATATTTTTTTGTTTGCTTTCTTGTAGCTTTTTGTTTATTTCACTCTAGATTTCTTTTGTCTTTAATCCGTGGCTCTGTGTATAGTTATTTATTAGGGTTCTGTTAATATCGATGTCAAATAGATCCTGAGGATCGATATGGCATTGAGAATTTCGATTGGCTTTTGCTTAGTTGATGAATGAATGGAATTGTTGTATCCTAAAATAGCATATAACATATATGTTCTTTAATACCCAGAGTCTTCCTTTTTTCTCTAAATATTCGTAGGTATTCCAAAATTGTAGAGTGAAAACGTTCTATCATTCCGTTCGATTGTGGATTATCTGGTCTTGTGTAGTGAACCGAAATTTTGTGTGTATCGAGAAATTCCTGAACAAGGCCGTCCTTAAATTCGGTTACACTATCTGCGATTATCATGTGTGGGAGTCCATGGTGGGTTATAAAGAGCATAAAGGCATTAAGGACATTTATTGCGTTGGATCCTTCTATGGGATATGTTTGGCCATATTTCGAGAATGCATTAATTATTGTAAGGAATTTTTGCCCGTTAGCTTAGAATGTGTTCATATTAATGATTTCTAACGGTTTCGCTGGAGTTGGTGTTACCATAAATTTCGGCTTAATTGGATTTCTGTCATACTTGTTAGCTTGGCACGTATCACAAAAGTTGATAACTTCTTACGTCTTTCTTTAGCGTAGGCCAGTAGTAGCGTTTTCTTATTTGAGCTTTGGTTTCGTTAATTCCTCTGTGGTAGTCTTCCTTTGATGGTAGTTCTCTAATATTTCTTTTTGTCTCTCTATGCTGTTTATATCTTCTAGAAGGCTGTTGCATTTGACAAGATCGAATGCTGAATTTTTAAAAGTGTCGAAGTGAATTTTTAAAATTGGTTTCGCCGAACTGTAATTTTCTATCTTGAAAATTATTTGATTATTGTAATAATTTAGTGGTTTCTCGCTAATTGGAATTCCCATTATTGGATTTTCTGCCGTGGAATGATTTGTTACATCTGTATCGTTATTTTCTTGTAAGTATTGGGAGTTTGATGGCCGAGCTTTAGATTTTTGCTGTTTGCTGTCTTCTTGTAGGATTTCGTCTATTATCTTTATTTCTTCGGGAGTTAACGTTGCAGTTTGATTTTTTTGGATGATTTTGTCTAAGTCGCCTAAAGGGGTTGACGGATTCAAAATTTGTTGAGACTTTTCGGCTCGGTTGGTTAGAAATTCTTCTAGATCGGATAAGGAACTGGGGTGATTAATCATAGAGATATCATCGTCATCTTTTGAGAGTAGTTTGATTATTTCTTCCAAATTCTCATCTACACTGTTTATGTCTTTCGTGTGAATTTGACACGGGATAAAGCATCTGCATTAGTGTTGGATTTGCCTTTTTTATATATTACTTCGTAATCAAATTCCTGCAGCTTTAATCTCAATCTGACAAGCTTTGATTTTGGGTCTTTAAGTGAAAATAGCCATTGTAGTGGTCGATGGTCAGATAAAATTTTGAATTTTTGTCCGAAAAGGTATGGGCGGAAGTATTTAGGAGCCCACACAATTGCTAACATCTCTTTTCGATAGTCGAATATTTCAGTTCAGTTTCATTTAAAGTTCTGGATGCATAGGCGATAGGTTTATCGTTATAAGTCTGGATATTGCAGAAGTGGTTCATTATTCAATAAACTTTTACAAGTTTTGATACAGTTTAAGAATTCTTCGGTGTATTCAATTTTTGCATCCTTTTTAAAACATATGGTAAGAGGTTTTGTAATTTTGGCAAAGTCCTTTATTAATTTTCTATAGTAACCAAGTAATCCTAAAAATCCTCGAATTTCTTTTGCTGTTTTTGATACAGGCTAGTCTATGATGGCTCTAATCTTAGTCGGGTTTGCTTTAATTCTTTAAACCATTAACTTTATCTTATCCCTTTTATATATCTTTTGTGGTGTAATTGGTTGTGTTTTAATCACATAGGAACTGAAATATCACTGGGATATCAGTAATCTCAGCTTCTATAGTCTCTTATTTTAGACGCCATTTTCTTATTATTTAGTCATTAATAATATTAAATAAAACATGGTTTAATTTGTCTTGCTCAAAATTTGCCCCCATAGATACTCACACGCGGCTGGTAAATGGTATTCTAGAAAAAACCTTCAGTGATAACCCAGTCGCCGGTGCTAGTTCCACAGTGATATTCGACGCCTAAATATTTCAGTAGAAACCTAAGACTAGTGTATAACACTGAATCTTTCTTCTGGAATATCAGCTTCTCAGCTTTTTGTGTAGCGTCTTTCATTCCCGAGAAAAGTAAAATCTTTTAATAATTTTAGCAATTTCAGACAGTTATGGAGTCTTCTAAGTAGGTGAATTTTTTTTTGTAATTTCTCAATTTTACTTTATCTTATCTCTTTGATATATCTTTTGCGGTGTTATTTGTTATTTTTTAAACGCGTATTTAAGTTGGATTTATTATTATGAAGTTAATTTATCAGGGAGTTAGCAAATTCAAATTTTTTGTCCTTCGTTTTTTATAGAGGCCTTTAATTTTACTTAGTAGTATGTCGTAGAACATTTTTATATAATGTTAATAAAGTTCGGTGTTAATAAAGAAGTGTAATGTTTGTCTTTTTTAATTGATAAAGACTTTGTTGACTTTTCAGTTAAATTTCTAAAAACGTAATTATTTTGTTTTTTGCTGCAAATATTAATTTTAGCTTAGTAGTTTCACATCTCGGTAAGTCAAGGTTTTTTAACACCGCCTACCAGATCATTGAGTAGATTTACTACCTTAATGCTCTTGTTGCCGGTCCTAAGCCCAGATAAAGAAGGAAGGTTCTTGTGCGAGATTAGCACTTTAGCCAAGTTAAAAAAACATTGTCTTTTTAAAAGAATTATATCAGGTTTTCGGTACAGACTATTTATTATATTTTTAAAATTTGCCACTGTCCGATCAACAATCCGTTCGGCTCGCGGAGATAAGAATACGGCCGAGGTCAGAAGGCCCTGCCTGTCGTAAGAGGTGACTAATGGGTAGGAATTGAGAGGTGGAGAGCCGTCGCTTGAGGTGTCGGGTTTGTAGAAACGCACACGAACGCTTAGGCGTCACGGTCACCGGTCTACACTCCTAGTATCCGAGACGAGACTCTCGTGGGACTACTCTACTCTCATTCCAAGAGAACCAGGCGAGGTTGAACGAGCTAGGCCCGTACACACCTCTCTTGACCTTGCGTCAAGCGTGGTGTTGGTGTCCCGGCACGTACCCGCCAGGAGATTTAAGAGTGGTAGAGGAGAGATCCTCGGCGGCGACCTGTCTACGTGCGAGGCGGAAATTCCTCTGCCTGCGTCACCTATCCGCCTGTGGGAGGGGATAACGGGTAGGTGAGGTAATCGCAACACAGATACTACGGGGAAGGTGTACCCCCACGAAAAGTGCCTGGCGTACGTGGCGTGGCACCTTCATTTTGGTGTCGGACTCGTAGGGGCAGTGGATAGGTTAACGGTCGTATGCCGAAGACCAGGGACCAGGGCCAGGTAGACCAGGGTCCTGCCAGTTTTTATAATTGGAGGGCACAAAGCTATAGCAATGTCCGATCAACAATGCTGCTAAAATATTTTATCGTGAAACAGTAGCACGAACAGCTTGATGACTGTGATGAAGTTTCTAGTGGTTTTAAAAAGATTAAGAACGATCTAATTGAGAATGGAGACTACCGCGACCCAAAGGCCTTTAAATTTCAGTCAGCAGAGTAGTACTCATAAAAATTAATCAGAAAAACGAAATAAATTTTTAAAGGGTTGTTTAAAATATCAAAAATGTTTTCAGTAAAAGCCGTGAAAGAATTTAAATAAAAATAGTTAAAAACGTTTTTCGGATTGAAAATTAAAAGATATGTAGCATTTATTTCTCATTACAATCAATTTTAGTTTAATCCTATATAATAATGCAACAATAAAACAGTTACATAACCTCTTAAAGTATCTATATAAGCAGTACCTATTCATTAAGTATTGATCAAATCCACAATTGGTACCACGTTTTACTATTCCGCTGTGTGGTGATTTAAAACCGTCGTTTTTTATTTTTGTATTCTCATTATGTACAGAACGATTTAAGGGAGATTTAAGTAAGGGGATGGAGAAGACAGACACTCGACAAGGAAGAATGGAAGAATATTTTGAGGCAGACCAGGGCTCACAAAATCAAAGTCAATGAAAGACAAAGAGATAGCAATGGCCGCGTTTTTAGATATAGAAGGGACATTTAATAATGTTACTACCAGCTATTTGATAGGAGCTATGAGTAGACGAGGCGCACCTGCGGTAATATGCAGATGGATAAGGGCGTCTTTGGAGAATAGGACAGTAATGTCCACTCTGGGAAAAGCAACCATCAATGTAATATTATATATATATATATATATATATATATATATAAATAATACATATAATTTAGTATTTAATATTATTTGTAATCCTTAAACTTTTAATAAGTATTTTTAATCTGAAGTTATTTTGTTTAATTCATCTGCTTTTTTTTTAATTTAAGTTCACACGAACTTTTTATACCCAACGCTCTGCAACACAAAAGGGTGTGACGAAATTCCCTGATATATTTTCCAAACTTTGAGTCAGGTTTTGAAATCTCCAAAATAGAGCAATAAAATTGGAACGATTTTTTTAATAAAGCCTTACGAAAAACTTATCTCATATGATATTAAAATATTCATAATTTGGATATCAAACGAACGTCACGAAAGAAAGTTTTCAGAAAGAGTAAGAAATTTTAAGTTGAATTGGAATGTCAGTAGCAGTCGAACAAACAGAAATTCTATTTCAATCAGAAAAGTTGGTTTAGAAAATGACCGGGTCACAAAATTTTAACTGTTCTTCGCATTTAATAAAATAAATTTATTCTAAACCAACAAGTAAACTTTGAATGTATTTCACAAAGTATTAATACATGTAGTTTTTTTATTTATTTCACGATCAATTTAAGTTTAATTTTAAATTTGTGTTGAATCCTATATAAAGTACAGTTCGTCAAAGTTAGCTCTGTCTTTTAGTTTAAACTCTAGCGATGCGAAAAATAAACAGAGAACGCATTCGGAGTAAAGAAGATAGCAAATGCGTTTGGATTTTAAAATTATTTTATTATGGAACTACGACTGGGGGAGGATCAATTGAACTCAATAGGTATTGAAATTTAAATAATTAGGAGTAATTATTCCACGTAATAATATTTTTATTGTTTTTAAAGATGAAATATATTATAAAAAATTGATATTTAGATATCAAATTATTAATAAAATCATTTCAACATAATTTAACATGTTTGAAAACTAAAAGCAATAAAAAAGTTCAGATACAGATATTGCACAAAATTGCAAAGAAATACATAGCTAAGTAATTATAGGTATGTCCTTAACAAAACAAGAGAAAGTAAACTGACTGTTCGAAAATTTATAATATATAAATGGTCATTTAATTTTATAATCAAGTTAATCTTTCAAAACCAGAATTTTATTAATAACATAACTAGTTCATTTTTAAATTAAAAAACCATCTCCGTCGACCATCATCTTTTTTTTTATATGATCATTTTAGCATTGTATACATCATATTGAAATATAAAAATAAAATAAATTGTTTAATCGTTTTTTTTTCTCTAAAACGTCAGTATTCTAACAGTATACTTACAAAATAACATTACAATAGTTCAATGCCTTAAATATCTGGATCGGAACTCGAATCTGTATCTTCTAGATCATCTATCACTATCAGCGTCATCGTTGTCATCATCATCATCATCCAAGTTAATTATCACTTTCTCCGTAACTAAGTCCACTGCCGGTGCGCTTTTCATAAAAAACTGTTCTGCCTGTTTGGCATTTTCACACCGTGATTTCCATTCATCCTCTGAAAATGTCTCAAAAAATTGATTACATAAAACCTCCACATCTTTAAAGTTAAAACTTACATTCCGTTGTGCAACATAGTTTTTCATGGATGCCCAAACTAACTCAACTGAATGGGGTTTAACTCGGGATGGTAAGGTGGTAGTCTTAATACCGAATGTCCATTTTCCTCTAGAAGTTTATCTATTTCATATGATTTATGATGACGTTGATAAAATTTTGCTAAAGTGTATAGCTCGGCTCTTAACATATCATCTGTAAATGGTATATTTCTCTTTCTTAGCCACTCTTTTATTTCATCTTTTTTTGATGCAGTCGTTATATTTTTTTCACTTTGAACATTGTGGTATGGGGCATTATCAATCACTAATACACTTTGTGCTGGTAAGTTCGGTATCAACATTTCCACTAGCTACTTTTTATAATTTTAAAAGTTCATCTGACTATGGTAATCACCAGTTTTTAAATTTGATTTAAATTTTAAGTAGGAATTTTTTATAAACCCCATTTCTCCCCCTGCATGAACTATTATTAACCTCTGTCCCTTAGAGATAGGCTTACGCAAACCATCGTGAGAATCATCATTCCAACTTTTATTAAATGTGTGATATATGTTTCGTCCATGTATACTATAGAATGATTTTCGTTTCTGTAACTCTTAATACTTCGCAAAAAAGCTATCCTTTTTGATTGGATGTCAGGTTTTTCCATAAGCAATTTTTTCTTTGTCTGAGTTTTTCGCCAACAGAAACCAATTTTATGTAATACTTTTCGTAAACTTCCATACGATCCTGTGTAATTAATTTTATTGACAAATTTCCTGGGTGTGCCTCTCAACGTAGGAACTTTTTTTTCCTGGACGTGAAATTTTATTACAAATCTCCGAAGAATTTATTACCCATATTATTCAACTTAGTTTTGGTCGCACTTTTTTGTCTTTTAATATTAGGTGTATGGAACGAATCACTTTCACCATCTTCAACTGATCTCATTTCATTTGAAATTTGCTTAACAGAACCAACACTAACACCAGTTGCGCGCGAAACACGTTCTTGAATTTTCGTTAGTTCTATTATCGGATGTTTAGCCTCCGCTTCTCGTCTCATAAAATATATCACATTTGCTATAATTTCAAGAGATTGACCACTCAAAACTTTACGATAAACTTTTGATTTAAATTCCATTGTAACGGAACCGGATTAATAACTCCTACACCAGTGTAATTGATATGCGTCTGATCTGTTTGCTTCTGCCAACAAAATTGAACTGAGTATATTCGGGCTACTGACAGATCCTTCCCTCCAAATTTATATTCTTATCAAAACTCAGAGACATTGCAATTCTTGACGAGCTGTCCATATCCCTATGGGAGAGATAGCGGCCAAAATACTTTTTTGACAGAGCAGTTTTTACAGTAGAGCTGTAGACCTTTATAAAGGGTGGTCCTTAAGTAATTGTACAAAAAGAATCCGTAGATTCTACACCTTAAAATATTACGATTTAAGCCAAATTGCTTTAATAAAATGTTGATATTAAGAAAGATACAGCATGTTAAAGTGGAAACTTAAAATTTTAATTTTCGCTGAAACTTTTATGTTTGTGAACATTTATGTATCAAAATTCATAACTGGGTACTATTAAACATCATAAATTAAAATTTAATGCATGCTTTAATGTAACTGATAGGGGGCGCCACATATGTGGCATACATTTGCACTTAACTTTTTTGCTTATTAAGAAACCGGTGTTTGTGATATAAAATATTAAAGATACATTATTTTAACAAAAACAAAGTTATACTTGTTAATAACTTCAAAACTCAACAGTTTTCGAGAAAATCGCATTTTACAAATCAACTACATAATTCAGATCTAAAGCAATTACTCCAAGCAACGAAAGAAAATTAGACAAACATCAATACGTTTGAATTTTGGTATAAAATGCCCTAAATAAAGTTAAAAAGTTATTCAAGTTATTAAAGTTATTAGCAGGATAGAATAGTAGGATTTGACAAAGTAACAGAATAATTGGATTTTACATTAACCATTTTACGTTTTGTATTAATTTAAAGTCACAAATAACATTAAACTTTTTGTCAAAGTAAGTGTTCGATATGTCCACCATTTTTTTAATTCATTTGTCAATACATTCCATAAAAGATGGTCTCATATCAAAGAGCATCATTGGTTCTAAAGAAACTGCTGCAGTATTTAAAATAAGTATTATCAGTATAATAATAAGTATTCTTTTGGGATTTTTATGCTTGAAGTAATTATATTAATATCTCACCGCATTACCAAGGAATATGACTACCACGAACAATCCAACGTTCAGGAAAGCTTAATTTAAGTATGTTCTCACTGCCCTCTCTTTATAATGTGGTGGTGTACCATCTTGCATAAACCACATATTTCGCCTTAAGTTTGATGACAATTCTTCCAATAAATTAAATAAAATTTTATAAAAAATGTAAATAAATCTCACAATTCAAATTACGAGGTAATTCGCATGTCCGTAAAAAATAATTACAAATTTTTCCAAACCATTTGTTTATTTAAAATTCATGTTTAAAATGCATACCGTATGGTTTGGTACCATTTGTAATTATTTTTTATGGACATGCGAATTACCTTGTAATTTGAATGGTGAGATTTATTTACATTTTTTATAAAATGATTTTATTGATTGGTACACCACCACATTATAGAGAAAAGTGCAGTGAGAACTTAATTAAATACAACTTTCCTGAACGTTGGATTGTTCGTGGTAGTCATATTCCTTGGTCATGTGGTGAGATATTAATATAATTATTTAATTCTTATAATAAGTTTTATACCTATAATACTTATTATAAATACTGTAGTAGTTTCTTTAGAACCAATGATGCTATTTAATATGAGACGTTCTTTTATGGAATGTATTGACAAATAAATTAAAAAAAATGGTGGACATATCGAACACTAACTTTGACAAAAAGTTTAATGTTATAAAGTTTAACTATTTCCTAATTTGGTTTATTAAAAAAATATTTTGATTATGACTTTAATTTAATACAAAACGTAAAATGTTTAATGTAAAATCCAATTATTCTGTTATTTTGTCAAATCCTACTATTCTATCCTGCTAATATATTTATTATATTTAATATTTCGTTAACTATTAACTTTATTGAGGGCATTTTATCAGAAGTATCGATTATCATGAAAACTGTTGAGTTTTGAAGTTATTAACTAGTATACCTTTTTTTGGTAAAATAATGTATCTTTAATATTTTTTATTACAAACACCGGTAACTTAAAAAGCAAAAAAGTTAAGTGCAAATGTAAGCCACATATATGGCATATATGGCGCCCCCTATCAGCTACATTAAAGTATGTATCAGATTATAATTTCTGATAATCAATAGTACCTAGTTATGAATTTTTATACATAAATGTACACAAACATAAAAGTTATAGTGAAAATTAAAATTTTTAATTTCCACTTTAACACCCTGTATCTTTCCTAATATCAACATTTTATTCAAGCAATTTGGCTTAAATCGTAATATTTTAAAGTGTAGAATCTACGGTTTCTTTTTGCACAATTACTTAAGGACCATCCTGTATAAAAATAAAAGCGGGTGCGGGGCAATATTACATATAGTTGTCTTGTGGTAATATGTTAACTAAATTGTTCTGGACTTGACGCTGATAGAAAATGTATTTATTTACACAAAATATACGAAAACCTTTTTAGACCACGATAATAAAAATAAATGTCCAAAAAAAACACCTATATATTTTAATACTTTCTGGTATACATTCTTAGCGTCCCTTACTAGTAAAACGAACCAATTTTCATGATTCATCAACTTACTGCGCAAGCTGGTTCAATAATGTGTTAAGAATCCACGATTTCTTATACATTGACCCTCTTGGTTAATGCCATGATGAGATTATTAATATCCTATTGGAGTATCTCATTCTGGGCTACTGCAACTTTGTGAGTAACAGCTGCTCAAATCTATGGTCGGTATTGGAGACAGATCAGCCGATCGTGGTTGGTGAATCGCCAAACGGGCCACAGGAAACTCAATGGGAAATTCTAAATTGTTGAATTCCTGCTTCCCTAATTATTTTACATCAAAAGTTATAAGAAACTTTTTATAGAGGAGTGAAATCTGCATTAAAAACAAGTGTTAAAATTGTTCTACGAATTAAGCGTACTCCAAGTTTTTGCAAAAATATAATATATTTTTCAGGCCACCCCTTAAAGTCAGGACAGAGGCGGTACAAGAATGTGTATGACATGTTGCGTTTGATCATATTGATGTTTCTGGTATTTGACAATATTTGAATTTTGAATTGTCAATATTTTTATTTTATGATTAAATTATAAACAACAAATTTTCGCAAATAGTACTACTACGAGTAAACAATAAATAGTACTGGTAAACACACAGTTTGCTGCCGGAAATTTTTTTACCGTTTCTAGGTAATTTGGGTCTGCTGAATTCAAAAATGTCACCAGATTTGCTCCATCAGATCGTTTTCAGGACATACAACAAATCACATTTCCAACATATAGGGAAATTTAACGCAGCACTAGCTACATATATATGTAGTGCTGCTACCAATTAAATAAACAAAACACTAATAAAAAGTAAGATATTTATTGAACAATAATGTACTTACAAAAATCATCATACATATCTGCCAAAAAAACTTAACTTTTCATCTAACCTAACCAGCATCGCTGCACAAATCTGCTATTCAGCGTCACCTAAAAACTTCCTTTTATATGATATTCATGCAAAGGCTTTAAAAGGACGATCCTCTTAAAGACTCCAGCAGTAATCGGCCATCATGTGGGTGTCCCATCTCCCCTGATACCTCTCTTCCATCGTTTTGATATCTTGGTGGAAGCGTCCCCCTTGTTCCTCACTAAGGTCACCAAGATTTTCTGGGAAACGGTCTAAGTAGCTGTGGAGGTAATGAATTTTAATACTCATATGACAACAGTGTTTGTTAAAATTGTTGAGTATTTCTTCCACTATATCCCGATAATTTTCCGATTTATTGTTTTCAAGAAAATTTTGCACAACTTTCAAAAAAGAGCACCATGCATTACATTCAATTTCAGTCATCGATTCTGTAAAATGCGAATCTTTTATAAGTTGTCGTATCTGAAGCCCATCAGATATTCCGGCTTTCAATTTTTCTTTACTAAGTGCAGGGAATTTGCTGGACAAGTATTCAAAACAAGGACGATTTTGGCCTAGGGCCTTTACAAATTATTTCATCAGCCCTAGTTTAATATGTAACGAAGGTAATATTATTTTCTCTCGATCGACCAATGCTTCGTTAACTACATTAGCTTCTCCTTGAACTAAGGCATCTCTGGGATGCCATTTTCTGTTACTTTAGTGTTGGTTCTTAGCCCTGCTATCCCAAAGACACAGGAAACAAGGATATTTTGTATAGCCACCTTGTTGTCCCAGGAGAAAGTTCACCATCTTAATTAACACAGATCGCCCACTGACGTTAATCATACTTGATGTTTTTTAGCACCAGCGAAATTGTTTTATATTCTTCTTTAATTTTTGTAGAATGCCCAATTGGTATACTTCCATATTTGTTGCCATTACGTAAAAGAAAACACTTTAAATTTCGTTTGGAACTGCCGATAAAAAGACGCCAGTGATCTGGTGTATATTCCGATATACCCATTTTTTCTAACAGTCCTTTAATATTATTGCAAAAAACCATATCATTTTGCTAAGAGAAAAAAGGCAAAAGATCCTTTTCTCTATTACGGTAGTATGTAATTTTGGTGTCTGGGTGAAGAACAGTCTTTAGAACACTCCAATTCAATATCAGTTCTACTGTGATCCTTCCTAAAAATAATTTATGATAATTTGTAAACAAAACAAATGTTCAAACAATAAGCCATTTTGTACTAAGCAGTATCCCAATATATTATTGTAAAATTCTCGTCTAACATTAGCCAGAATTCGCATTTTTAATTTTAATGCTTCTATATCTGTAAATTTTTGGTCAGAATTAATTTTTGATTTTAGATGCCCCCAGATAAAATGATCGTTTGGAGCTAGATCTCCCGATCTCGGGTGCCACTTAATATTACAGTCAGGTCCAATCAAACAATTATTAAAGCTGTTTTTAAGGAATTCCTTAACCACCCAGTTATCGTGCGCAGGGCATCCATCTATTTGAAACCAAATTTCTTCTTCATTTGGAGCTATTTCTGCAAGTCTGGGTAAAATCTACTCTTGTAGCAAGTCTAAAAACTTTTTTAAATTTAAATCTTCCTCATAGAAAAATGGTCCAATAATATTGTGTTCAAATATTCCTAACCAGACATTTACTTTTCGACGATATTGGGTATGGCTTTCAATAATATCCTCAGGCTTTCCTGTCCACCAAATCCTATAATTTTGTATAGGATTTGGTACATTTGAATAAATGTACATTCATAACTAAACAAAATGTTTTTTTAATTGTCTGTATGCATTACCCCTCTCTAAAATTTCGTAACAAAATTCCGCTCGTCACTCAATATCTCCTATTTTTAGTTCTTGAAGACACTGGAATTTATATGAACGGAAATTATTCAATTTCAAAATTTTTAAGACCGTGGAATTATGAATATTAAACTGGTCTGTAATGGTCCGAGAACTTGTTTTAGGATTTTCTACAACTGCTGTTAATACATTTATTTAATTTTGATTTTCTTGGTACCTCCGCAATATTATTTGTACAAGTACAATTAGAAATCACGGTCCCAGTATTTTCAAAATTTTGAAATTGGTTTATTGCGATATCTTACGCTAAATAAAGAACTGACAATTCACGCAGTATTGTCTGAATAAAACATTTTTATTATTGCTACTTTCTCCTCAACTGAGTACATTTTTAATCAACTTTATTCTTTTTTAAACAATAAATCACAACATAAAAATTTTGGCAATTCAAATATTGTCAAATATCAGAAATATCAATATGATCAAACGCAACATGTCATACACATTCTTGCACAGCGTGTGACCTGATTTTAAGGGTGGTCTGAAAAATGTATTATATTCTTGCAAAATTTTGGAATACGTTTAATTCGTAGAACAATTTTAACATTTGTTTTCGATACATATTTCAGTCCTCTTCAAATAGTTTTTCTTGACTTTTGGTGTAAAATATTTAGGGAGGCAGGAATTCAACAATTTAGAATGTTCCACTGGGTTTCATATGGCCCATTTGACGATTCACCACCCTGTATCTACAGAGTGGATTCAAAGTCTGAAAACGCCTAATTATCTCTTAAATGGATGGTCCAATTTGTACAAGAAATAAGATACGCCTATTCTGTAATATAGAGATTTTTAATGTGATACTTGCAATGTTGCCAGGTTTAAGGTTTTTCTTATATCATTAATCACTTTGGTTTTATATACAAAATACTCTGTAGATTTTATTATTATTGGAATTCCTACTTCAATACGAGTTCAACAATATCTAACACTTGGTTTTTTGTCTGGTCGTGAAGGTGTTAAATAAATAAAACATCTTAGCGCCAAAGAGTTTTGAAGTAACTCAGTAAATTTAGAGTTCTGTGATTTTGACAATAATTTTTAAAACTAACAATAGCTGGACGTTTATTGAAAAGCTTTGTAAAATAAATTGTATTGATAACTAGAGCTGATAGTTATTTTATGTGTTACAATAAAGAAAGTTTTTAATAAAAAAGAGCAAATTATAAAGTACCTAACTTGTTCAATAATACTCTTCCAAACCATTTTTCTATCCATAAGACGACGGTACAAAAAATTGTAAAGTGCTTTGAGGAAACTGAACGAATAAAAATGGCATTCGAACAGATACATCATGAACTGTTATACATTACAATAAAACTTTAGATATTGTTCTGAAGCTATTTTCTTGTGACATGTTAAAGTAATTATTATTTAAAAGGAATAAGCAAGAATTAAAGGTTAGAGTAAATTTATTGACGTTTCAATTTCCACTTCGAAAATCGTTCTCAAAATACAAACATTAGTTCTGAGAAATGTTTGTATTTTGAGAACGAATTCCGAAGTGGAAATTGAAACGTCAATAAATTTACTTTAACCTGTATTCCCATCTAAATAATAAAAACTTTAGATGGAATGCAGAGTTTCGACAAAAATCCACATACATCCTTAACCAAAACTGCACAAATACATGATGTAGGTCATTCTTCAGACTTACGTGTTTTACATAAGAATTAATTTAAACCCTACAAAATCCAGTTGTTGCAAGAATTAAATGAAGTTGGCTACATTTTAGTGGTGTAATAATAATGACGAGAACTTCGGTAAAAATGTTTTTCCGACGAAGCAATATTTACACTCTGTGGGAATGTAAATCGGGCAAATTTCAAGTATTGAAGTGAGGTAAATCCACAGTGGATATTTAAAAACAATACTCAAAGACCACCAGAACTGAATGTTTGATCGGAAATAGTAGGTACTCAGTTAATTGGGTCATTTTTTATAAAAGGAAGTTTAAATAATTATGAACTACTATTTAGTAATGAAATTGTATCTACCCTGAAAAATAAGTTTGGAGCCAATTTTAATGAGATGCGGTTTGAAGAAAACGAAGCTCTAGCTTATTTTGGTGTAACTGTTCGGCGTCCTTTATATCTGGCATTTTCCCGGATGTTTTTTCGTTCACTCTTTTTTATCCTAAAGATTATTTTTATTTGGTATACTTTAAAAGTAAAATTTATAAAACTAAATCAGCAAGTGTTGCAAAGCTAACGCAAAGAATTATCGAAGAATCCATATTAAATTCTTGAAAACATGAAGAAATGTATTAGATGCATTTGAGCATCGTTTAAGAAACTCTAAGCTGGTTTTTGAGTTTTAAAGTCCAAAAACCATCATCAGCAAGTGCAAGAGCACTTACTGATAATGCTCTGACCAATAGGGTTAACTTGGTTTGTATACCGAGACACACAGGCATGGAGGGGAACGAACGGGCTGACGCCCTGGAAATACAGGGCTCATCTACTCTGCCTAAGGGACTCAAACCTGTGATTGGAGGGCCCTTTAGTACTAGTCAGGTCCAAGTGTCTGAAGGGCTTACAATTGGGCCCTGCTCCGATCTACCATAACCATAACCATAACCATTCGTTCAATAATAACGAAGATGCTGTGTAGTGCAATTTTGGTAGTCGCCTAGTTTGCTTTTGCTGTCTTAATATATTTGTTATATCATATGTCGCAAATTAAGATTCGATCAGTTGTTTATTTTGTACTCAGCCAGAGGCCTTCTTTAAGTCAATAAATCAAAATTTGTCTTATAGTAAATTCATTTCATTCATAGTGACCTATGATATCGGGTATGTAACTCTACACTCATTAAGATCGAAGATGCTGTCTAGTGCTCTTTTTGTAGTCGCTTTGTTTGTTGTTCTATCTTCATATAATCGTTATCCCCTCCCCTTTCATTTGTATATCGCATATTAAAATTGTATCAGTTGTTTATTTTGTTTTCAGTTGGAGGCCTTCTTAAAGTCAATAAATCAAAATTTTTTGACTTTAGTAAGTTTTAAGTAGATCTATTTTCATCCGTAGTGCCCTATACCTCGTATGTAATTATACGTTCATTAATAATCAAGATACCCTGCAGTGACTTTTTGGTAGTCGCCTTGTTTGTTTTTTATCTGAATATAATCGTTATCCCCTCCTTTTTCATTTAATGTATCACACGCTGCAATAGGACCAATAACAACGGAGATCTAATTTCTTTCCGACAAGACCTTATATGTCACGATCCCTAGAACAGTTCTCGAGCTGTGCCATCTTGCGAACAATTTACGTATTTATGACAGTCGCAAAAATCTTTCGCGTATTTAATAATTTGTTTCCTGTGACTACAAATACCTAGGTATCACTATTTCACAAGATGGAACATTGGACAAAGCCATAAGAGAGAGAAATACGTCAGGGAGAAAAGCCATCACAATGTTAAACACCATTTTATGGGACCAATCCATCAGCAAAGAAAATAAAAAGAGGATATATGAGACTATAGTAAAAAGTATCACTATATACAGCTGTGAGGTATGGCCAGTGAAAGAAAGAACACTCTCAACGCTGAAAGCGACGGAAATGGATTTTTGCCATCTTCTAATAAAAAACTCCATCTATTTGAAATATACCTCACACTTCGAGGTACCTCCGTTTACATATCACGCAGCCACAAACACACAACCTAACAATTACCATCCTCCAGGTCATAGTCTAGACCATTTCAGATCTGACATTTAAAAAACTCACACATCAACTGACATTCAAAACACTGACACGACATACAACACACAAATTCCTAATTACACACAACAAGGACACTACACACATTCAAATACACTCATTATTCATAGTCACTCCATAAATCACAGAGTATTACAACAAACTACAAAGTTTCTTAGATACCTTAAACTCAGGCAGCTTTTTAAAATATAACATTAAATAAATGACACCATACAAAAACAACTTAATGTTACAAAACCCTCAAAAAATCTCAACTTAGAACTCATACAAATACAGTAGTCAAGTTATTAATAGTCGAATAAAAATCTCATGTTAGAGGAGATTAATAACCAGTCGGTATGCTTACGATCATACCGGTTGTTCGGAGTGTTTATTAATATAAATGGACGCCCGATTCAAACAACTGAGGAACTGAGAATCAGCACTATTACGATTACTAGAACGAAGAGTCCCTTTTATTACTTGATGCAACACACTTACACGATACAAAATATACGATAAACCACATCTCTAACCAAATTCTGCAGTCAAACCCCATTAATCCTAATCGTTCTGGATACGTTAGAAGACGAAAACAATTTCTTTGCAGTCTACGTGAACAAGTTGAATAAGATAGCCTACTTTTACACAACGTACCCCATTAATGCCAAACCTCTGCAGAAAAAACTCAAAGTTTTACTCGGAGCCAAATACCTAACCATCACAAACAGATCTAACCCAAAAATACCCATCCCACCCCGCCGTCCAGTCCCAGAAAACATCACATAAACAAATCTAAATGCGCGCATTCCTTAATAATTCCGCATTCAACACAGATTCAACCGATTATTTATTTAAAACTCAAAATCTAACCATCTATCAAAATTCAAGTCACTTACAGTCAACTCTCCTTACAAATCCGCCAAACTTACAACCAAATCCAAAATCAACACATTAACCCTTATACCTGATATCCCATATTACAGTACATTAACATTACAGTTACACACAACACACAACATGAACCTGCAACAGAAACAATACCTATTGAACCTTTACCCCCAACCTTACAATCAAAAAACCCAAAACGAAACACATAGAACTCAATATACACAACAATCAACTCAAACAATCGATCCGAACCATTCCCTACAACCATCACACACAAGCAACAAAAAAACACAAGACAACACAACCCAAGCAAATACCTTATAGAACACATCCGACCAAACATTTGCCAACAAAACACTTCTCAACAATATTTTAAAATCAAACGAACTTCTTCCCAATAACATGGCCCACTTAAAAGTCGCCTCATTAGACAAAACAGCACCCCTCAACAAATAACCCTAAACCTTAATCCCTAAATATCTACGAATTCCAGACAAAACTAAGAAACAATATTGTGATAATCACTATTGGCCCAATATATTTCAATAACACTCCACAAAAGTCCCAAACAAAATCCAATCAAACAACCATCTCTACATGACAGGCGTTAACAAAAATTTTTCACAAAAAAACATTGAAGACCATGAATCATAAGGCCACTTCCCTAACATTGAAATTGTCAGAATAATTGTCCGTTAAAATAACATCCCTATACACTTTGTTCAAGTCTTCGAGAACTCAGAACAAAAATTCTCAGAAGCACTGAAACACTGAACATTATACGTTGTGAAATCCCTGGATCAAATAACGTCATCCCCCTGCGCTCAAAATATTGCTCTATACATACACATACAGTCACTACCCTAGACAAATTTTCTCATACGACGACCAACGTAGGTCTCACCACACTCTTGTATATCTTTCCTTTCAGCTATTTCCTGATTTTTATATCACAAAGTACCTCGCTCATTCGCTTCCAGTTAAACCAACCAGCCCGTAGTTCTCCCTCTTCAATAGCCCTTGTCTAACACCCCAACTTCCCCTTTAACATTTCGTTGTTCTCCTCTACTAACAATCATCAGCAAAGTGTAGGGAAGAGAGCTCCTAAGTCTATATCATCAGAAATAGTAGGGAAAAGAGCTCCTTGACTATTTCTGTCAGTACATCTATAACAAGATTAAACAGGTAGGAGTAAAGAGCCTAAGATTCAAACCAACCGTGACTGGTAAAATTTCAGTCGTCAATTCGCACAAGTCCTTACTTTGGTGTATGCTCCTTCATACATTTCGTTCACGAGCCTTACGTACTTCTCGGGAACCCATATCTCTCCCATACATCTCCATAGCTCTTGTCTAAGAACTGTATTGTACTCCTTCCCAAGATCTATAAATACCCAATATAGCTCTCTTTTCTTCTAGCCGTATTTCTCCATCAACTTTCTCAAAGCCAACAAGGCACCCGTTGTCCTCCTTTCTGGCACAAACCCAAACTGTTCTTCTCCTATGGATGTCTCTCTCCTTAATCTTCACTTTACAGTGTTCTTCCAGATTTTCATTGTATGCGACATTTACTTTATCCCTCTATAGTTCTTACAGTCCTAAATGTTTCATTAATCTTTATACAATGATAACATCACACTCTCTCTCCATGCATTGGGCATTCTTTCTTCTTCATATATCCCTCCTCATTTGCTACAAAATATTAACCCCTTTCTCTATAAGAGCCTTTCAAACCTCCACAAGTATTTCATCAGGTCGCACTGCCTTACCATTTTTCATCCTATTTAACCTCTCAACAACTTCACGTCTCGCTATCCCTCGTATTATATCCACAATTGAGAATCCGCATCCTCCGTCTCTACTCTGGTGTTCTTCATTTAGCAACTTTCTAAAGTACTCATACCGGATTTGCTTTATTTCAACATCGGTTCTTAACACTCTTCCATCTGCACTCTTAAGTCCTTTGATGACTTGTTTCAGCAATTCCCACGGGTGTCTCAAACTCCTAAAACATGTGTGCAGAGTTTAGTAGTAACTTATTAGTTTAGTAGATAGTCCTTAGTAGTAGCCATAGCGCGCTTTGCTACCTGTATATATCTTTTAGATCTGTCATACCCCTTTCTGGTCTACACTATTTCGTTTATCATTTCTTATTCCCATCTCCAAACCTTCATGAATTATTTCTATTCCCCCTCCTTATCTAACCTACCTGCCCATTCTAATCACCTCCATTACCCATATCATTTACAGAGAAAAATCCAATACCGAACCAAAACTAACCGGTACGAATCCAGCATGTAAATGAGGAATATAAACAGCGCACCTTCCAGGAGCCCGTCAAATAGTGGCCATTCGCTGGCAGGTAAGGAATTACAGTGGAGATTTTTCCAGAAATTTTTTTCAGGTGAGTTTTTAAAAACTTTAATATTATTATAGTTTATAGGTGAGATTGTGTATTAAACTAAATATTGAAAAGAACGTTAGTTGGATTATTGTAATGTAGTATGAATAAAATATTATAAATAAACTGTTTTATTTTCTTCTTCTTCTCAGATTGTTTTTTGTTTTGTACGAAAATCCTAGGTATTTAAAACTTGGTACGTGCGTTTCTATTGGTATAAGCATATGGGAACCCTAGCAAATTTGGCGGCAGTTTCTTCTCAAAGTCTTTTTGTTAATTTTGGTTTAACATGTTTTTTTCTCTTCTTAATTTTCTAAGGCCTATTTATTTTGTTGAAATCAAACTTTTGGAATTATAAAACTTGGCACATAAGTTTTCCATGGTGTAAGAATGATCCTTTGATTTTGGGATCGACTTGTCTTCTTTTCCTTTTCTTTCAATATCTGACGTATTCTTAAATCTTTCTTAAAACTTATCATATAGGTTCTGTTTGGTGAACGAAAGAACCCTATTGATTTTGGTATCGTCATGTCTTCTTCTTCTTCGTTCTCACTCGTATTTTTACACATGTTTTTTTTAAACAATATCCTCTAATCTTAAAACTTTATAGATAGGTTCCGTTTATTGTAAGATAAAGGTCCTTATTGACTGTGGAGTCAACACTTGTACAGCACTTGCAACAGCAACGGCAAAAATTATTTTATAGTTTAGTTAAAAAGGACCAATGACATGAATAATGAAGACCTAGCTGAAAAACAACTGCAAAAAACCTGCATAATCTTAGTAAATACGTATTTGCGGTTGCCTAACATCTTTATAATATATTTTATAATTCCTTTTTGAACAAGTTTTGCCATTAACTCTTTTTTATTTTTTAAAAATATATACTTAATCATTCACCCTTTTTATTAACTTGTCTCAGCTATTATTAGTTGGCTACACCGTACTGATGACGACCAATTAGTCAGAAATACGTATTTATAACAGATTTCTATTATTTTTCATCTTTCTATTGCATATCCTTCTTTTTAAGGATTATTTCCTGTTAATATATTCCCTATAATAAGGTTTAACTTATCTTCCTTTGCCAAATTAAAATATAGATGTCTCCCTAAATACATACATGTTCGCGTACGGCTTTGGTAAATAGTACTTATTCTGGAATAAAAATCAGTCAGCATTGCTCGGTCCATAGCAACATTTAACACGTTACAAAAACGATAAAGAAATCATTTTAAATATATCGAATGTAATGCTTGTAATATTACGAGTAGAATGTCTTTCCTTGTTAGTTATTTCTCAGATCTACTTTTAACTTATATCTTTGATATATAATTTCTAGTGTCATTCGTTGTGTTTTAATTACGTTATCACGTTGAATAAATAAATATAGAGAAGTTAAAAGGTTTTTTATTCTATTATGTTTGACTATTGGAAATTACTATCTTAAAGTACTTGTTGGTTTTCATGAAGTGGTTTAAAAGTTACACACGTTTATTTTGTCAACTTGATAATTTTATTAATAATCAGGTTAAACCATTAATAGAGACTTAGGGAATGTCCCTGTCTTAGCCCATTTGCCAGTTTCAATGGGGTCGGTTAGTTCTTCTTCTACTTTTATTTTTATTGTGATGTTTTGGTAGATATTTTTGATCGTTTTGATTATTCCTAGAGTTATATCTCCTGCATACAGTATAATAGTGGATAACGTTTTTATTTGACCTGGTCAAATGCCTTTGTAAGGTCCATGAAACATAGATATACCGGTTTGTTGTATTCAAGTGATTTCTCTTGCACTTGCCTCATTATAAATTTAGCGTCGTTGCATGATCTTCCTGACCTAGAACCTTGTTGTTCTCCTGCTAGTATTATAATTTTATTCAATTTATTTGTTATCACTTTAGTTCTTAATTTTATTGTTGTGTTTAATAAATTAATTCCTCTGTAATTTTCCTTGTCCAATTTTTCTCCCTTTTTGAAGAGAGCTATTCGGAAACTTGATCTCCATTCTTGAGGAATTCTGTCTTGTTCTATTATTTTTTGGATTAGTTTTATTAGTTGTTTGGTCAGAAGATCTGGTCCTCCGTACTTTAGGACTTCGTTCGGTATTCTGTCATCTCTTGGTGATTTTTTATTTTTGTGGTATGTTATGTTTGTATATTATTATGATAAAGTATTTTGTGGTTTACTTGAAGTAGAGTTAGAAATAGTGCGTAACAATATTGTTGCTTCTTTCTAAAACATACTTCTCTGATTTTGTATATCCTTATTTTAGGCCTTTTCTTATTATTTCGTCATTAATAATTATCACTAAAACAAGTTTCAATTTGTGCTTCTTCCTAGAATAAAAATCTGGCCCTATAGATGCTCACAGACAGCTAATAAATGGTATCCTAGAAGAAACCTTCAGTGATAAGCCAGTCGCCGGCGCTCGGTCCACAGCGACATTCGACGCCTAAATGTTTCAGTAGAAACCTAAGACTGAAAAATTCACTTAATCTTTCTTTTGGAATATCAGTTATCTACGCTCTTTGTGTAGTGTCTTTTTCATTAGCATGTTAAATTTTCTGGCGGTTATATTAAATTGGTGCAGCATACGTTTGTAAATCAACTTTACTGTGAGAGAGTAGTATTGCGTCATCTGCGTAGCAGATTATATTAAGATGTTTTTCTTTTATTTGTTATGTTTTTTAGTTGTTACTTTTTTAAATAGTTTATCTATAATCAGGTTGAACAAATAATAGAGGACTTAGGGAATGTCCCTGTCTTACCCCATTTGCCAGTTTAAATAGCATCGGTTAGTTCTGCTTCTACTTTTTTTTTATTGTGTTGTTTTGGTAGATATTTTCGATCGTTTTGATTATTCCTAGAGGTATATCTCTTGCACACAGTAAGTCGATAACGTCTTTTAATTTGACCTAGTCAAATGCCTTTGTAAGGTCCATGAAACATAGATATGCCGGTTTGTTGTATTCAAGTGATTTCTCTTGCACTTGCCTCATTATAAATTTAGCGTCGTTGCATGATCTTCCCGACCTAAAACATTGTTGTTTTTCTGCTAGTGTTATAATTTCATTCATTTTATTTTTTATGACTTTAGTTCTTAATTTTATTGTTGTGTTTAATAAATTAATTCCTCTGTAATTTTCCTGATCCGATTTTTCTCCCTTTTTCAAGAGCGGTATTAGGATACTTGATCTCCATTCTTGAGAAATTCTGTGTTGTTCGATTATGTTTTGGATTAGTTTTAATAGTTGTTTTGTCAGATCTGGTCCTCCGGACTTTAGGAGTTCGTTTGGTATTCTGTCCTTTCTTGGTTATTTTTTATTTTTGTGTTTTGGTATGTTTGTATATTAGAAACTACTATGATGAAATATTTTGTGGTTTACTTGAACTAGAGTTAGAACTACTGCGTAAAAATATTGTTGTTTCTTTCTAAAACATACTTCTCTGATTTTGTATATCCTTATTTTAGGCCTTTTCTTATTATTTCGTCATTAATAATTATCACTAAAACAAGTTTCAATTTGTGCTTCTTCCTAGAATAAAAATCTGGCCCTATAGATGCTCACAGACAGCTAATAAATGGTATCCTAGAAGAAACCTTCAGTGATAAGCCAGTCGCCGGCGCTCGGTCCACAGCGACATTCGACGCCTAAATGTTTCAGTAGAAACCTAAGACTGAAAAATTCACTGAATCTTTCTTTTGGAATATCAGTTATCTACGCTCTTTGTGTAGTGTCTTTTTCATTAGCATGTTAAATTTTCTGGCGGTTATATTAAATTGGTGCAGCATACGTTTGTAAATCAACTTTACTGTGAGAGAGTAGTATTGCGTCATCTGCGCAGCAGATTATTTTAAGATGTTTTTCTTTTATTTGTTATGTTTTTTAGTTCTTACTTTTTTAAATAGTTTATCTATAATCAGGTTGAACAAATAATAGAGGACTTAGGGAATGTCCCTGTCTTACCCCATTTGCCAGTTTAAATAGCATCGGTTAGTTCTGCTTCTACTTTTTTTTTATTGTGTTGTATTGGTAGATATTTTCGATCGTTTTGATTATTCCTAGAGGTATATCTCTTGCACACAGTAAGTCGATAACGTCTTTTAATTTGACCTAGTCAAATGCCTTTGTAAGGTCCATGAAACATAGATATGCCGGTTTGTTGTATTCAAGTGATTTCTCTTGCACTTGCCTCATTATAAATTTAGCGTCGTTGCATGATCTTCCCCACCAAAAACATTGTTGTTTTTCTGCTAGTGTTATAATTTCATTCATTTTATTTTTTATGACTTTAGATCTTAATTTTATTGTTGTGTTTAATAAATTAATTCCTCTGTAATTTTCCTGGTCCGATTTTTCTCCCTTTTTCAAGAGCGGTATTAGGATACTTGATCTCCATTCTTGAGAAATTCTGTGTTGTTCGATTATGTTTTGGATTAGTTTTAATAGTTGTTTTGTCAGATCTGGTCCTCCGGACTATAGGAGTTCGTTTGGTATTCTGTCCTCTCTTGGTTATTTTTTATTTTTGTGTTTTGTTATGTTTGTATATTAGAAACTACTATGATGAAATATTTTGTGGTTTACTTGAACTAAAGTCAAAACTACTGCGTAAAAATATTGTTGTTTCTTTCTAAAACATACTTCTCTGATTTTGTATAACCTTATTTTGGGCCTTTTCTTATCATTTCGTCATTAATAATTATCACTAAAACAAGTTTCAAATTTGTGCTTCTTCCTAGATTAAAAATCTGGCCCTATAGATGCTCACAGACAGCTAATAAATGGTATTCTAGAAGAAACCTTCAGTGATAAGCCAGTCGCCGGCGCTCGGTCCACAGCGATATTCGACGCCTAAATGTTTCAGTAGAAACCTAAGACTGAAAAATTCACTGAATCTTTCTTTTGGAATATCAGTTATCTACGCTCTTTGTGTAGTGTCTTTTTCATTACCATGTTAAATTTTCTGGCGGTTATATTAAATTGGTGCAGCATACGCTGTAAATCAACTTTACTGTGAGAGAGTAGTATTGCGTCATCTGCGTAGCAGATTATTTTAAGATGTTTTTCTCTTATTTGTTATGTTTTTTAGTTCTTACTTTTTTAAATAGTTTATCTATAATCAGGTTAAACAAATAATAGAGGACTTAGGGAATGTCCCTGTCTTACCCCATTTGCCAGTTTAAATAGCATCGGTTAGTTCTGCTTCTACATTTTTTTTATTTTGTTGTATTGGTAGATATTTTCGATCGTTTTGATTATTCCTAGAGGTATATCTCTTGCACACAGTAAGTTGATAACGTCTTTTAATTTGACCTAGTCAAATGCCTTTGTAAGGTCCATGAAACATAGATATGCCGGTTTGTTGTATTCAAGTGATTTCTCTTGCACTTGCCTCATTATAAATTTAGCGTCGTTGCATGATCTTCCCGACCTAAAACATTGTTGTTTTTCTGCTAGTGTTATAATTTCATTCATTTTATTTTTTATGACTTTAGTTCTTAATTTTATTGTTGTGTTTAATAAATTAATTCCCCTGTAATTTTCCTGGTCCGATTTTTCTTCCTTTTTCAAGAGAGGTATTAGGATACTTGATCTCCATTCTTGAGAAAATCTGTGTTGTTCGATTATGTTTTGGATTAGTTTTAATAGTTGTTTTGTCAGATCTGGTCCTCCGAAATTTAGGAGTTCGTTTGGTATTCTGTCATCTCTTGGTTATTTTTTATTTTTGTGTTTTGGTATGTTTGTATATTAGAAACTACTATGATGAAATATTTTGTGGTTTACTTGAACTAGAGTTAGAACTATTGAGTAAAAATATTGTTGTTTCTTTCTAAAACATACTTCTCTGATTTTGTATAACCTTATTTTGGGCCTTTTCTTATTATTTCGTCATTAATAATTATCACTAAAACAAGTTTCAATTTGTGCTTCTTCCTAGATTAAAAATCTGGCCCTATAGATGCTCACAGACAGCTAATAAATGGTATTCTAGAAGAAACCTTCAGTGATAAGCCAGTCGCCGGCGCTCGGTCCACAGCGACATTCGACGCCTAAATGTTTCAGTAGAAACCTAAGACTGAAAAATTCACTGAATCTTTCTTTTGGAATATCAGTTATCTACGCTCTTTGTGTAGTGTCTTTTTCATTAACATGTTAAATTTTCTGGCGGTTATATTAAATTGGTGCAGCATACGTTGTAAATCAACATTACTGTGAGAGAGTAGTATTGCGTCATCTGCGTAGCAGATTATTTTAAGATGTTTTTCTCTTATTTGTTATCTTTTTTAGTTCTTACTTTTTTAAATATTTCATCTATAATCAGGTTGAACAATTAATGGAGGACTTAGGGAATGTCCCTGTCTTACCTTATTGGTCAGTTTCAATAGGGTCGGTTAGTTCTTCTTCTACTTTTATTTTTCTTGTGTTGTTTTGGTAGATATTTTTTATCGTTTTGATTAATCCTAGAGTTATATCTCTTGCTTACAGTAAGTGGATAACGTCTTTTAAGTTGACCTAATCAAATGCCTTTGTAAGGTACGTGAATTATAAAAATGCCGGTTTGTTGTATTCAAGTGATTTCTGTTGCACTTGCCTCTTTATAAATTTAGCGTCGCTGCATGATCTTCCCGACCTAAAACCTTGTTGTTTTTCTACTAGCGTTATAATTTCATTCATTTTATTTGTTATCAATTTAGTTCTTAATTTTATTGTTGTGTTTAATTAATTAATTTCTCTGTAATTTTCCTTGTCCGATTTTTCTTCCTTTTTGAAGAGAGCTATTCGGATACTTGATCTCCATTCTTGAGGAATTTTGTCTTGTTCTGTTATTTTTTGGATTAGTTTTAATAGTTGTTTGGTCAGAAGATCTGATCCTCCGTTCTTTAGGAGTTCGTTCGGTATTCTGTCCTCTCTTGGTGATTTTTTATTTTTGTGGTATAGTGTGTTTGTATATTAGGAATTAATATGATGAAGTATTTTGTGGTTTACTTAAAATAGAGTTAGAACTGGTGTATAACAATACTGTTGCTTGTTTCCAAAACATACTTCTCTGATTTTGTATATCCTGATTTCAGACATTTTCTTATTATTTCGTCATTAATAATATTAAATAAAACAAGTTTCAATTTGTCCTTCTTCCTAGATTAAAAATCTGGCCCTATAGATGCTCACAGACAGCTAATAAATGGTATTCTAGAAGAAACCTTCAGTGATAAGCCAGTCGCCGGCGCTCGGTCCACAGCGACATTCGACGCCTAAATGTTTCAGTAGAAACCTAAGACTGAAAAATTCACTGAATCTTTCTTTTGGAATATCAGTTATCTACGCTCTTTGTGTAGTGTCTTTTTCATTAACATGTTAAATTTTCTGGCGGTTATATTAAATTGGTGCAGCATACGTTGTAAATCAACTTTACTGTGAGAGAGTAGTATTGCGTCATCTGCGTAGCAGATTATTTTAAGATGTTTTTCTCTTATTTGTTATGTTTTTTAGTTCTTACTTTTTTAAATAGTTTATCTATAATCAGGTTAAACAAATAATAGAGGACTTAGGGAATGTCCCTGTCTTACCCCATTTGCCAGTTTAAATAGCATCGGTTAGTTCTGCTTCTACTTTTTTTTATTTTGTTGTATTGGTAGATATTTTCGATCGTTTTGATTATTCCTAGAGGTATATCTCTTGCACACAGTAAGTTTATAACGTCTTTTAATTTGACCTAGTCAAATGCCTTTGTAAGGTCCATGAAACATAGATATGCCGGTTTGTTGTATTCAAGTGATTTCTCTTGCACTTGCCTCATTATAAATTTAGCGTCGTTGCATGATCTTCCCGACCTAAAACATTGTTGTTTTTCTGCTAGTGTTATAATTTCATTCATTTTATTTTTTATGACTTTAGTTCTTAATTTTATTGTTGTGTTTAATAAACTAATTCCTCTGTAATTTTCCTAGTCCGATTTTTTTTCCTTTTTCAAGAGAGGTATTGGGATACTTGATCTCCATTCTTGAGAAATTCTGTGTTGTTCGATTATGTTTTGGATTAGTTTTAATAGTTGTTTTGTCAGATCTGGTCCTCCGGACTTTAGGAGTTCGTTTGGTATTCTGTCCTTTCTTGGTTATTTTTTATTTTTGTGTTTTGGTATGTTTGTATATTAGAAACTACTATGATGAAATATTTTGTGGTTTACTTGAACTAGAGTTAGAACTACTGCGTAAAAATATTGTTGTTTCTTTCTAAAACATACTTCTCTTATTTTGTATATCCTTATTTTAGGCCTTTTCTTATTATTTCGTCATTAATAATTATCACTAAAACAAGTTTTAATTTGTGCTTCTTTCTAGATTAAAAATCTGGCCCTATAGATGCTCACAGACAGCTAATAAATGGTATTCTAGAAGAAACCTTCAGTGATAAGCCAGTCGCCGGCGCTCGGTCCACAGCGACATTCGACGCCTAAATGTTTCAGTAGAAACCTAAGACTGAAAAATTCACTGAATCTTTCTTTTGGAATATCAGTTATCTACGCTCTTTGTGTAGTGTCTTTTTCATTAGCATGTTAAATTTTCTGGCGGTTATATTAAATTGGTGCAGCATACGTTTTTAAATCAACTTTACTGTGAGAGAGTAGTATTGCGTCATCTGCGTAGCAGATTATTAAGATGTTTTTCTTTTATTTGTTATGTTTTTTAGTTCTTACTTTTTTAAATAGTTTATCTATATTCAGGTTGAACAAATAATAGAGGACTTAGGGAATGTCCCTGTCTTACCCCATTTGCCAGTTTAAATAGCATCGGTTAGTTCAGCTTCTACTTTTTTTTATTGTGTTGTTTTGGTAGATATTTTCGATCGTTTTGATTATTCCTAGAGGTATATCTCTTGCACACAGTAAGTCGATAACGTCTTTTAATTTGACCTAGTCAAATGCCTTCGTAAGGTCCATAAAACATAGATATGCCGGTTTGTTGTATTCAAGTGATTTCTCTTGCACTTGCCTCATTATAAATTTAGCGTCGTTGCATGATCTTCCCGACCTAAAACATTGTTGTTTTTCTGCTAGTGTTATAATTTCATTCATTTTATTTTTTATGACTTTAGTTGTTAATTTTATTGTTGTGTTTAATAAATTAATTTCTCTGTAATTTTCCTGGTCCGATTTTTTTTCCTTTTTCAAGAGAGGTATTAGGATACTTGATCTCCATTCTTGAGAAATTCTGTGTTGTTCGATTATGTTTTGGATTAGTTTTAATAGTTGTTTTGTCAGATCTGGTCCTCCGGACTTTAGGAGTTCGTTTGGTATTCTGTCCTTTCTTGGTTATTTTTTATTTTTGTGTTTTGGTATGTTTGTATATTAGAAACTACTATGATGAAATATTTTGTGGTTTACTTGAACTAGAGTTAGAACTACTGTGTAAAAATATTGTTGTTTCTTTCTAAAACATACTTCTCTGATTTTGTATAACCTTATTTTAGGCCTTTTCTTATTATTTCGACATTAATAATTATCACTAAAACAAGTTTCAATTTGTGCTTCTTCCTAGATTAAAACTCTGGCCCTATAGATGCTCAGAGACAGCTAATAAATGGTATTCTAGAAGAAACTTTCAGTGATAAGCCAGTCGCCGGCGCTCGGTCCACAGCGACATTCGACGCCTAAATGTTTCAGTAGAAACCTAAGACTGAAAAATTCACTGAATCTTTCTTTTGGAATATCAGTTATCTACGCTCTTTGTGTAGTGTCTTTTTCATTAACATGTTAAATTTTCTGGCGGTTATATTAAATTGGTGCAGCATACGTTGTAAATCAACTTTACTGTGAGAGAGTAGTATTGCGTCATCTGCGTAGCAGATTATTTTAAGATGTTTTTCTCTTATTTGTTATGTTTTTTAGTTCTTACTTTTTTAAATAGTTTATCTATAATCAGGTTAAACAAATAATAGAGGACTTAGGGAATGTCCCTGTCTTACCCCATTTGCCAGTTTAAATAGCATCGGTTAGTTCTGCTTCTACTTTTTTTTTATTTTGTTGTATTGGTAGATATTTTCGATCGTTTTGATTATTCCTAGAGGTATATCTCTTGCACACAGTAAGTTTATAACGTCTTTTAATTTGACCTAGTCAAATGCCTTTGTAAGGTCCATGAAACATAGATATGCCGGTTTGTTGTATTCAAGTGATTTCTCTTGCACTTGCCTCATTATAAATTTAGCGTCGTTGCATGATCTTCCCGACCTAAAACATTGTTGTTTTTCTGCTAGTGTTATAATTTCATTCATTTTATTTTTTATGACTTTAGTTCTTAATTTTATTGTTGTGTTTAATAAACTAATTCCTCTGTAATTTTCGTGGTCCGATTTTTCTCCCTTTTTCAAGAGAGGTATTAGGATACTTGGTCTTCATTCTTGAGGAATTCTGTGTTGTTCGATTATGTTTTGGATTAGTTTTAATGGTTGTTTTGTCAGATCCGGTCCTCCGGACTTTAGGAGTTCGTTTGGTATTCTGTCCTCTCTTGGTTATTTTTTATTTTTGTGTTTTGTTATGTTTGTATATTAGAAACGACTATGATGAAATATTTTGTGGTTTACTTGAACTAGAGTTAGAACTACTGTGTAAAAATATTGTTGTTTCTTTCTAAAACATACTTCTCTGATTTTGTATAACCTTATTTTAGGCCTTTTCTTATTATTTCGTCATTAATAATTATCACTAAAACAAGTTTCAATTTGTGCTTATTCCTAGATTAAAAATCTGGCCCTATAGATGCTCACAGACAGCTAATAAATGGTATTCTAGAAGAAACCTTCAGTGATAAGCCAGTCGCCGGCGCTCGGTCCACAGCGATATTCGACGCCTAAATGTTTCAGTAGAAACCTAAGACTGAAAAATTCACTGAATCTTTCTTTTGGACTATCAGTTATCTACGCTCTTTGTGTAGTGTCTTTTTCATTAACATGTTAAATTTTCTGGCGGTTATATTAAATTGGTGCAGCATACGCTGTAAATCAACTTTACTGTGAGAGAGGAGTATTGCGTCATCTGCGTAGCAGATTATTTTAAGATGTTTTTCTCTTATTTGTTATGTTTTTTAGTTCTTACTTTTTTAAATAGTTTATCTATAATCAGGTTAAACAAATAATAGAGGACTTAGGGAATGTCCCTGTCTTACCCCATTTGCCAGTTTAAATAGCATCGGTTAGTTCTGCTTCTACTTTTTTTTTATTTTGTTGTATTGGTAGATATTTTCGATCGTTTTGATTATTCCTAGAGGTATATCTCTTGCACACAGTAAGTTCATAACGTCTTTTAATTTGACCTAGTCAAATGCCTTTGTAAGGTCCATGAAACATAGATATGCCGGTTTGTTGTATTCAAGTGATTTCTCTTGCACTTGCCTCATTATAAATTTAGCGTCGTTGCATGATCTTCCCGACCTAAAACATTGTTGTTTTTCTGCTAGTGTTATAATTTCATTCATTTTATTTTTTATGGCTTTAGTTCTTAATTTTATTGTTGTGTTTAATAAATTAATTCCCCTGTAATTTTCCTGGTCCGATTTTTCTTCCTTTTTCAAGAGAGGTATTAGGATACTTGATCTCCATTCTTGAGAAAATCTGTGTTGTTCGATTATGTTTTGGATTAGTTTTAATAGTTGTTTTGTCAGATCTGGTCCTCCGAAATTTAGGAGTTCGTTTGGTATTCTGTCATCTCTTGGTTATTTTTTATTTTTGTGTTTTGGTATGTTTGTATATTAGAAACTACTATGATGAAATATTTTGTGGTTTACTTGAACTAGAGTTAGAACTATTGAGTAAAAATATTGTTGTTTCTATCTAAAACATACTTCTCTGATTTTGTATAACCTTATTTTGGGCCTTTTCTTATTATTTCGTCATTAATAATTATCACTAAAACAAGTTTCAATTTGTGCTTCTTCCTAGATTAAAAATCTGGCCCTATAGATGCTCACAGACAGCTAATAAATGGTATTCTAGAAGAAACCTTCAGTGATAAGCCACTCGCCGGCGCTCGGTCCACAGCGACATTCGACGCCTAAATGTTTCAGTAGAAACCTAAGACTGAAAAATTCACTGAATCTTTCTTTTGGAATATCAGTTATCTACGCTATTTGTGTAGTGTCTTTTTCAATGACATATTAAATTTTCTGGCGGTTATATTAAATTGGTGCAGCATACGTTTGTAAATCAACTTTACTGTGAGAGAGTAGTATTGCGTCATCTGCGTAGCAGATTATTTTAAGATGTTTTTCTTTTATTTGTTATGTTTTTTAGTTCTTACTTTTTTAAATAGTTTATCTATAATCAGGTTGAACAAATAATAGAGGACTTAGGGAATGTCCCTATCTTACCCCATTTGCCAGTTTAAATAGCATCGGTTAGTTCTGCTTCTACTTTTTTTTATTGTGTTGTTTTGGTAGATATTTTCGATCGTTTTGATTATTCCTAGAGGTATATCTCTTGCACACAGTAAGTCGATAACGTCTTTTAATTTGACCTAGTCAAATGCCTTTTTAAGGTCCATGAAACATAAATATGCCGGTTTGTTGTATTCAAGTGATTTCTCTTGCACTTGCCTCATTATAAATTTAGCGTCGTTGCATGATCTTCCCGACCTAAAACATTGTTGTTTTTCTGCTAGTGTTATAATTTCATTCCTTTTATTTTTTATGACTTTAGTTCTTAATTTTATTGTTGTGTTAAATAAATTAATTCCTCTGTAATTTTTCTGGTCCGATATTTCTTCCTTTTTTAAGAGAGGTATTAGGATACTTGATCTCCATTCTTGAGAAAATCTGTGTTGTTCGATTATGTTTTGGATTAGTTTTAATAGTTGTTTTGTCAGATCTGGTCCTCCGAAATTTAGGAGTTCGTTTGGTATTCTGTCATCTCTTGGTTATTTTTTATTTTTGTGTTTTGTTATGTTTGTATATTAGAAACTACTATGATGAAATATTTTGTGGTTTACTTGAACTAGAGTTAGAACTACTGCGTAAAAATATTGTTGTTTCTTTCTAAAACATACTTCTCTGATTTTGTATATCCTTATTTTAGGCCTTTTCTTATTATTTCGCCATTAATAATTATCGCTAAAACAAGTTTCAATTTGTGCTTCTTCCTAGATTAAAAATCTGGCCCTATAGATGCTCACAGACAGCTAATAAATGGTATTCTAGAAGAAACCTTCAGTGATAAGCCAGTCGCCGGCGCTCGGTCCACAGCGACATTCGACGCCTAAATGTTTCAGTAGAAACCTAAGACTGAAAAATTCACTGAATCTTTCTTTTGGAATATCAGTTATCTACGCTCTTTGTGTAGTGTCTTTTTCATTAACATGTTAAATTTTCTGGCGGTTATATTAAATTGGTGCAGCATACGTTTGTAAATCAACTTTACTGTGAGAGAATAGTATTGCGTCATCTGCATAGCAGATTATTTTAAGATGTTTTTCTCTTGTTTGTTATGTTTTTTAGTTCTTACTTTTTTAAATAGTTTATCTATAATCAGGTTGAACAAATAATAGAGGACTTAGGGAATGTCCCTGTCTTACCCCATTTGCCAGTTTAAATAGCATCGGTTAGTTCTGCTTCTACTTTTACTTTTATTGTGTTGTTTTGGTAGATATTTTTAATCGTTTTGATTATTCCTAGAGGTATATCTCTTGCACACAGTAAGTCGATAACGTCTTTTAATTTGACCTAGTCAAATGCCTTTGTAAGGTCCATGAAACATAGATATGCCGGTTTGTTGTATTCAAGTGATTTCTCTTGCACTTGCCTCATTATAAATTTAGCGTCGTTGCATGATCTTCCCGACCTAAAACATTGTTGTTTTTCTGCTAGTGTTATAATTTCATTTATTTTATTTTTTATGACTTTAGTTCTTAATTTTATTGTTGTGTTTAATAAATTAATTCCTCTGTAATTTTCCTGGTCCGATTTTTCTTCCTTTTTCAAGAGAGGTATTAGGATACTTGGTCTTCATTCTTGAGGAATTTTGTCTTGTTCTGTTATTTTTTGGATTAGTTTTAATAGTTGTTTGGTCAGAAGATCTGATCCTCCGTTCTTTAGGAGTTCGTTCGGTATTCTGTCCTCTCTTGGTGATTTTTTATTTTTGTGGTATAGTGTGTTTGTATATTAGGAATTAATATGATGAAGTATTTTGTGGTTTACTTAAAGTAGAGTTAGAACTGGTGTATAACAATACTGTTGCTTGTTTCTAAAACATACTTCTCTGATATTGTATATCCTGATTTCAGACATTTTCTTATTATTTCGTCATTAATAATATTAAATAAAACAAGTTTCAATTTGTCCTTCTTCCTAGATTAAAAATCTGGCCCTATAGATACTCACAGGCAGCTGGTAAATGGTATTCTAGAAAAAACCTTCAGTGATAAGCCAGTCGCCGGCGCTCGGTCCACAGCGACATTCGACGCCTAAATGTTTCAGTAGAAACCTAAGACTGATAAATTCACTGAATCTTTCTTTTGGCATATCAGTTATCTACGCTCTTTGTGTAGTGTCTTTTTCATTTTCGAGAAAAATAGAATCTTCTATCTCAAGATAAAGTTAAAAACATTACATGGAAATTATAAGGTTTTATGTTTTGTTCTTCTTCTCTTCTTCTTCTTCTTTTTATATAGAAATGACTCTATCTGTTTTTCAGTGTGCCTCCAGTAAGTTGTCATTCCATCGTTTTCGTGGTCTTCCTACTGATCGTCTTCCTATTGAGGAACCGTCTCTTGCCGTCTTTATTACTCTCTTTGTTGTCATTCGAGTTATATGATCGTTTTTTTCTACTCTTCTATTTCTTAACCAGTTTGTGATGTTCTCCACTTTGATTTTACTTAGTATATCTGTACTTATAGCTCTGTAGCATAGTATCTTACCATCAATTTTTTTAACTGATTTTATCTCTGCTGTTTCTAACATCCTTTTTGTCCACTTTGGGTCAGGTCTTGTTTCTGCCGCGTATGTTATTATTGGTCTGATGTCTGTTTTTTAAATTTTGCCTTTCGTTTCTTTCCCGATATTTTTATTTCTCCCTGTTGTTTTATTTAGGCAGCCTGTGGCTCTGTTTGCTCTATTCACTTGATCTTTCACTTCGGTTTCGAGCTTTGCGTAGCTAGATAATGTGGTGCCTAGATATTTAAACTCCATCACTTGTTCTATTATTTGATCTCCCCGCTTCAGTTTACACCTTAGTAAATTTTTTTGTTGTAACCATGCGTTTAGTCTTTTTTGGGGAAATTACCATGTTAAATTTTCTGGCGGTTATATTAAATTGGTGCAGCATACGTTGTAAATCAACTTCACTTTGAGAAAGTATTATTACGTCATCTGCATAGCAGATTATTTTAAGATGCTTTTCTCTCATTTGTTATCTTTTTTTGTTCTTACTTTTTTTATTATTTTATTAATAATCAGGTTAAACAATTAATAGAGGACTTAGGGAATGTCCCTGTCTTTCAAGTGATACCAATTAAATAATTCTATTGAATAAATTAAACATATAGACAGGTTTATAAATCTCTGTTAATTTTTCAGTTAATTTTTTAAAGGCAATATTTTATTTTTTGTTGAAAATTGTAATTTTAGCGAAGTAGTTTTGTATCTCGGTAAGTCTAGGTTTTTTAACTCCGCCTACAGGATCATTGACATACTACTTCAATGATCTTGTTGCCGGTCCTAAGCCCGGAAAAAGGAGGAAGGTTCTTGGGTCAGATAAGCACTTTAGCCAAGTTAAAAAAACCTTGCCTTTTTTGAGAAAATATTTTTTTTTTAAGTTATACTTCGTATATATAGTCGACGTTGGAAATTTGCACAAGAGTGAATCGGTGAAATCATTACATATGTAAGATATGAGTAAGAGAGAGACACAAGATATATTTCCTCTCTCTTTCTCTATCGGGAATAAAAATGTTCCTTTTGTATATATCTTTAATATTATATATTATATATATATAATATATATATATATATATATATATATATATATATATATATATATATATATATATATATATATATATATTGTGACGATTGGGGTTTATAGAAAATAATTTATAAGTTATATACTACATAATATTAGATATTTGGTTGTTTTAAATAAGTTATATACTAGAGAATTTAATAAAAATATATTTATGTGAGGGCATTTTTAATAAATTAGCATATAATAATTGTAAAAAGTTGTATTTTAATATTGTAAATATATATAAGTGAGCCATGTGCATAGGCAACCAAAAATACTCTCGGAGTGATTGACAGATAGAAATTAATCATAAGTAATTGGGAATATAAAGTGGGGTTATAATAATATATTGTTTGAATTGTGTATTTTATTAAATTAGAGTGTTAATTACTAATTTGAATGTTTATTCTGATCTGAAAAGCCTAAATGTTAACAAAATTATTAATAGAAAAGAATGGAATTCTCTGGATCTCCGGAGATGGCCATGTTTGCGAAATGGTTTGTTCCAGAAAATTCAGACATGTATTAAATAGAACTAAATAGAACATGATATCTTACGAGATGGTTCTAGATATCCAAAAACATATAAATACCCGTGATTTGGATTCAAGATGGCAGTTTTAAGTTTTTAGTCAGAAGTCAGGCCAGTTCATTATGAAAGTTAATAGACACATTTAGTTAGTGAATAGTGAAGTAAATTGTTCAGAATTTTCAATAAGTCAGTCAGAAAAGTTTAGTAAGAAATATGAAAGTTAGTTGGAGTCAGTGAATCAGGTACAAATAGTCGAATTGTTTAATATAGTGAGTTAAATGAAGATTAAAAATTATGCATATAATTAATGCACATTTATAATTATACACAAATAATTATTGAAGATTATAAAAGTATATTGGAAGAAATTAAATTATATTATGGTTGGAGATTAATATAAATCAACTTATAATAATTGGATATTGGTATATTGAAAAGAAGAATAAATATAAATGCTGTTTGCTGGTTTGGTTGGTGGTGTATAAATGCTGGTGAAGAAAACTATATCTTAAATTGGTAGAAGCTGATAATTGGAAAAAATAATTTCACAAAAAACAAGGATAACTGAAGTACGAAGACATTCAGTGGTGATTAGAATCTATATAGTGGAAAACAGTTCATTTAGGCATTCAGTGAAAGAAAGGTACAAAATTTTGTTAATATAATTTAGTTATTGTCATAACAGTTTCAATTTTGAAGATAGTTTGTTTAAATTTTAGATTGTCTATAGAATTTAATTAGTTTTGTAAGAATATCAATTTAAAGATAGTTTATTTTAAATTTACATTGGCTAGGTTAGATATATATGTGTGTTTCATAATAATTATAATAAAGATAATTTAAAAAAGTACTTACAAGCTAATTCTTTGAGAACCGCGATAAAAACCCTATATATTATATTATTAAAAATACTCATTGCTCATCATTCAAACAAAAAACACATCATAACAATATATATATATATATATATATATATATATATATATATATATATATATATATATATATATATATATATATATATATATATATATATATATATATATATATATATATTATAATATATATTATTATTATTATCTATGTGATATGTTTTGTATTATTTATTAAATGTTCATAATTATTTTAGCCTCTTGTATTTCAAAATAATAATTACAATAAATCACGGTATGACCGAGAACTGTCAATTTTGAAATACGCTAGTGTCATGTCTAATTTGCAAATTTCTTACGTGTTGGGTTTATACACTGGTATATGTGAGTTCAAATCCCAATATGAATTTCCTTTTATTTTTAAAATATTTTAAAAAGCCCACGTTAGTCTTATTAAATATATGTAATATACGCAAAAATGCTAAATTTTAAAATAAAATGAAAATTTACAACATAATCCGAGATTTCATTTTTATCTTCCACAAATATGTTTTAAAGTTATACTTCTCTACACGCGTTCGACGTTGGAAATTTGTGTGTATTCGTATATATTGAGTGAATCGGCCAAATCATTACATATGTAAGATAAAGGTAAGAGAGAGACAGAAGATATATTTTCTACCTCGAGAATAAGAATGTTCCTTTTGTAAACATATTTAATATTTATTAATATTATTATTTTTTATTAATATTATTATCTTGGTAAACTAAACATATGCTTAAGTTATGTATATTGTCATTTTTAGATACTTATAAATATTGCATTTTAATTTGTATTGTATTATAATAGGTATTGAATTATGTGGCAGTGTATTGTATTTTTATATTAATAACAAAATTAACAATGAATTTTACTGCAGAGTATGTGTAACAAAATTTTTTTACATTCAACTCCTTTTATACATATATGAAAATAAAAATATATATTTTTATTAAAATATTGATTCAATCCTTCATTTACTCACTATACTCCTATTACAGGTCAAATGTTTATATACAGCAAACGATGCACCATATAGCATTACATATGTAATGATTGTGCAGATTGACTCCCATATAAATTTGTAAATTTTATTTTATTATTTAATTTTATTATTATTATTATTTAATTTTATATTATTTTATTTATGACTTATTTTAGAAATTTGCGACTCTCAGATCAATGATGTTGCAAAAACATTGTATAGTGAAGAAGTTGTTATGTTGTCTCCATTCTCGATCTAATGAAATGAAAACAACATAACGACAGTCAGATTCCAGTCAGCAGATGAGTACTTTTGAAAATATTCAGGGAAATGTCCCGTATAATTTATGAAACTTCTAGTCAAACCAATGAAAAATTAGAAATTTCTAGAAATTGTAATTAGAAATTCAAAAATGTTTACAGTAAAGTCAAGGAATGAATTAAAAAAAGTAAAAACGTTTTTCGTAATAATCCCAAACCAAAACAATTAAAGATTCTTCTATAGGATTTATATAAGCAGTATTCACACTTTTAATTCAATTAAGTCGTGATAAAATCCACAATTAGTACCACGTTTTAGTGTACAGCTGTGTGGTGATTTGAAACCATCAGTTTTGATTTTTGTATTCTGAAAATGTAGTCGGCAATTGATTTTTGGCGTAAGTTGGCATTTTTTGTAAATCTACTATAGTTTTGAAATTACCTGCTCTTATAGTATCTTGATAGACTTTTAGTTTATTAAGCTTCTGTAGAAGGAGCTACTAGACTGCAATAACATTAAGACATTAAGTTACGTATTTTCTGTAAATACTGTATACTACTGTGTAAATATAAACGTAAATCAAGGTTCTGAAACTACACTGACCGGCCAAAAAGTGGCCACCCTATAAATTTCCAAAAATAAAAATTCATTAGAAGTTTTATGTCCTGTTTTATATTGTATACCCAACATCTTTTTATTTTTAATACAAAAAATGTCTACAAACAAAAATAGTGTAATATCGAAACGAATTACAAACAACAAAAATTAAGGGCGAACTTGAACAACATTGTCTTATATCGGGTATTATGCCCTAGAACATCAATAACCGTTTGCATACGATTTAGGAGGAAAAGGAACAAATTCTAAATAAAAATATGCTTTTTCACGAAGCTTCTTCTTCTTTCTGGCTGGCCTGTTTGACTTCTAACCCTAAGATGAAGTTTATCCCAAAGATGTTCGATGATATTCAGATAAGGCTCCAGGTTGGCCATTCTAGAGTATTAATTCCTATTTCCCGTTAAGTAATTTGTTACAATTTTTAATTCATATTCATTTATTTGATATTTGTTGCTATCATGCATACAGTCAAAATTGTCTCAATAAATAAACCAAATGGAACTACTGCGTGTACTCCTCAAATTTTTATTTTTGGCAATCTATAGGGTGGCCTCTTTTTTTGTCATTCAGTGTACCTTCATGTAGCATGGTTAAGCTAAATATTATGTTTTTATGGAATTAAACCACAATTATCGGTTGTGATTGTGATGAAAATCACATTTTTATTTGAAACATTAACTATTTGAAACCAAATTTCTTCTTCATTTGGAGCTATTCCTGCAAATCTGGGTAAAATCTCTTCTTGTAACATTTTTAAGTCTAAAAACATTTTTGAATTTAAATTTTCCTTATGGAAAAATGGTACAATAATACTGTGTTTAAATATTTCTAACCAGACATTTATTTTTCGACGAAATTAGGTATGGCTTTCAATAATATCCTCAGGCTTTCCTGTCGACCAAATCCTCAGCAATATTGTTTGTACAGGTACAATTATAAATCACGGTCCCAGTATTTTTAAAATTTTGTAAAATCCTTTGAATTGTTGAATGACTTGTGTCATTCATTTGTGTATTGCGATATCTTACGCTAAATAAAGAACTGACAATTCGCGCACTATTGTCTAACTAAAACATTTTTATTATTGCTATTTTCTCCTCAACTGAATACATTTTTAATCAACTTTATTGTTTTTGAAACAATAAATCACAAAATTAAAATTTTGGAAATTCAAATATTGTCAAATATCACAAACATCAATATGACCAAACGCAAGATGTCATACACATTCTTGCACAGCGTGTGGCCTGACTTTAAGGGGTTTCCTGAAAAATATATTATATTCTTGCAAAATTTTGGAATACGTTTAATTCGTAGAACAATTTTAACATTTGTTTTCGATACATATTTCAGTCCTCTACAAATAGTTTTTCTTGACTTTTGGTGTAAAATAATTATAGAAGCAGGAATTCAACAATTTGGAATTTTCCACTAAGTTTCCTATGACCCGTTTAACGATTCACCACCCTGTATATATATATGTATATATACATATATATATACAGATCTTCTTTTACCGATATCCATTTTCTTGGTGGTCGTCCTCTTTTCTTTTGTGCCTCCTTTAGTATTTATTAATGCTTTGAGTACTCTTTCTTCCTGCATTCTAGATACTTGTTCAAGCTATCTTGGTCTTTGAACTTTCGCAATATTTGAAATTTTTTGTTGTTCATATATTTGCATTATTTCATTATTTGTTTATATTCTCCAGTTATACCCATCTTTTATATCCCCATATATTTTTCTGATTATCTTTCGCTTCCATCTACCTAGTTTTAATTCTATGTTTTTGCTTAAGATCCATGTCTCGCTAGTCTAAAGCACCGCTAATCGGATAACCTTTGTATATATTCTTTTTTTTACTTCTTTGGATATTTTTTTTGATCTTATTTAGAGTTCCAGCACTTTAGCCATTCTTTTTTCAATTTTTTGTATCTCTTTATTTCTATTTGTTAACGTTACTCCCAAATAATCGACCTGTCCAACTATCGTAAAATTATATTCCTTCTCTGAAGTAGATACCCTGGTCTTCTTGTAGTTAGGGCAAGGACATCCGCATATGCTACGCATTGATGTCTGTGGTGGTAGATTGAGCCTTTAATATGTATATGGCTTTCCTTAGAATTTTTTCCAGTATTAGATTAAAAAATGCAGTAGGCAGGGGGTCACCTTATCGCAGGCCACTAGTGATATTAAAGCTATCAGAGACATTACCTTCTATCATAACTTTACTTTTGGTTTTATTCAGAAGGAATTTACTTAATCGTATTATTTTATCCAAAAAGTCAAAATACTTTAATGTGTGGATCAATTAATGTTTATTAGAAATTTATGAATTATCAGCCAATTATTGACCAATTTTATTTACCTGTGTATTTTAAGTTTCATTTGAAAATAAAACATTAATTTGGTTACTAAAGTTTTAGTAAAAGTTTATCTGTTAAAAATAGTTTAAAAGAAAACTTTGATTTTATTAAAATTTACTACATTTACTAAAACACAATGATTTATAAGCAATAAAGGTATTTTTCAAAATATCTTCCTTGCTTATAAACTTTACAGTAATAATAAAAAAATTAAATATAATTGGAATAAACTAACACATTCAAAGAATATTTTGGAGAACTTTATAAAACATTGTAGGATCTTTTTGAATATTAATACGAAAACTATAAGTATCCATAACAAGCTACGAGAACAATAATTATCTTATTCACACATCCACTTAGACAAAGACAAAAAATATCGCTATCGAGTTAGATTCAGTCTGGAATGTTAACCTAACAAATACATACATAAAGCACTGGATAGAATGGACCAGGCACTGTATAAATATTCATTAACAAAGCACTGAGATAGACTTAACATTTTGAAGGGATGTGTACAGGTCCGTCTTTTAATAAATTGGTTGTATTAAATAGTGAACACCTTTTGTTAAAGATATTTTCGTAAATAGAATGTACAGTTTTAGCAGCAGGTGGTATAGTTGATTTGCAACGTACTACATAAATACAGATGAAATTTTAAAAATAGCAGTATCACAATATCAGCGTTGAACTGTTTCAGGTGTAAATTAAATAGTCACAAATAAAGAATTCATAGTTTTTGAAACTTTAACGGACGTCATGTGGAACAAAAAATAAATATCGACTGAAAATCCAATTAAAACTTAACCCTAGAACACTCTCGTACGTAATAAAACGCTTAATACTCTTAACACGTAAAATTTACGTATATTGAATTAACAAATCTAAGAACAGTGATAAATTAACAAAATATTTGTTTCAAACAGAAATACACAAAAAAAATTCTTACTATAAGTATACATATTTAACTCTCATAGTAACATATTTAACCTTCGGTTAGTGTTCTGGGTTATAAGATACCCCAGGTACTCCTTTTATTTCTATAAAGTCGAAAGTACATGAAATAGCGCCTTCTAGCGCCTACTAGCTGTAGTTTATACATGTTTTCCCGCGATAACCTTGTTAGCAGAAGTGCATACAATTTCAGTTTGAATTAGTAGTTGTTCAAAGACGATTGGGGTGTGTGATACCCCGGTACACTACTGTTGTAACTTTTAGTTGTTTTGTATTCTAGAGGTAAATTTACATGATACTTTTTCGAGATGTACTATGATTTTTATTTTTCTTTCAGCGATACTGAATTATAGAATAACTGTGTCTTACAAACAAGTGCAGGAAAGGTTAAAACGGTTATGGGTGGAGTTTGGCAGTATTTCTGACGATGATAAATCGTTCATTGATAGTGAATCTGAGGAAGAATAAACCGCATTAGAAAGTCAAAAGACAATCATATTGGAAGAAGTGGCCCAAGGAGAGACAGCACACAAAAGGGAGGATTCTAAGGAAGTAGAGGCTGAAAAAGAAAGCAAATTTTCAAGTGGTTCAGAAAGTGGTAGGCAGTCAGAATAATGGTAAGAGATACTTTTTGGATAAAGATAAATCAAAGTGGTTTAAGCTTCCAAAAAATAAACAAGTGAGAACAAGGTTGGACAATCTAATTACATATTTATCTGGTGTAAAAGAAATAGCACGAGAAAAGCAGAGTGTTCTTGATTGTTGGTTGTTATTCTTCACAGAAGAAATGTTAGATGACATTGTTGACTATACAAATATAAAATTAACAACGAAATCCCCACGGTACGATGCACAACATCAGTATTTAGTCAAAGATACTGACAAAATAGAAATCAAAGCTGTTATAGGCCTGCTCTATTTGACGGGACTTTACAAGTCAAACCGACAAAATATTTTAGATCTTTGGAATACTTATGGCAGCGGTATTAATCTCATTCGAACGACAATTTCACAACAAAGATATTCCATTTTGTTGCAATGTTTGCGATTCGACAACGTGCAAAATAGAGTAGAACGGTAACAAATCGACAAATTGGCAGCAAGGTATATTTGATCAACTTGTTGTCAACTGTAAGACACACTATATATCAAGTCAATATCTTACAATAGAAGAAAAACTGGAATCGTTCAGGGGACGTGTCATTTCTTCAATATATACCAAATAAGCCAGTGAAGTATTTCTTAAAAGTATTTGCGCTAGTGGATGCCAAAACTTACTACTGTCTAAACATGGAAATTTACGTCGGCACACAGCCAGAAGGACCTTTCCGACAAAGTAACAATCCGCAAAACATAGTTGAACGTTTGATTGGGCCAGTTTCTGGTACTAAACGTAATATTACTTTCGATAACTGATTTACCAGTTATCCGCTCATGATTAATCTACTTCAGACTCATCATCTTACATCGGTTGGGACAGTTAGGAAGAACAAAAGGCAAATTCCAACAGAACTTCTGAACACACGAGGAAAAGAGATTCGCAGTTTAAAATTTGCCTTCAAAGAAGATATAACCGCTATCTCATACGTGCCAAAAAAGTAAAAAAATGTAATCCTTTTTTCTACATTGCATCATGATGATACTATAATTGAAGAAACTGGTGAAAACAAATTACCTGAAATTATCGACTTTTACAATTCAACCAAAGGCGGTGTAGATACATTAGATAAGCTATCTGCTAATTACAGCGTATCAAGAAATAGTCGTCGTTGGATTTTAACACTATTTTTTTCATATTTGAATACAGCTGGAGTGAATGCTCAAATTAAATATAAAACAAATACAAAAAACGATAAATTAAAAAGATGATTTTTTTTAAAGAACTGGGTGTGCAGCTGATTTCTGAGTTTCGAAACCAACGAAGACAAAACCCTTCCTTGCGTCGACCACTACGTGATAATCAGCAACCAGAGGTACATCAGATGGGACCTTAGCGACGTAGGACAAGCAGTAGATGTTCTGTTTTTTCAAGAAATAAAGATAGGAAGACTTTTTACATATGCATGCGATGTGATACTTCAATTTGTTTGGAACACGCAATGATGACGTGATCAAATTGGGACAATTTTGGGGAGTCGTAACTTTTTTATTGTTCAATGTATTTTGGCGAACACTTTTTTCTTCAGTTTGTAGAATCCTTGGGCTAAAAGTTTATTTAGAACTGTGTGATCAATAAAATTTTTCATAATATCTGAGTGTATTATTGTTCACTCGTGTTTTTTGACTAGCATAATTGCAATATGTTGGATAAATGATATTTACCATTTAAATATGACTTCTACAGTACAATATTTAATTTATTTGAATCATAAATAAGTAAAAAACCAAGATTAACCATTTTATATGATTGAATTTAAAAATTTTAACTTCCTGCGTTAGTTTAGTTTGGGGTATGACATACCCCGGAACACCGCTCGAGCTAATTTATCTAGGCAGATTAATGCAGGGTTAATAACAAAAATAATAACATATTCAATAACAGTTTTGACACTGCTTAATTTGGTGTTCTCCGCAAATAGGTTTTTTGCATTTCGGTTAATAAGTGGTCGTCATTCGTTTAATTGTTGTGGAACAGATTGAGTAATACTTCCTTGGAACTTTTTGGTTTTCTGTTACGACTTCGGGAGTAGTCCCGAAGACCCTTTTTTCAAGACCTCAAAAATAATTTTTTTTAATTCACGGTTTAATTTTTTTTTCTAAGCGACTTGTCTGGTGAGGTTCTGTAAGTTTTTTATGAAGCTCCATCATAAACTGCTGTCTTTGTAAGGGTTTTCCACCTTGAGTAAAAACGTTATGCGAATAAATAACGTAGGCATTGATGCAAGCCATATTGATCATATTATAAAATATGCACATCAGCCATCTTTTGGTCTTGCGGTTCGCACACATATTTTAACACATTTGATCAAACGTATCGACTGCTCCTTTCGTGGAATTATACGACATTGTCATTTAAGGTTTTTTTGTATTTGTGTTAACTGTTCTCTTTTTATGCAATGTTGATAGCAGAGTCACTATTTTATTATTTTTAGGTTTATAGGACACCAAGGAGCAAGTTTTACTAGAGGCGTACATAGACGTGTTGATCTGACGTTGCTTATTATTTTTCAATAATTCTGATGGAATGTGTGGCTTATTCTTTTGGAACGTCCTAAGTATTGTCAAACTATAGGGCCTTTTTAGTAATTTCTCTGCTAAAGAATATTCGTGAACCAGTTCTCCATAGTCAGGTTCCGGTTAGTGCCGTGAATTGGAGCTGTTAAAACAGTTACAAAATGATCGGCTAAAGGAAGGCCATATGTTTGGGTAGATTTGCCTAAATAGGGCTCAGCATTGACCACGTACTTGGTGGCGACATCGCATAACAAAACCAATTTTAACCCGTATTTAGCAGGTTTATTTGGTATATACATGCGAAAATTCCATTTTCCCCTAAAACCCGCCAGCTGCTCATCAATTGTCAAATATGAAATGGAGTTGTAATTTGTTATACAAAGGTTAATAAATTCCTCCCATATTTCTGATATGGGGGCAAAAGCAGTAATTTCTCTCCTTTCAGCTCTAGTTGTCTTATCATCCAACCTAAGACAAGCAGTCAGAAATTCAAATCGAAATTTGCTCATCGTCGCTCTGTATCTGGCACCAGAAAACGATGTATTAAACATAATATTCGATGACAAGTGATTGTCCTTTAGTACTGCAGCAAGTGTATAAAATCCCAGCGCCTTCAGTTCTTCTAGATTGGTTTCAGATGTTCTTTGGGCAGCGTCATGATAATTTTTGTTTTTTTGGTTTATTTCTTGATTTGTATAAGTCACTATTTTAGTTAGTATCGAATTGGTGAAAAATATTTCGAATGCACGCAGAGGTTCTAAAATGCCCTGACTTCAGCATTAGGACCAGGCCTTACATGGACTACAGGTCGATTGCAGGTGTTTTATCGATTGCTTGTGGCGTGGTTTCCCAAAGATATCCATTTTTGCCTATAAGAGTATCTCCATCTGGAACTATAATGTGTTCGAGATCAATAGCGGCACCCTAAAAATTATTGAGATTAGTATAACAATTGGCACAAGCCAAATTAAATAAATACACCCAGAAAATTGGTACTGGAGGGCTCCAGTACCAATGCTGCCTTGCTTTGTAGCATCTTTCATTCCACCAAGGTTTTGCTTTACGAGACGAAGAAATTGGTATTTGCCTCATATTTGCTTCAGTAGCGGAGATTATATAGTTATTGTAAGCGCCAATATTTTCATCTGCATCTTTTGATAACTGAAAATAATTTAGTTTGCTTTCAGTATAATAATCGAAATCCGTCCCAGTTGGCATTAGAAATGTTCCATTTTTTTAAGGTGTCGAAATCATTTGCCGATTTTTCAGATATTAAAATAGGAAAATGATTACTGTCATAAAGATAGTCAACTGGTTTTCATGTGAGGTTACAATATATTTTTGGGTGGTACAAACTTAAATCTATTGAGGAAAATATACCGGTAGCAATATTAAAATGAATTTTGGAATTAATATTCATCATACAGGTTTCGGTAATATTCAATACATTTTCGACAATTTTTCCTCGGCCGAAGGTTTTTCCAGAATCCCACAATGTATTATGGGCATTGAAATCTCCAACAAGAAGGAAAGGTAAAGGAAGTTGGTATATGAGGTTCACTAAATCGGCTTCGGATTAACTATAATTTGGAGAAATAAAAATACTACAAACTAAAATTTTATTTGGACACCAAATGTTAACGGCGATAGCTTCTAGGTTTGTGCAAATAAAAAGATGTGTGTAGTAGAGATCTTTGGATACGAATATGGATGTTCCACCGCTAACTCTAAGATAGTCAGTTCTCAAAAAATGATATCCTACAAAAAATTTTAGAAGTCTTTTGTGGTCAGATTTAAAATTCGTTTCTTGTAAGCATACTATGTCGGCAGTAGTATCACGGATTAACTTTTGAAGGTATTCAAGTCTACGGTAAAACCCATCACAATTTCATTGAACTCGATTACAGTTTACTAAAACGAGAATTTTTGGGAATGTTGGGAGGTATCTGAGAGATATTCCTCATCCTAAGGTTCCAGTGATAACAGGAAATTTATGCTCACTATTTCTGCGGTGTCAGACTGAAAATCTTGTTTAAGTTTTTTTTTGATATTCTGTACTTTAGTGATCCGTCTGTTAAAAAAGGATAAACCTTATACATGTCTGAGACTAAATTTCATAACTATTTTCAAGAAAACTTATAAAATTGTCTACAGAAGTGAAAAAAGAGTGTGATAACTTACAATAACAGTTTTTTATTGCTTCTTTTGAGGCATCCGTGATTTTAGAACTATCAGACGAATCTTTTTTCTTCTTACTAGCTTACTTAATTGGTTTTCTGTTTGTTTCGTGGTGATAAGGAGGAGACATTGCAGGTAAAATTTCTTCTTGTGTTTCTGACACGTTGATTACATTAAAATCTACTCAATTCGAAAAGGCTCTCTTCATTTCATGGACTTGTGAGGATGGTATTTCTTTGGATGTTAATGGATTCTCTGTAAAAACTGAAGGAACATTTGAATTTGGGCAATTGTTAGCTACATATACAGATTGTTTTGCATAAAAAAACAGAGCAGTTTATCGGTAGATAAAAATATGTGATGTGCATTACCTTCAAATAGAATGACTATTGAAGTTTGGATCTCGTAGTTATCATTCGGTATGACTATGTAAACCTATATACGGAAGGAAAGAATATGGTTATATTCGTCGTCTGAAATTCCTGTCCTCAGGAATGAGATAGGTGAAGCAATCTGTAGGCCATAATCTTTACGTGCTGAGTCGATAATCTTACGTGGAATAGATGACCATATATTTGATAAAACTAGACGTTTGGCTGGTGTAACTAGTCTTCTTATACTGTGGTCTACGTCTACTACGCGAACAACATGAATATTAGTGAGTAATTAGTCTACACATTCGATCTTGTTTAGGTGAATGCACAATCGGTTGTCCGAGAGTCTGGAAGCGAAGCTGATGTTTTCCGGCCCAATAATATTTTCAATTGATTTGACGTAATCAAATAATTTAAGAATGTTGTTAGTTATATGGAGCCCTATAGCCTGGGTACTCTCTTTCTTTGGGTACGTAGTTTGGGGTATATATCTGACAGCAACAACATATGAAACTGGGGGGTTGTTACTTTCAGTTGTATTACTGTTATTTGCAGATGGAGAACTAGTACTTGATTTCATCTGGCCTCTGTAGTCAGAAACGATAATGGCTTGATCGCTAATATTGATGAGTTGTGTTTATTATAGGCAAATTTAAATACGGCATACCGTAAAACTGGTTGCCTATACGAACCAGGAAATTAGCGACTATTATAATATAGTACGTCCAGTCCAAGGACACTAAACACAGATGTAGTCAACCGTTCTTGCGTCCAGTCTATCTTTTCCCGTGCGTGATGATTCATTTTCAAACAAGTTAAATCAAAATATTAAATGAAACGTTTCTAGATGTGTATATAATCTTAGTATTATTTGTACAATCTGCCAAAATAATTAATTTTGTATCAATTTTATTCTATACACAACAACAAAGTTAATATTGTTAAGAAGATTTAATATTACCTAATGTTAAAAAATACAAAACTATCGAGTGAATTACATAAAAAACAATTAATGTTTTAATTTAATTTTTTTAACTTTAGGGAAACAGTGACACAAGTGCAAATCTTACTAATACTCATCTTTGTCTGGGGACCCAAAAGTCAAAATTGCAACTCTTCCTTTTGTCACAGATGTGACTTTGACTCATTTATGGATTCAATTGAAGGCAAAAGATATGTTTAGTGGTTATTGTATGTCACTCAATATTATACTGAAAGACATTGGTTTTAAATGGCTAAAAGATGATCCAAGGTGAGAACTGATGGAACAATCTCATATTGCTGTGAAGAGAGCAGAATCTTTGTGATTATATGTGTACTTCGGAGGTAAAGGACACTATGTCCATTTTTATCGAAATTTATATTATTGCACTTTTGAATATAACTTTTCTGGCTCTACACATAAGTAAACCATACTATGTCCAGAGACAATTTTACGGCAAGTTACCGACTTTTTAATAAACACCAAGTCCACTTCCAGTCAGAGGTAAACAACACCATGTGGACTTGGTGTTGTTTACCTCTACTATATGTGTGCACCGTCATTTATCATCCGGACATAGTGTTATGTACCCTTTTACACTTCCCGTCATATAGAAATGGTACACTTTTTTTCCCAATGTAAACCAGTGTTCATACCAGAGATATATAAGAAAGCCTCTCTTACATATCTGTGGTTCAGACTGGAGACAATGGTTCGTGAAACAATTCATTGTTGCCATCACAGATAACAGAATTGCACTAAATCTAAATAAAAAAAAAATAACGTTCAAAAATGTGTTTAGATCAATATTATTTTTATTTTTAACAACAAAAAACGGTATCTAATAAATTTAATAACCAGAGAGACGGTTGAGTTAATCTCCAAAATGTTTGAAGAATTTTTTAATAATGAAGATATGCCAAAATACTATTATTTCAGCAGTTTCGAATTATAATACATATATTTAAATTCCAGACTTGTTCACTGTAAAAGTTATTCATTTTGTATTAATTTCAAATTAAATTTTTTATTTTTCCAGTGTGTTTTATTTATTCTAGTACGCCACAACTCAATATAGTTTTGTGCTACACTTTACGAGAAACGAATGACAGCTCTCGATTTGAAATTAAACATAATAATTTAAAGTTATGTCTAAATTTTTTATTTTTTAACATTATTTTTGAATTAAAATATTTTCATAAATTATAATAAAACACGATTTAAGTCCTTCTTTTAGCTGGTTTGTTAGCTGGATATTGATAAAATCAATGAGCCTCTAAGTGGTGAAAGCTCAGAATCGGACGACAATGATATGAGACGTATAAGTAAACCAGCGAAAACAGAGGTAAGAAAGAAAGCTATTATTACTCTCTTAGCATGGTCTCTAGCACACGTTCGTTAGATATGTGTGGTGTCCACGGTATTCTGAGCATGCTCGGCTCCGATTCTGACGTTTCCAAATTGCCTCTGCCACTATAGCTACCATGCATTCAGGTTAATTTTGCTTTCTATTGCTCGGCAGTTGGTGGTAACCTGACAATAAGATTATTCTCACGGAGACATAAATTTCTTTTTGCTCAGCATAAAGATTAGTTTCTGTAATTATATGTTTCATCAAAGTATTGGTAAAAAGGCACTTGAAACTTTGAAGTGGAGGATTTACCGAGCTTTTCAAAAAATCTATAGTCATTGGTCCAGAGGGTATAGTAATGGTAGGTAAATTCCAACTGTTTTCTTTATGTTGAAACCAAACAGTGTTTGAAGATAGGATAACTTTTCGTTTTTTGTTCCCAATAAGTTTTGAAGAACCTGGCTGTAGCAAATCAATATTTTTCTCATCCACACAGATATTTTCTGTACAGTTTCAATAATTCTCAGCAATTTCCTCATCTAACTCAACAATCGCTTGCGATCTGAAGATTCTACCTTCGAATTTCCTTTAGTTTCGTTATCTGATAAATCTAAATCTTCGCCTGTATTAGCTTCAGCAGACTCGATATGAGAAACTATTTCTACAGACCAGATTCTTCTAAAAAAACTTGATGTGTAATTTTCTTCACAGGCTTTCATAATCTCATCTACGCTAAACGTATTATCTTCAGACCTAAAAGAAAAAATAAATTATTCTAGTGCTCAGTGGCAACTAAATGGCTACGTGAATTCTTGGTACCTTAATTATTATGGTATAATTAAATGAAGAGTTAATTTTCTTAGATCAGGATATCATAACCCTTTAGTTTAAAATGAACTAATTATGAATACAAAATATTATAAATGAACTAAAACATACTTACATTGTTTGGGACTAAGTTTGGTTGCTGCAAAACTCTAAGATTGAATTAAATACTAGCCAGCACCTAACAAGTTTACAAGCAAAGTTGTAGATTAGAAATTCATGCAGACATGCTAAAAATTATATACCACCAAAAAATAGGCCACACACAATACACATGAGATTTTATGGTTGTTGAAAGTCACTGCCAACCAAAGTTGTCACTAAGCACTAATTAGATAACGATGGTGTACTGATTAATTATGCATATGAGTAGGAGTCTCCATAGAAACGGCACTGCTGCCCACTTCGTACAAAGAGTGAAGTACGTTTTAGAAAACCAAGAGATGATGTTGGATGCATTTTTTGATATAGAGTGGAACTGTTCTTGGTTTTGTACAAACAATAATCGTTTAGTAATGCATTTTATAACATTCGTAAAATGTACGATGGTATAGTAGTGACGTTTATTAATGCCACCATAGTAGTTTCGCGTTAAAAATAAGCCAAAGTAATAATTAAAAATGTTATGCTCTTAATTCAAAATCTGATTCTTTCTAACTGAGATAAAAAATGTTTAAATTTATTAATTCAATTCTAGACGGTTTTAAAGAAATTAAAAACTTACATTTTTAGATGAGTGTGTGTATTTGTTTGTTATCTTTAATTATTCTCATAAAATAATTACTATTTAAATCGGAATAAGTCACAATTAAAGAATAAAATTAGTTTATTCACATTTCAATTTTCACTTCGAAAATCGTTCTCTTTCCGATTTCCGAGAACGATTTCCGAAGTGGAAATTGAGACGTCAATAAACTTACTTTAACCTTTAATTGTAGCTTATTCCCATTTAAATAGTAATTACTTTAAAATGCCACAAGAAAATAGATTCAGAACAATATTCTCATAAAATATTTGACAAAAATCGGATTGAAGGTATCCCTGAGCCGGTATCAAAATGCAAGACGTAGTTTGACCATCACATATCATGTTACCAAAAAAAGTATATCTATATTTAAGAAATATTTTATACCAAAATATTGTCATGTTAAAATAATTAACATATTCGACCTATTCGTTTGCGGAGAGTGCGTCCCTGATTTATCTCTGCTGTCCACTCAACTGCTGGTCGGAGAGCGGTCAGATCTAAATGAAATAAAGGTATTTAATGATTTATACGCTACTACAAAAAATTATACATGTAGTGAATGCTGATTATCTGAAGGTTAACCGAAAGATGGAACGTAACGGTCAGGGGCCCTAGGGGATGAAAAGTGAAACAACGGGTAAGAAATAACAGATAATTGATTAGGTTCAGTAAAAAAATAGAATTTAATTTCTATGAAAGCAATTTGTACGTAACTTTTTTAAGCGATATGCTTGTACCTGACCATGGTTGAAAACTTTAGGTTGAGCATTTATTATAATTATTACGTATCAATATAGTAGGTTTATATAATAATAGAAAATTATTATATTATAAAATATAATTATATTATTTTTAATTAAAATAAGGATCCAGTTTCAAATGGCCAGTGGTATATTAGCAATATGTCCCAAAACTTTCGTAAATAAACTAGAACTAGTATTTTGACTGATTTTAAGCTATTAGCTTAATAGAAAATTGTGGATTTATTACTACACTGCTTGACTCAGAGTAGAAATTTAAAAACTTCCAAATGTTAATGTCTTTACTAAATATTTTTACCGTCAAGGTTTAAACTCATAGCGATTTTGACCTTTGTTCTCTCACAGTTCTAACAGAATAAACAAATATAATTGTTTAAAAATTACTTGACCGATTGTGCCCATCTTTCGCGACTGTAGTAACTATATAAAAACTCACATTAAAAATATGATTAAAATGTTTTTATTGTTTATTCTATTAATTATAAACGATTGAAAAACACGCTTACTTACAGGTTTAATTTGCAATACCTTTTTTGTATATTACTCCAGTCTTCAGAGACGAAAATGCCAATGAACTTATAAAAATCATACGAACAATCTGAATTTGGCTGAGCATATTAATTTTGACCCAAAAAAAAAAAATGCAAAAAAGTTTACTACTTTTATTCCCGGGCTTCCCTGTAAAACCCCCTCGCGAATCTGTACACCGTAGAAAAAATACCTAAAACCCCCTCGCGGGGGGAGGGGGGTAAAATTGCAAAAAATTAATTTACCAAGGATCTGTACACCGTAAAAAAAATTGTTTCAAATAAAAAGTGTAGCTGAGATAATTTTAAACAAAAATATTTATAAGCATTTTTGGTGTAAAATAAACCGTTTCACTTAGAAACAACGCTTGAAGCGACCGTAGATTTTGCATGTCAAAAAAACTTCTGCAATAAACTAAACCTAAAACCGTCTGCTTAAATTAGGGATGGCGGTTTTTGACAAAACACCGGTTTTCGGTTATACCGGTTTTTTTTTTACTTAAGGTTTAACCTGGCGGTTATAACCGACCAAAAAAAACCGGTTTTTCCAAAAACCGGTTTTCGGTTTTTTTAATCCAATAGTTACAAAGTTACATTTACAATGCACTTTATTTTGAGATACTTCATTCGACTCGATATCAATATGATCAAAATTAGTACTATCGAAAAAACATCAATATCAATATAAATAAAACACAATTTTTAATAAAACCATTTTATTCTATTAATTATTATATTTATTTATTATTTTATTATTAATATATATTTAGTGATTATTATTAAATATACTAGCGTAAGATTAATATATACATATTGCAATAATATACAATAGAAGAATATGAAGTAATATTTTAAGTAAAAAGTATAGGTTAGACGGTTACAAATAGGTTATATTATATGAAATGGATTTAGCATTATGTTGGCCAGTATTTTTCATGAAGCCTATTGAGAAAAACTCGTTCATATATATGTTGGTCGGTTAAGCGGCTTCTCTCATCTGACACAATATCATTCAATGATGACACCAGTCTCTCTGATGCCACCGAACGTCCGACCAACGACATGTATTTTTTTAGCTATAAAAGCCAAGCCTGGCATACAGGTTCTGTTCTGATCCCAGAATGAAAACGGATCACTTGGCAGCAAAAGCTGCTGCAGATATAGAGTCAGTTCATTTGAAAAAGAACTTTGAATCTGTGTGTCCTGAGAACTTGAACTGAAACCACTGTTCACCAACTCCAGATCGTCTGAAGACCAAAGAGGGTTTGATTTTAAATTCACTTTGGCTTCTTCATTCTGGAATGAGCAGGAAGGAGAAAGTTTTCCGATTTCGGTAAGGTACGTCCTAACTTCCGAGCCTAAATAGGATGTGACTGTCTCCGCTATATACGGATTCAGATATAGTTTTTTGAACCTCGGGTCCGTAATTGTAGCATGGCAAAGCAGGGTATTTCGTAAAAGCTTAGTGCCCCTCTCTTGAAGGCTGGTTATAAGCTTTTAGCATAACTTTTGTGCTGTACTAAGGTTTGGCTTGAGGTTTTTTAAAAATCTTTCGATAATAGACATAAGGGGTATAACAAGGCTAGCAGTAATGTACTGGGAACCCGAGATCTCCTTTGTGGCCTCATCGAAAAGCGATAAAATGCTTACAATTTCAGTGATTAGTTTTATATCTGAACCAGAAATCATCCCTGGTGCTTTTTCAATAGACGGATCTGCCAATATTGCAGCTATATATGGGGACATTAGTGTGAATCTTTTAAGCATATGGTAGACAGAATTCCATCTGGTTGTAGTCAGATGCAGAGAGCAGAGAGCATTAAACCAAAATTATTATACTACTGCTCAGCAGAGAGCGCTGAAATAATTCAGGTTCTATTGTCAATGACTATAATGAAAGTAGAATATAATATGCAATTATTGTATTCAATTAATGATGCAAATTTAATTTACCATTTAAAAATATAATCCTCTAAAATACCCACCCATTTTCCTCTCCTCTCAAACCCAAAAAATTTCCCACCCCAACCATTTCAACTTATAAAAAATTTCCCAGACTCTTTCAAATGGGATTAAAAAAAAAATAATATTAACATAAATATTTTACTTAAAATTAAATTGGATAATGCAATTTATCTTTTATTTTCACTACCATCAAAAAAAATTTATCATGTATGACTTTTAACACGTTTGTATATTTGTATAACATATTAACTCATCAACTGTAATACATTTTAACTCATTTAATACTTCCTGTATGGGTGTATCGTTTTTAAAACGTAGGGAAATCCTTGGAGATTCATATTCCTAATCGGTAATTCGCTATTCATAGTCAGAACATTATTTTTGGTAATCAGAGAAAGCCATTCTCGCACTTTCAATATCAAGAGTCAAGTGTGAAAAATAGATGATGTACCAGATCGCTTCTTATGTAAATATTACGACTACAAATACCTTTTCAACGAAATATTATAATAAAACTTAATTGTTTTTGGCTGATGTGAGTTTGCACTTTCAGTTTGTTTCTGTATTTATAAAATAAAATAAAATTTGAATTATGGTTTTTATGGAATAGTTACTTGTCAATAATAATTATGATTGGTATCCAAAATAATACCTAACCTAATCCTAATCACGGTAAAAACCTAATAACCGGTTTTTACTTTAAACATAAAAAACCGGTTATAACCGGGACAAAAAAACAACCGATAAAACCGGTTATTGCGAAGTAAAAAAACCGGTTTTCGGTTAAAACCGGTAGGTTTTTCCCATCCCTAGCTTAAATACGTTTCCCGTAACGTGTGATCGTTTATAATGTAAAACATTAAATTTTGCGTTTTTTATTCATATTTCAAATGCCTCATATTTGTTACCTCATCTCAAAATTTAAATTTCATGTCATAGGTTTTAAAAACTGATCTCTAGAAAATGGAAATTTTACTACAACTTGTCAATGAAAGTGATCAATTTTATTGATTTCACGAAAATCATAAAAAATGCAAAAATCGCGCCACGGTAATTTATTTAAAACCTTAAAAAAAACTAAATTTTTTCAAAATACAAAAACTGCATACGAAAACTGCACTCTGCCTTTAAAACGCATTGTGATTTTTGTCGATAAGACAACCTGTTTTAGGGGGAAGCCGCGGGGTAAAAGTGGTAATTTTTTTTTGCATCTTTTTTGGGGTCCTAACCTTAACATTATCTGCAAAATTTAGCTTGTTCTTATAATTTTAAGGAATAATGTCTCTGACAACTGGAATATATAAACATTTTTTAATTTAGAAAATCTCATTGTAAAGATTTATTAATTTCAAGAAATCGTCTGTTGATGAAAAAATTCGCTTCTTTTGCTTAAATGTCATGACGCAGTAAAAGTTTCGATAATCACAAGATAATACGCCTTTTCTATTGACTTTCACCAGATAATCCAGTTAAAAAATAGCGGCCAGTAAATTTTTGGTTTTTCAAATGATTTTTCAGCTGCGTTGCATGGGGTAATAAACTGTAACCAATTTATTTAATATAATTAATGTTTTATTTCTTTTATAAAAAAAAAAACAAAAAACTAGTGTTTATTGTTGCTGTAGATAAGTGACTTAACCCATTAGTTACCAAGGTTGCGTAAACGCAACATTTTTAATTGTATTTTTTTTTTAATGTATCATTACTCAAATATAATTTTTATTGCTACATTTTCTTTAAAACAGGACGTAAAATACGAATCTAATAAAATATTTTGAAATAATTAAAAAGACATATATTTTTTAATTTAGTGAATATTGAAAAAATCGAAAAATATTTTTCGTATTTTTGTCGATGTAATTTCCGTACTAAACATAAAAACATATCAATTTATATTGATATATCTATCAGTAGAAAAGATAGTGTGTCGTATTTTAAAAATCTTTTTTGGTTTTTGCTTACATAATTGATTTCAATAATGTTGCGTTTACGGGACGTTGAGATTTCCTGTAATAGGCACCGCTAACTTGGCAGACTAACGGATTTAGATAATAAAATTTAGATTTTGCATTTTTGTTTGTACAATAATTCTAATTTGATTGGAGTTTGGAGTATTTTCTCATAATCTATCCATAGATGAGGAAATGGTGCCATATTTTGGAAGACATAGTTGTAAGATGTACATAAAAGGAAAACCAATTAGGTTTGGGTTGAAACTATGGTGTCTATGTAGTTCAAATGGCTATTTATTTAATTTTTTACCTTATGGTAGAAAAAAAAAATGCTTATGAAAACGCGTTAGGTCTAGGAGAAAACGTTGTGCTCGATGTCAGTGATTGAACGGAAATCTAATCATCGCATATTTTTTGATAATTTTTTCTCATCTTACAAGCTATTCTGTTTGCTAAAAGAAAAAACAATCCGCGAAAACCGTACTTGTAATAGTACAATGGAAAGTGTAAAAAATATTAAAAAACAGGATCATGGCACTTACGATTTTTCTTACGATTCTGAACAAGTATATTGTTAGTTAGATGGAATGACAATTCTGTAGTGACAGTTGCAACAAATAATTGTACCATTGAACTTTTCGTAAGTGCAAAAAGATATGACCGTAAAGAAAAGAAAATCCAACTAATTCCTCAGCCAAAATTGATATCTGAGTATAATCAACATATGGGTGGTGATGATTTGCATGATAACGGCATATCAAATTAGAGAATAAAGGTAAAAGGAAAGAAATGGTGGTGGCCCCTTTTTATAAATGTGATTGATAGTGTTATTGTTAATGCGTGGAAAATATATACCAAATATAAACCAAAATGTCACAATTAGATTTTAAGTATTACATAGCAGTTACCCTTATAAAAATGGAAGTACCGTTCATCGAAGATAACGTTCAAGGAGAGGGTATATCTGCTTCAAATGATCCAATCAACAATCTTTCAAGACCCAATTGTGGACGACCATCCAGAAATCGTTTGCAGAAGTTATAATTGATAATGTTGGTCACTTCATTACAGAGGAAAAGAACAAAGCAAGAAGAAGATGCAGACAGTGCAAAAGTACAACTATATATATATATATATATATATATATATATATATATATATATATATATATATATATATATATATATATATAGACGGTTGAGGATAACCGGGAACGACCCAATACTAAGGACGCAATAAAAAACGGGTGCTTCTAAGTGAGTGTCTTTTATTAAGAGTCAAGCTTTCGCCACATAATTTTGGGCTTTATCAGAACTTGCTGTAATGAAAAAACATTTTTTACAATATCATAATTAGAGATGTTATTTTAATCTTATCTTAATGTCGACACTATCTCTTAGTGTATAATAAAATTGACATGGACATACACATATTTTTCAAAACAAACCAAACGCATCTCCCAACCAGAGGAAAAGTGGCAAACAAGGCCTTTATTAAATATTTAAAGTTACTTTATTATAACCATGTGGCCGGCATTTTTGACAAGAAATTGTTAATTAAGTCATGTGTTGTTTCAACTGTCACTTATCAAAACAGCACCTGTCTTAATCACTTCTTCTTTTTGTTGGCATAGAACAATAACATTATTCAGTCAGCAATATTAGACTTTTTTAATTGTCACACAAAATTAAACATATCATGTTTAATAAATTTTTGGTTTGTAATTAGTCTTGGGTATAGTAGTCAACACCACGGTGAGATGTATTTATTATATACCTTTCGTCGAAGAAACAAGTGTATCAATGATGTTAATAGATATAAAATAAATTCAAAGTTCATCTTGTTCTCACAAAAGGGGAATAACACATCCGTGTAGTTGTTAGTATATCACAATTATATCATTAATGTCTATTTACATTATTGATGTTAGTGGTATAAACATAATATGTCCAAGAAGGGTTAGACATTTACACTTTTTTTTCTCAAAATTCAAATTTTTAAGAAAATAGTCTGATTGAAAAATATAGAATTATAAAAGATATATAATGAAAAAACATGGTTTGTACATGAAGTTAAGTTTTAAAATGTTTTAATTAAAATTATTAACAATTGTCTTGTGGGTTAAATTGAATTTAATACACATGAGTTAAAGGCAATAAACTGAGTCACAACAGACAGCAAATAACAACAGCACGTTCCAGTGAAAGTGTAGAGGGACAGTATTATGAAAATCTAATATAAGAAGGTGGTACTTGTTGTAAAACATAATATAGATGGAACTTAAGTTATCAACATCTTTTTTGTGGTTCGGTGAATTAGAACAATTATTAATATAACACATCTCTAAGATTTTACGATGAGCTTCTTTTCATTTTTTAATTCCGGCCTATTTTAATTTTTGTATTTGTCCCTAACACTCGCCAAGTTTACATTTGTCCATTCGACTACAACATTTAACATTTGATTTGTAAATAAACAGTTCCAAATTTCATTTGGATTTGTCGAAAGACCAAGAGACCGAGCCTTTCCTTGCAGCCCCGGTAAATGTACAATAATATTATGCTTTGGAGTACGAATATTTTTTGGAGCACAAGTACACAGATTTAAGTGCACTGACCACTTAAATCTGTTTTAACCATAAAAGTAGTTTGAAGATCTTGACGCCAATATATTATTTTCATCATCACTGGACGAGTCTTGGTTTAAAGTTTCTGGAATATTGTCTTCTGGATCAGATTCACTATTAGACTGCTCAGATGCCGACTCATGACTGTTTTCTATTACCGCATCACTGTCAATATCATCAATATTACTATATATAGAGTCCAAATCATTGAACCAATGTAACACTTTCTCTTCAAATTTCGGATCTGTAACACGAACCGATCGTGACGTACTTGGTCGATGATTCATTATAGTTTATAGAAAGAAATATAAAACGTTCGATAAAAAGTAACTAACGGTGACGTTAAGTCTCGCTGACTCTAATAACGTCTGTTCTCGCAAACGGCTAAACGTAAACTAATCAAACAAAAACGCTTGGTTTATGAACTATTTTTAGAAAGGTACTAGCTGCAGACCATCCAGAGTCGTCCGCTTTAATATTTTAAACCGGTTTTTAATTTCGCAAGAGTCCCTCAGACTCCACGTCACCAGTTACGGGTTAAGATTCATAAGATTCTTCTAGTTTTATAATTATCTGCCTTATGGCGTTGCAAAAACTTGTTAATTTTTGCTAATTTGTTATGAACAAATTGAACTGTTTAAAACTACTCAATAAGTCGTTTTAAAATTTTTATCACATATTTTTGATACAAAGGTGTCCTTTTGATGTAAAATTGAAAAGTAAAATAGCATTTTTTCAATAACAATATATTTCGTTTAAAAATTTTAAATTAAAATTAAAAATTTAAACATTTCGTTTACCTTTATTTAGCGTTTATTAATAAATAAATGCACCCAAAAACATTTAAAACAGCACATTTTAAAGGTTTTTTTTTAATAAACTAACCAATTCTTTTTTCAGTTTTTTGATAAAATATATTGGTTTTAACTCAAATTGTAAATAAATAAAAATATGAAAAAAAAATTAAATGAATTTGCATGACTTTTGATATTCTACCGGTAGAGAAAGTAAAAGAATTGTTAAATAATAGGTAGAGTGAGTGCTTTTATAAATTCCCATTCCCGGGCTATAAGTTTATGAATTATTAATCTGAATATGGTCCTTCATAGTCTTTTTATTTACAATTTCTGTCACGTCAACTACTCATGGTTTCTCCAAATTTACAGTGAAGTTTATATTAGTTCTCATCTAATATACTTCAGTCGTCAGAGACCATAATACCAGTGAACCTCTAAGAATTATACAAACAAGCTGATTTTTGCTAAGAATATCAATTTTGTGATCCCAAAAAGATGCAAAAAAGTTTACTACTATTACCTCTACGCTTCTACGTAAAACGCCCCACGTAGAGGGGACGGAAAAATCGATTTCTTTAAAATCTATAAGCTGTAGAAAAAAAATGTTTCAAATAAAAACTGTAGCTAAAATCATATTGAAAAAAATTTTTGGTAGCACTTTTTGTGTAGAATAAAGCGTTCTCTCAGAAACAATGCTCGAAGCGACCGATAATTTTGAATGTCAATTACGCGCGCGAAATCAATTTTAAATATAATTTGTATCAACTCCAAGGTAAAAATTTTTTAACTTTAGATCAGAGTGTCCTATCGATAAAAGTCAAATTGCGTTTTAAAGGTGAAGAGTTCATCTTTCGTATGCATTACAAAATATTGTATTTTGCCGCAATTAAAGTCAGTTTATATAAAGCTAATAAAATAATAAACGTTGCACGATTTTTGCTATTTGTTATGTTTCTCATGAGATCAATAAAATGGATTACTTTCATTAACCAAACACCATGGAATTTGCACTATTAAATCCTAATCTCTAACAACCTATATTAGTGATGAATTCGACCGTTACTTGATGGAAATTCATCTTATATAACATTAAAACATTGAAAACTTTAGAGAAAATATCCAGTATCTTCTGATAGATTACATATACAGGCAAGATATCAACAAAAATAGCCAAATAAATAGAAAAGAAAGAAATAACACCAGCTTTTAGAACAAACAACAAGTTAGGCAAATATACTACTCTCCAAAATTAACACTCCACCTAAAATGGACCATGATTTTAAAACTATATTTCTTCTGAACCCTTAGTTGGATTTCCATGATTTATTTTTCACATTGTAGGTATATTTCTAGTTAATGACTATATTAATGTTTTTTAAGAAATGTCAACTTTTTTCTTATATACAGGGTGTAAAAATAAAGTTGTGTTTTTTCATCCAATTTTGCAACACATGGTGGAATGTATTAGAAACCAACGCTACATGTTATTAATATTTTAAGATCGCTTCATTCTTTCTTCACATTTTGGTCAAAAAACCATTACGATATGTTTATTATCAAAAAAGAAGAGTATGTTCAAAGCATTGCGTGATTTTTTACTCTCCAAAATTAACGCCCGATCTCAACTCTACCATAATTATTAAGCTATTTTTCTGGTGTATCCTTGATTGGATTTCAATACGTTATTTTGCTCATTGCAGACTTATTTCTAAGTAATTACGGTATTATTGTTTTCTGTGAAGTGTCAACATTTCACCGAGATACGGGGTGTAAAAATAAATTTGATTTTTCATCTTATTTTGCAACACCCTGTGGAATTTACTTAAAGCAAATGCTACATCTTAATCTTAATACTTTAAAAAAGTTTAATTTTTTTTTCAATATTTTCGTAAAAAAATCATCGATTCTTTATTATCAAAAAAGAAAAGTACATACGTTCAAAGCGTAACGTGACTTTATTGAATTGTAAAAATTCAACATTCAATTTCAAGAAATCTCAGCCAAGATGAATGTGTTCAGGCAATTACTTTAGCTGATGTAGGCTTAAGTTATCGTAAAATAGGCTTGAGGTTAGGGGTATTTCATACTACAATATCACGAGTTATTCAACGTTTTCGAGAAACAAACGACCATACGAAAGGGCGTGGATAACGAATAGAAAAACTTACAACACCACGACAAGATCAGTTCATCAGGCTTTGTGCTATAAGATTTGCCAGAGAGCATCTTGACTGAAGTGTTGATGACTGGAAGTACGTGTTGTTCCCTGATGAATCGTGGTATTACTTATATAGCTCAGTGTAAGAGTTAATTGACGGCCAAGAGAACGCTACGCACAGTGTAATATACGACCTATTAATTTATTCAATGGTGGATCTGTAATGGTTTGGGGAGGAATATCTCTTACAGCGCAAACGGACCTTGTTGCTTTACGAAGAGATTTCTTAACAAGTGAAAGGTATATTAAACATTTTGTCTAACCATGTAGTTCCATTTGCTCCTTACATAGGAAATAATTTTCTTTTAATGTAAGATAACGCTCGACCACATGTTACGCGTGTGATTCGCAAATATTAGAACGAGGTTGAAATACAAACCATGAACTGGCCACCCTGCAGCCCTGATTTAAATCCCATAGAGAATTTGTGGGATATTATTGATCGTTAACTTAGAAACCGACAACCACCACCTGTCTCTCTGGATGACGTATAAGTTATGGTAAGAGAAGTTTGGGATGCAATTGATCAAGACCAAATACGCTGATTTTAAGTATGCCTCGCCGCTGTGAAGAAGTAATTAGATGTAGAGGTGGAAATACTCGTTTTTAAGTGTATTTGGGAAAGGGCAATTGTTAAAGAATATTTTGGGTTATATTTTCTTAGGCTTTATTTGTATTAAATGTCAATAAAGTGTATGTAAGTAATGTTTTCTTTGCTATAAATGTTGATAAAAACTTGTTACATTTAAAGTTCTGTAGAATCCTTAATAATAGAGATATCGATATCTTAAATAAAAACAAATTTGTCTCAAAATAATAATAAGATGTAGCGTTTATTTCTAATAAATTTCACAGGGTGTTGCGATAAAAAAACATAACTTTATTTTTACACCCCGTATACGGGTAAAACGTTGATAGTTTTCAGAGAACATAAATACATTGATTTACTAGGAATTAACCTATAATATGAAAAAAACATCATCAAAATCTAATCATTCACTCAGAAGAAAAATAGCTTCAAACTTTTGGTACATTTAAGGTGGTGAGTTAATTTTGGGCATTAGTGTATATTAAAAAAAGCACGAGCCAAAATAAAAAGCACTTACACAGTGGTGTATACAAACTTAAATGTGGCGACTGCTCAAAAACTTACATCGGTCAAACTAGTAGAAATTTGAACAAACGTATAGCAAAACATAAAAGGGTTTTCAATAATAGAAAAACAGATTCTACATACGAACTTTACCTTCTAGACCATAATCATTCTTTTAATGACGAATTTCAAATTCTTTACATCCAAAATAAAGGCCTTAAGATATCTTAATTAGAATCTACGGAAATTAACAAATTAAAAAATATAGACATAATTCTGAATGATTAACATGAGACAAACAGTTCTCCCCTTCTCAAGACATTCAGTTAAAGACTATAAAGGGTAAAGACATACCAAAAATGGATCACTTAAGGATATAATATTAAATTTTGTGGAAGTTATGAAATTTAAGTTTTCAGTATTTTATTGTTATATAAAAACCCATATAATAAAATTTCGTTTTTGAGTTTCGGCAATAAATGTGAGGCATTTGAAATATGCCCAAAAAACTCATGATAAAAAACTCAACTTTTGATTTCACAAGAACGTTTTTCGAAACTATACAACTTTAGCTACAGATTCCTCTCAAAACTGCTTACATGGCGACCTTTTTCATGAAGTGTGTTTATTTATACTATAAAAGTTTAAATTCTGCGTTTTTTAGACGTATTTCAAATACCTCATATTTGTTGCCAAAGCTCAAAATCAAGATTTCCATGAGAATCGTAAAAAATGGCAAAAATCGCTCAACATTTTTATTAATTAAACACATTTAGGAAAACCTACTTCATGTGCTGCAAAAAACAAAAATTGCATACGAAAACTGCACATCTGCTCTCTTACGAAAAAATTCTTCTTTAAAATGTATTTTGATTTTTGTCGATAGGGCCCTATGATCAAAAGATACCGAATTTTTACCGTCGAATTAATACAAATTTTATTTAAAATTAATTTTGCGCGCTTAACTGACTTTTAAAATCACCGGTCTATTAAAGCGTTTTTTCTGAGCGAACGGTCTACACAAAAAGTGCTAATAATAATTTTTGTTCAAAATTATCTCAGCAAATTGTTTATTTAAAATATTTTTTTCTACGGCGTACAGATTTTTAATAAATCGATTTTTTCCGTTTCTCACTACTACAAGGGGGCGTTTTAGGGAGCAGCCGGGAAGTAAAAGTGGTAAACTTTTTTGCATATTATTTGGGGTCTCAAAATTGACGTTCTCAGCAAAATTCAGCTTGTTTGTATAATTATTAGAGGTCAAATCTCTTACATCTATACTAATTACAATTTTAGGTTATCAGAAAGTTTGTTATCCGATTTTTCTTGAATTGATTAAGAGTTTTATTATGGATCGCAAACCAGTTTACTTGAAATAAATAATTGAAGAGTGTCCAAGCTAAGCGATCTAAGTGCCAAAACATAAAATTTTGTTTTTATTCAATCAATATGATCTATGTTCCTATGCCAATGTCCCCCTATGAGATCTACGTGCTAACTTCACTCTAGTGATTGCAAACGAAGCCCAAAGATGGAGCCGCCTGTAAGTCCGAGATCATGTGCTGTGCTAATTGATCTAAGTGCCATTTGCAGGTTGACGTATTGTCGTTAGAATCGATTGATGAATTTGTGTTTTAAAGTAAATACAATGGATTCTAGTGCGTTTGATGATAAAAAGAAAACAATATCGTCAAGAAAAAAACAGAGTGAAGCTAGATTGAGTGGAAAACCCTACATTACACAAAAATGTAAGCTGCAAAAACTTGGAAAGGCCATTCCAAAAAATGAGGTCAGTACGAGATTTTTAACAGATATTTCGCTTGAAATTTGTGAATAGCTACCTAAAACTTTTTTTATTGCTACTTTGGCTTTGTTGATATGATATATTATCATGAGATTTTTCTATTTTAGATCACGTGCAAATGTAAATTCAGCTGTAGAGACGTGGTTGATATGAAAATTAAGCTTTTCGACTTGTATCATGGCCTTGAACTCAACGAGCAAGGCAGCTATCTCATGGGATTATTGCAAGTTTTACCAATCCAACGTCGCCGCAATGGTATATCTGGTGATTCGTCAGAAAGTAGACGACAGTGTACCGTAGATTTTTTTGTTTCAGATGGGGAAGGTAATATGAAAAGAGTTCGTAAAAAAACGTTTTTGGAAATATTTGCTATAAGTCCGCAAAAGATTACTACGCTTGTTAGGCGTAAAACGGAGGGATATACAACCTTTAAGGATAAACGAGGAGGTGTTAGAAAATTCAAATATACTCTTTATGACAGACAGATGGTAAATAATCACATCAATAGCTCCCGAGGGACGAGAGCCACTACAATCGTTCAAAAAGTGAAAAGGAATATCTCAGTCCAGACCTCAATGTTAATAAGCTATACAACTCTTTTAAAATAAAACATCCTGACAGCACTACAATATACAAATTCTATAGGAAAGTTTTTATGAAGGATTTTCCGAATCTTTCTTTTAGAAAACCTAGAGTTGACACCTGTAAGACTTGTGATTTACTTTTTTTAAGAGGCAAGGACAAAGACATTAGTATATCCAGAAAAGCTAAAAATGAGTTGGAATTACATCATAGAAAAACAGATAAAGCTCTTAATGTTTTTCAAGAAGATAGTACGAGCAGTACTCTTTCAGGTAGCGATACCTGTACCATTACCATGGATCTACAAAAAGTATTTTCGCTTCCCAAATTGACGCATAGTAGTATGTATTACAGCCGCCAATTGTCATGCTACAATTTTGGAATACACATGCAAGATACTGCAGATGGGATAATGTGCATCTGGCATGAAGGACAATCGTGTCGTGATGGGAACCAAATGGCATCATGTCTTTTACAAGCCTTGAATACAGGAGAGCTTTTAACTTATAAGCGAAAACTATGTATATGGAGCGACAACTGTGCAGGTCAACTGAAAAACCGAATGTTTATCTTCTTATACGTTTTCTTAGTAGCTAATGGACATTTTGATAACATTAATCATAAATTTTTAGTTTCCGGTCATAGCTTTTTATCTTCAGATAGAGATTTTGCTCTTATAGAGAAACGAGCAAAATGTTCCAAGCTTCAAACAGTAAACTATTTAAAAACTGTAATTGCTGCTGCTAGACCTTCCAGACCTTACAGACTTTTAGATATGGGAGAATGTACTTTCTTTCATTTCGATAAAATATCATCAGAATGTATAGATACATCTAAACTTGGTATTACTCAAGCATCGTGGATACGTGTGACGAAAGAAGAGCCGGGAACAGTGTGGTACAAGAAAAATTTTAGTGACTTAATTAGATGGGAGAAGTGTCGTGTATTGAAAAAAGGTGTGACTGTCCAAAAGTTAAAGTCGACAGAGCGCTTGGGTTTTTCTGGTGTTCAGCAAATAAACGAAAGTAAGAAAAAAGACCTTCGCGCCATGCTAGAATTCATTAACCACGAAAATAGAGCATTTTTCACCTCTATTTTAGATATTTAGTCAAATATTATTTCTGTGGAATTAGATCATTTCCATTTTTTCTTCATTTATTGAGTATTACTAAGTTTGTTTAGTATATTAACACCGAAAATTTGTTATACGTTATTTAGGTACTTGTTAATGAAGCGGAATTTCCATAAACAATTATATATTTGTTTTATTTTTTTGGTTAATAAAGTTTTTTTGATTTCTGGCAATTGTTAATTTTGGTACTTAGATCACTTAGCTCGGCCACTCTTCAATTATCGGTACATAATTATTGTCTGGACTAAACGCATGCGATCAATTTTAACCCAAATGGAACGATTTGTGTTTTGCTAATGTGACGATGTTTTAAACAGTTTGATTTCTGTTTATTTTGTTTGGAAATTATCGCATTCACTTTGCCACTTACAGTGAGTTTAATCAAAATTCAAAGGATTAGACTATTTGTGTTTGTTTGTTGGACAATATTTAATTCAGCGTTCCCAAGGGAACAAATCGAATGTTTGGAATATAGTTGCTGAATTGCCGTAATGGAGCTTAAACAGCAAAGGACAATTATTACCATACTTTAGCATTATCATTGCTCAGAGGATGGCATGAAATGAATAAGAATAGCAGGTGTGAATAGTATAAATGAGACTTAGATTTTAAAAATCTTCTGTTCTGTAAAGAACATTGCTCTACAATAATATCTTGTTATCTTCTCAGGTTACTAAATCCTTTATATTTTCTCTTTTTTGTGCACATTTCTTAAATTTGTACCTTTCTTTTTTAAAAAATAACAAAGCATTTGGACCATTTTAAATTACAGATCTCTGGTGGGAATTTTGAAAATTAAAAATGATCTATAGTAATAGTCTATTCTTTGATAACGTTATAATGTTAAATATAACAGAAATAAATATAATACAAGCTCATGGGATATTTTTAATGAGTCATTTGACCTAACGTGAATTGCATATAAATTAATACTACAATATGTAATAACAACTTTAGAAACTATGCCGTCAGTTCTTATCGGTACACAAAGCATGGGGGTTCAAGGGGTTTAAATTAAGGGTTGAGTCTTAGATTTCTCATCCCACTGCCAGTCAAAATGTACAGCATTACAAAAATGAATCTACATACTGATTCGAAACTTTGTGTACGAATGTCGTCCTTTGTCAAATTACCGAAAATAGGAAACAAATTTTCTGAAAATAAAAAATTTTCCTTGCTCCTGGTACCAGTATTTTTATATGGCTTTAAATCGCAGATCATTATTTTTTAATTACCTACCTAAGTTATACTTATATGCCAGTGGACATAATACATAATGACTGCTAAAGTACGGAGGACCAAATCTGAGCAAACAATTATTAACACTAATCCAAAAAATAATAGAATCAAACAGAATTTCTCATTAATGGAGATTAAGCATCCTAATTCCTCTCTTCATAAAGGGAGACAAATTGGACCCAGAAAATTACAGAGGAAATAATTTATTAAACACAACATTAAAATTAACAACCAAAGTGATAACAAATAAATTGAATGAAATTATAACACTAGCAGAAGAACAAACAACAAGGTTTTAGGTCGGGAACATCATGCACCGACGCTATATTTATAATGATGCGAAAGCAAGAGAAATCATTAGAATACAACAAACCAGCATATCTATGTTTTGTGGACCTTAAGAAGCCATTTGACCGGGTTAAATTAAAGGACGTTACCCACTTATTAGATGATACCTCTAGGAATAATCAAAACGATCTAAAATATTTACCAAAACAACACAATAAAAGTAAAAGTAGAAAAAGGACTAACCGACCTTACAGAAGCTGGCAATGGGATAAGACAGGGAGATTCTCTGAGTCCTTTATTGTTCAACCTTATTATGGATGAAATAATAAAAAAGTAAGATTTAAAAAAGGATACCAACTAGGTGAAAAACAACTTAAAATATTCTGCTATGCAGACGACGCAATACTACTCTCTCAAACTGAAGACGATTTACAACTTATGATGTACCAATTTAATATAACCGCCAGAAAATTTAACATGTTAATTTCCCAAACAAAGACAAAATGCATGGTTACAACAATAAATAGAACAACTGATAGAGTTTAAAGATTTAGGCATCACATTATCTAGCTCCGGAAATATGGAGAAATAAAAATATAGGGAAAGAAATTTACCAAACATTTACAAAACAGTCATCAGACCAGTAATCACATACGCGGCAGAAACACGACCTGACACAGACAGGACAAAAAAGAAACAGCAGAGATGAAATCACTTAGAAAAATTGATGGTAAAGCACTATGGGACAAAGCTTTGAAGTACAGATATACGACGTAGATGCAAGGTGGAAAACATCAAAAACTGGGTAAGAAATAGAAGAGTAATATAATCACAACAAATAGAGTAGTAAAGACGACAAGAGACGGTTCCCCATTAGGAAGTCGATCAGTACGAGGACCACGAAAACGATGAAACGACAACTTACTGGAGGCACATTGAAAAACAAACAGCCATGTCTACGTAAAAAGAAGAAGAAAAAGAAAAAGAAGAAGAAGACGAAGAAGAAGAATAAAAAGAAGAGGAAGTTATAAATGCCGTACAAAAATGTTTGTCCAAAAAACCGATAAGAATTGACGGCATAGTCTCTAAAGTTATTATATATTGGAGTATTGTTTTATATGTGACTCCTGCTGGCTCAAATGACCCAATTAAAATCTCCCATGGGCCTTTAGACTATATCTAACAATTCCTTTGTGCACAAAGTTTTAGTAAAGGCCCTAAACGATACTCGCAGAGTGAGCGTTAATCAAGGCTTCTTGATTTTAACAAATTATCTTATTTCCTTTATTAGGATCCTTACATGATTCAAAAGAAATTGGCCATTTTTTCCTATTTCTTCTGATCACTTCTTCCTTAATATTAATATATATTATATATATATATATATATATATATATATATATATATATATATATATATACATATATAGACATTGTAAAGACTACGACCGTCAATTTATATTTCTAAAGTATTCAACTAGTGAATTCAGAGGTTTAATCGGTCATTCAGGTTGGCAAATAAAAAAAGAAGTCAACTACTTCATAAGTTTATTGAAGACGTTTCGCTTTATATTTCTAAAGCTTCATTAGTTCTCTAAAATATAACAAATGACATTGAGTTTATAAGAAATACAGATATAGTTCATAACTTACAACTCAATATGTAGTATGTTATCGATGTTATCATATCTACTGTACACTTTACTCCTTATTTAAAACTAACTTAACCAAAAAAGAAAAAACAAAAAACAAAAACAAAAAACACACAAACTTTGCAGAAAATAATGTTCATATTCGTAGATATGAATATTTAAAAAATTTTAAACGAACATTTGGCTTCATTTAGATGGTTCTCCACTGAAGACCAACAAAGTTCTGATTTATTGCAATCTAAGCGAACAACTTGACGCGATACCGAAAATTTTTTTAAGGGCCATGTGTCACCAAATTCCAAGGTTTGAGACAATTATGAACTTCTACAGGGGACATTGCATAATTAGTTGGACAGGTGGAATTTATATGGCGGAAATATTTGATATATTATTTTTAATTTATGTTTTAATGAAACTTGGAAATAGGGGATAATTTTGTTATTATTTTGAACAAAAAATACGCCAACTTTTAACTAAAGAATAATTGGTATCATTTATTTCGTAAGATGAGAGAGTGGTAAACCTGGCTCAAATTGTCGATGTCGGTTCTTTTGTTTATTGCCGATGAGTTCTTTAGGATCTCACACATTTCAATAAAGGAGCGTTTCTGATGGTTGTTTTGTTTCGCCAGTATTTTGGTATTTGTGAAATCAATGTGATTGCCCTGGGGGCAACGCCCCCAGGTTCTATTGTCTTCCTAAAATCCATAAGCCCCAACTGAGTATGCGTCCTATACTATCGTCAATAAACGCTCCTAACATTAATGTAGCCCAATTCCTAACGGACATTCTTTCACAAGCATACAACTATAAGAACGATTTTAACATAGTAGACTCTTTCCAGTTCAGTGAATTCATCAATAATTATCAGTTACCAAGAGAATATGTCTTAGTAAGCTTCGACGTAGTATCACTGTTTTCTAACCTCCCACTCTCCAGCGTCGTCACGTCACTCCGGAACCATTGGAATGAAATCCAACCACACAGTCCAGTATCGTGGGAAATATTCTCGGAATTATAAAAACTGACGTTTGACACCAATTATCTAATATTTAATGACAAATATTATCGCCAAATCTTTGGAACTCCCATGGGATCGTCCATTTCCCCCATTCTAGTTAATTTCGTACTCGATGACCTTATCAATGAGAGTATCAGTAAGTTAGATTTCCAGGTTCCCTTTGTAAAGCGTTATGTCGACGACTTGATCCTAGCAACACCACCTGATAAGATTTTAAGCACCTTATCAGTCTTCAATAGCGTTGATCCTCACCTGCAATTTACTTGTGAATTGGAGGTTGATAACAGCATACCGTTTTTGGATATGCGAATCATACGCACACATAGTAATACATTGGGCACTACGTGGTACAGGAAAGACATGGCGAGCAACCGGTTCTTAAATTACCACTCTACACACCCAATAAGATACAAACATAACCTTGTACAAGCTCTTAGCTTTAGAGTACATACGTTGACCCATACGCGGTACAAGAGGGAATCCTTGGATTTACTCAAATCCATTCTCATTGATAACTCTTACCCCATATCCATCATCAACAGATATCTTTTCTCTAAAAGCTATGGTCATTCTATTTCGGAAGCACCCAACGGTGCAATACTAGCCTCCATATCCAATAGCATACAGACAAACATTTCCCCGTTAACCCCAAAACCAGCCACAAAATATGCTTCTCTTCCCTATTTCCCACAAATTACGAACAAGCTTACTAAACTATTCAAAAACTTACCCGTCAAAATATCCCTAAAAAATACTAAAACCATTGGAAAGTTATTCTCCAAGTCTAAAACTCCACTAAGCTCGTTAGAGCACACTAATGTTGTCTATCAGATACCTTGTTCAGAATGCAACTCCTGCTACATTGGCCAGACTAGTCGATCTCTTCTAGGGCGTATAACTTCACACAAAAGCGACATCAGACTTTCCAAACCCTCTTGTGCCCTTACACAACACGCCATTTCCACTAAACATCACATTGATTTCACAAATACCAAAATACTGGCGAAACAAAACAACCATCAGAAACGCTCCTTTATTGAAATGTGTGAGATCCTAAAGAACTCATCGGCAATAAACAAAAGAACCGACATCGACAATTTGAGCCAGGTTTACCACTCTCTCATCTTACGAAATAAATGATACCAATTATTCTCCAGTTAAAAGTTGGCGTATTTTTTGTTCAAAATAATAACAAAATTATCCCCTATTTCCAAGTTTCATTAAAACATAAATTAAAAATAATATATCAAATATTTCCGCCATATAAATTCCACCTGTAAAACTAATTATGCAATGTCCCCTGTAGAAGTTCATAATTGTCTCAAACCTTGGAATTTGGTGACACATGGTCCTTAAAAAAATTTTCGGTATCGCGTCAAGTTGTTCACTTAGATTGCAATAAATCAGAACTTTGTTGGTCTTCAGTGGAGAACCATCTAAATGAAGCCAAATGTTCGTTTAAAATTTTTTAAATATTCATATCTACGAATATGAACATTATTTTCTGCAAAGTTTGTGTGTTTTTTGTTTTTGTTTTTTGTTTTTTCTTTTTTGGTTAAGTTAGTTTTAAATAAGGAGTAAAGTGTACAGTAGATATGATAACATCTATAACATACTACATATTGAGTTGTAAGTTATGAACTATATCTGTATTTCTTATAAACTCAATGTCATTTGTTATATTTTAGAGAACTGATGAAGCTTTAGAAATATAAAGCGAAACGTCTTCAATAAACCTATGAAGTAGTTGACTTCTTTTTTTATTTGCCAACCTGAATGACCGATTAAACCTCTGAATTCACTAGTTGAATACTTTAGAAATATATATATATATATATATATATATATATATATATATATATATATATATATATATATATATATATATATATATATATATATTGAAATGATATTGTTTAAAAAAAATTAATTTATAAGTTATATACTACATAATATTAGATATAAAAAAGTATTTGATTATTTTAAATAAGTTATATACTAGAGAATTTAATAAAAATATATTTATGTGAGGGCATTTTTAATAAATTAGCATATAATAAGTGTAAAAAGTTGTATTTTAATGTTGTAAATATATTTAAGTGAGCCATGTGACTAGGCAACCAACTATACAGTAAATTGACAGATAGAAATTAATCATAATATGAATATAAGTGGGGTTATAATAATAATGTTAGTTTAAAATGTTTAATTTATATATATTTGATGATTTAAATGTTTATTCTGATCTGAAAAGCCTAAATGTCAACAAAATTATCAATGGAACATTAACTAATTCTCCAGAGTGCAGAGTGTGACCATTGTTTACGGTCGAACATTCTGGAATAATGATTATGTCGGTGGATGGAACAGATATTTTTTTCGAGAACATCCATATCGAAGAAATAGAACGGGATGGAACATGATCTCTTACCAAATGGTTCTAGAATATCCAAAAAGATATAAATACCCGTGATTTGGATTCAAGATGGCAGTTTTTAGTCAGAAGTCAGGCCAGTTCATTATGAAAGTTAGTAGACACATTTAGTTAGTGAATAGTGAAGTAAATTGTTCAGAATTTTCAAGAAGTCAGTCAGAAAAGTTTAGTAAGAAATATGAAAGTTAGTTGGAGTCAGTGAATCAGGTACAAATAGTCAAATTGTTTAATATAGTGAGTTAAATGAAGATTAAAAATTATGCATATAATTTAATGCACATTTATAATTATACACAAATAATTATTGAATATTAAAAAAAATATATTGGAAGAAATTAAATTATATTATGGTTGGAGATTAGTATAAATCAACTTATAATAATTGGATATTGGTATATTGAAAAGAAGAATAAATATAAATGCTGTTTGCTGGTTTGGTTGGTGGTTTATAAATGCTGGTGAAGAAAACTATATCTTAAATTGGTAGAAGCTGATAATTGGAAAAAGTAATTTCACAAAAAACAAGGATAACCGAAGTACGAAGACATTTAGTGATGATTAGAATCTATATAGTGGAAAACAGTTCATTTAGGCATTCAGTGAAAGAAAGGTACAAAATTTTGTTAATATAATTTAGTTAGTGTTATAACAATTTCAATTTTGAAGATAGTTTGTTTAAATTTAACATTGTCTATAGAATTTAATTAGTTTTATAAGAACATCAATTTAAAGATAGTTTATTTTAAATTTACATTGGCTAGGTTAGATATATATATGTGTGTTTCATAATAGTTATAATAAAGATAATTTAAAAAAGTACTTACAAGCTAATTCTTTGAGAACCGCGATAAAAACCCTATATATTATATTATTAAAAATACTCATTGCTCATCATTCAAACAAAAAACACATCATAACAATTTGGCACCCAACGCGGTGGCTCTCTATTTAAAAGAATTAGTTTGGGAAGATAAGTGCTCTCATATAATTAAATTAATTATCAGTAGAAAGAAAAAGTATAGATTTTAATTTTAATTATATTTGAACAAGTAAAGTCTCAAAATGTCTCAAGGAAAGAAAGGTACAAGAAGCAAAAAGAATGAAGAACATGTGGAAGTAGAAACACAACCTATACAAGAGGAGAGTTTAGTTCAAGTTCCACAAGATACTGCAGAAATGAATCCAGAAAGAGAGGAAAATGTCAATATGGCAGCTTTGATGTCATTAATGATGCAGATGAACAAGACAATAGAAGAGAATTCAAAAGAAGTCAAAGAAGACATGAAAAAAATGGAACAGAAAATGGAAGAGAATACGAAGAAAATGGAAGAGAATACGAAAAAAATGGAAGAGAACACGAAAAAAATGGAAGAGAATTATAGAAAATTAGAAAAGAAAATAGAAGATAATAATAATAAAATTGTAAAGCAAATAGAAAAACAAATGGATAAAAAACTTGAAGCTGCAGAGAAAAAAGTAGCAAATGAAATAAAAATTATACGGAATGACTACAAGAAAAGGATAGAAAATGAGAGGACAGAAGTAAAGAGGATTATTCAAGATAATAAGATAGATATAGAACAGAAAATAGAGTTATAGAAATGTAACTTAGAAGTAAAAATTAACGAAGACAGGAGAAATACAGAAGAAAAATTAGACGATATACAACAAAATATCCAAATAAATAGTAATCAAATAAGAAATGTGGAACAGAGAATAGATGATATTTCACAAATGAGAGACATAGGGAGACCTTACTTAAATTTAACAAATGAGACTGGGATTAAATTCTCTGGTAATATAAAAAATTTGCATCCTAGAGTATACATAAATAGTTTAAAACATAAATTAAGATTTGTGAATAATATTAATGATATTAAAGATTATATTAGAATGACATTAAATGACAATGCAGCAACTTGGTTTGCTAGTATTGAGAATGATTTAGATAATTTTCAAACATTTGAAAATAAATTTTTAAATTATTATTGGGGTGAATTAGAGCAAGCCAAGTTTAGAGAAATTCTATATTTTGGAAAGTATAATCAAAATTTAAAATCAAATATGGTAGATTATGCATTGAAATTGATAACAGTTGCAAAATATTTAGAACCACCACTTAGAGAGGATGAAACAGTCTTAAATGTATCTAGACATTTTGATGCTGATGTTGTGCAAACCGTAACTGTACAAAATATTCAAACAATAGATAGTTTTATTAATTTTATTCAAAGAATACAAAGAGGCAATATGACAAGTAATAATAACAACAGAAAAAACAACAATAACTTTCAATATAATAAAAATGATAATCAACAATATAGACAATCATATAACAATAATACTAGGTATGGTGATAGTTTACAAAATTTTAATAATACTAACAGTAATCCAAATAGACAGAACTTTAATAATAATACTAGTTATAATAGACAAAATTTTAATAATAATACTAATTATAATAGACAACATTTTAATAACAGTACTTATAATAATAGACAAGATTTTAACAATAGAAGAAATACAGAGCGACCTAACTATAACAGACAGGTAAATTGTGTTCGAAGGAATAGAAGCTGCGAAGACAGGGAACGAAATAGTACAAGGCAAGAAAATGTGAGTAGAAGTCATAGTAGGGAAAGACATAGGACATCAGATCCAAGTGGTCAGATACAATCTGACAATTCTAATAATCAAAATTTTGTGCAGTAAACTTTCTGAATTACAAGTTAGGCCATTGCTATTATGAAAAACCTTCTGAATTTATTTCTTTAGATGAAGAGAAAATTATTGAATCTATTAATTTAATTTATATAAATGCTTTGGCCAAAAATAACATGATTAAAATTATGATAGATACTGGTTCAGAAAGTACATTAGTCTCGGAGAATTTTATTTTTAATACATTAAAACTATCAGATATAATAAAGATTCCAAAAATTAAAATTATTGGTGCAAATAATAAGAAGTTGGGTGAAATTGATAAACTAGCCAATTTTAAAATTAATATTCTTAATAAAGAAATTAATATGCAAGGATTTATTGTCAAGGATTTATGTGTTGATATATTAATGGGAAATGATGAATTGGAAAAGAAGAAAGTAAAGATAGATTTTGAAGAAAAAATGGTAACTTTGGAAGGGCAAGTAATTAAATTTATGCAGAAAGATGAGGTAGAAGAAGGAATAAGAGTTGATAGGATATTATTAAAAGAAAATAATGATGTTTATGAAGAAGAAATGTATTTTGATGATAGGGAAATGTCCCAAAAGAATGTAAAGAATAATTATTGTAGTGAATATTTAAGGAATGGAAATTTTAAGCAGACGGATGCCTACGAGGCGGAGTGCGTAAAATTGGAAGCAAGGAATAATGAGTACATAATGAAGAATAATTTTATTTGTAAAGAAGAAGATATGATAAAAGTTTTAAATTGCCCTGAAGAATATAAATCAATAGTCATTTCCATATTGCAGCAACACAAGGGACTTGTCAATAAAGAAAATAGAATTGCACAAAATTATATCCATAGTATAAAAGTTAAAGAAGAAAAAGATTTTAAAACAAAATCATACCCAATACCATATAAATACAAAGAAGAAGTAAACAAAACAATTAATAATATGTTAGAAGATGGAATCATTGAGAAGGCAGATACACGTTTTATCAACCCTATAGTAGTAGTGCGTAAAAGATCAGGTGAAATCAGGTTATGTTTGGATGCAAGGAATATTAACAAGATCACTGAAAAGCAATTTGAAGCACCAATGAGTATAGATGGAATACTAGGAAGAATTACAGGAATGTCATTTTTCACTAAAATTGATTTACAGCATAGCTTTTGGTTAATACCTCTAGAAAGAAAAAGTAGACAGTATACAGGATTTCAGATAGATGGAGTAGTATATCAATTCAAAGTAGTACCATTTGGACTTCAATCATCTTGCAGTGCTCTATGTAGATGTCTTCATGATATTTTGGATCAATATTAACATTTTGTAATTCACTACATTGATGATATATTAATTTTTCCTAAAACGGCTGAAGATCATGAGAAACACCTAAAAATTATAATAAATAGATTAGACAAAGTTGGACTAAAAATAAATCAAGAAAAATGTACATTTTTTCAAAAAGAAGTCATATATCTAGGTTATAAACTTAACACTAAGGGAATCGAAATGGATCCAGAACGGACACAAGTCATTCAGGAATATAAAACACCACACAATTTAAGAACTTTAAGAGGATTTATTGGAATAATTAATTATTATAAAAGGATGATACCAGATCTAAGTATAAAAGAAATTCCATTACTTGAACTACTGAGAAAAGGTGTAAAATGGAGATGGGATCAGAGAAGAGAACTAGCATTCCAAGAAATTAAAAACATTTTTCTGTCAAATTTGAAAATATACTATCCTGACTACATACAGCCATTCATATTAAGAACAGATGCATCAATAGAGAGATTATCAGGGGTATTATTACAAATACATGATGGGGTCGAATACCCAATACAATTCATTTCAAGAATTACAAAGCCACATGAAAAGGGTTACTCAGTTTCAGAATTAGAACTAGCAAGTATAATACACTGTGTCACAAAATTAAGATTTTATTTGTTGGGTAATGAATTTACAATAGAAACAGATCACCAAGCTTTAACGTCTATATTAAATAACAAATATGGAAACAGTAGAATACATCGGTGGAGTCTAATACTTAGTGAATACTGCTTTGAAATCAAATACATTTCTGGAAAATCCAATATAGTGGCAGATGCTTTATCAAGGTTAGAAAATATACCACAAAAAGGGCAGCGAACAATAAAAATTGGATTAAATCAATTAGTAGAAAGTACTGGATTATATTCTAAAGAAGAAATTATAAGAGATCAGATCAATTTGAGTGAAAAACAAAAAGTCCTTAGGAAAGATGGGGTATATTATAAAATAATAAATGGCATAGAAGTATATGTAATAACTAGAACTTTAGCAAAGAAAATATTGAAAAATTTACATAACAATTATATGCATATTGGTTCAAGAAAGCTATGGATGCTATTTAGGGACAATTATTTTGCAAAGAATGACATAAGTATAGCAAAGGAAATTACTACCCAATGCCCAATATGTCAACTAAACAAAGAAAAGAATTTCAAAAACCAGAACACATATAAATCTAATGTTGTATATGAAAAACTAAATACAGTTTCCATGGATTTTATTTCAAATTTAGTTCTCAGTCCAACAGGAAAAAAGCATATACTAGTGATAGTTGATTTATATACAAAATTTATTAAACTATATCCCTGCTCTAGAACAAATGTTAAAACATTAAAATTATATATTAATCAATTTTTCGAAGAAATAGGACCATTTAGAAATTGCATAATAGATAATGCTACATATTTTAACAACCAAAAATTTCGGACATTTTGTGAGAAAAAGGGAATCAACATTCATTTTACAAGTATCAGACATCCTCAGGCAAATCCTGCAGAAAGATATATTAAAGAAGTTATAAAATATTTAAGGATACTGTGCCAAAACCAACATGAAACTTGGCAGCAACATATACCACAAGTAGAATATTTTTAAATAATACACATAATTTGAATACAGAGGAAGTACCAGAATATTTAATGTTTGGCCATATAGGAAACAGAAAGTGGATTAGTGAATATAATCAGGATATGTTAGAACAAGTAATGCAGAAAGTGAATAACCGAATTAGGAGGAAAGCTGAAAAATATATCAGAAGACAAAATCGAAATATAAAAAAACCAATCACATTTCAAAAAGGAGACCAAGTGTTAATTCGTTCACTTAAAAAAAGTAATGTTAAAGAAAATCGTTGTAAGAAATTACAACCAATGTTTGAAGGTCCATATAGAATTGAAAATCAGAATGGACTAAATAGTTATGTGTTAATAGATGCAGAGAACAGACTAAGAGGCATGTTTCATATCAACGACATTTTTCAATATCATGAAGAGATTGAATAATGATTTCTATACCTTTGACACAAATATAATAACACTAATAACTTACTGATAGATCCATTTCATACATAGATGGTAGATTTCTTTGTTGTGAATCAATTTGACATCATACTTGTTGAATTTTGTATATATGGAAATTATTTTGTACCCTAAAAATCATAATTTGGGGGTTAGATACAAAATTGATTTTATAAATGTCTTTCTAATATAATAAAGTATAAAACTTACCAATTTATATGGATGAAAGCCTGTTGAATGGAAATAATTCCTAGATTTGTATTTTAACATCCATTGTAAAATGTAAACACAATAAAACAACACACAAACTTTATTTGACATGACAGTTTGACATAGACAGCGAACAGGGATGTATTTGATAGAACAATTAAAATAGGAAATTAAATTATTTCATTTATTATAATTACTAAGGTGTGTGGATAAGAAAATTAATATTTAAAAAAATAATAAGTAAATTATTTATTTTAAATTTAATTTTGGGGTGTTTGAAATGATATTGTTTAAAAAAAATTAATTTATAAGTTATATACTACATAATATTAGATATAAAAAAGTATTTGATTATTTTAAATAAGTTATATACTAGAGAATTTAATAAAAATATATTTATGTGAGGGCATTTTTAATAAATTAGCATATAATAAGTGTAAAAAGTTGTATTTTAATGTTGTAAATATATTTAAGTGAGCCATGTGACTAGGCAACCAACTATACAGTAAATTGACAGATAGAAATTAATCATAATATGAATATAAGTGGGGTTATAATAATAATGTTAGTTTAAAATGTTTAATTTATATATATTTGATGATTTAAATGTTTATTCTGATCTGAAAAGCCTAAATGTCAACAAAATTATCAATGGAACATTAACGAATTCTCCAGAGTGCAGAGTGTGACCATTGTTTACGGTCGAACATTCTGGAATAATGATTATGTCGGTGGATGGAACAGATATTTTTTTCGAGAACATCCATATCGAAGAAATAGAACGGGATGGAACATGATCTCTTACCAAATGGTTCTAGAATATCCAAAAAGATATAAATACCCGTGATTTGGATTCAAGATGGCAGTTTTTAGTCAGAAGTCAGGCCAGTTCATTATGAAAGTTAGTAGACACATTTAGTTAGTGAATAGTGAAGTAAATTGTTCAGAATTTTCAAGAAGTCAGTCAGAAAAGTTTAGTAAGAAATATGAAAGTTAGTTGGAGTCAGTGAATCAGGTACAAATAGTCAAATTGTTTAATATAGTGAGTTAAATGAAGATTAAAAATTATGCATATAATTTAATGCACATTTATAATTATACACAAATAATTATTGAAGATTAAAAAAAGTATATTGGAAGAAATTAAATTATATTATGGTTGGAGATTAGTATAAATCAACTTATAATAATTGGATATTGGTATATTGAAAAGAAGAATAAATATAAATGCTGTTTGCTGGTTTGGTTGGTGGTGTATAAATGCTGGTGAAGAAAACTATATCTTAAATTGGTAGAAGCTGATAATTGGAAAAAGTAATTTCACAAAAAACAAGGATAACCGAAGTACGAAGACATTTAGTGATGATTAGAATCTATATAGTGGAAAACAGTTCATTTAGGCATTCAGTGAAAGAAAGGTACAAAATTTTGTTAATATAATTTAGTTAGTGTTATAACAATTTCAATTTTGAAGATAGTTTGTTTAAATTTAACATTGTCTATAGAATTTAATTAGTTTTATAAGAACATCAATTTAAAGATAGTTTATTTTAAATTTACATTGGCTAGGTTAGATATATATGTGTGTTTCATAATAGTTATAATAAAGATAATTTAAAAAAGTACTTACAAGCTAATTCTTTGAGAACCGCGATAAAAACCCTATATATTATATTATTAAAAATACTCATTGCTCATCATTCAAACAAAAAACACATCATAACAATATATATATATATATATATATATATATATATATATATATATATATATCAAGTCTGTCAACTACGTTCGTGATACAGACGTTTTGAGGGTCTTGATATGTCGAATCTCTCAAAAATTGAGGATCTCAACTCAAATATTTTCCTCTTCGTTATGAATTAATGATTTGCTATAGAAATAAAAATATTCTCATTTACGTGTTAATGTTGGTCGTGTGCAGAAAACTGTCAATCAATAGTCGATTGGTACGAGTTTTTAACATCTTTAAAATTTTACAGTAAATAGTACCATGATATAAATGCTGACTGCAAATTAGCTGAATATAATTTGGATTGGCTTATTTGTTTGAGAAGTTAATAGGCCTACCTATCATTAAGTTGCTGACTATGAAGTGACATTTACTTGTATTTAGCCTTTTCTTAGTACAAAACTAGCTGTTTGTGCTTTTGGTCACGAGAACCACAACATGTCAAACTCAACTTCACAGGCACTTCACGCATAAATTTCCATTTCATCAACTTCCGATAAACGATCGAATATAAAAAAATACCAATAACACTTTTGTTTTAGGATCTTATGTAGCCACTACCTCAGCAAAATTGCCTCTTCCAACCCCTCCCCTTGCCTGTTCCTTCTCGAGACCCAGCAATCTTCCCTGTCTTCTGTGTCCAATACTACACTTTTTAATTACGATAATGCAATAAGTAGTCCTGTTGCTTCCAAAAACTTACACTTTGCATTAAAACATCTCATGCTCGCATCTGTATTTGCTATCTTCTTTATCGCAATGTGACTACTAAGCTACTAACCCCATCCATTCCTTACTCCATAAATGAAAGAGCAAGCTAGAATCTAGAATTAGCACTTAGCAAATGTAAATCGCCTGAAGATGAATACGCTTATATTTTGAATTTCTGTCAGGTAACTCATATTTTACCCAGCAATGATAATTTTTCTCTGCAAGCACCAACTACCATTTATTTTGGTATCTTAATTTACAGAATTTTCAACTGATAAACTAGAATGCTTTCTTTGCAAACAATTTTGACATTCAGTAGATTTATGTACCACTATCCAAAACAGTGTTGCTCTCCATGACCTTTCTCCGGTTTCAAGTAACTCAGATATGAAACAAGAATCTTACGCCATTTTAACCACTAGTAACACTGATTATAACTCTCAAAATATTAATCATGGGTCTCTCTCCAATAATAATAAACTCTACCAAGATGCCCCTGAATCTATTTCACTTAATGTAACTCAGCTTATAATATATGTAGTATTTTTTGAAAACTTCTTTGGCATCAACGACGATACTCAGAAAAATGTAAATAAAAGAAAAAGTTTACCTGAACTACATGTAAAACAAGAAGCATACCATACGTACAAGACAATAAGAAAAGAAAAATAGAAAATAATCACTGGGAACACTTTTCGAAAGAAATGGACCATAATTCTTATGGTCTGTAAAAGGAAATATGACGCTTTGTAAGAGATCAAAGAACGGAGGTAAAGAAACTAATAAAACCAATATTGTTCTGAATCGGCATTTTTACACGAATTTTAAAACGAAATTCAATGTCCTATTATCCTTAGTACCCGAGTTAGTAGTATTTTTTTATTCCTTGGTTTTACTATTTTAAAAACTGAATTCATAAATTCAAAATAAAAGTCTCCATAATTCCACGCCAGTTATTTTACATGTAACAATTTTAACATATTGAACGATTTTATTTATATACCATTTTTTAAAGTAAAGACGTTGCACGTCACAATTTATATAAAGTGACGTCACTTATATTTAAAATTTCCAGAACAATCTTAGAGTTATAATACGAAATCCATACGGAACTGCTCGATCATAGGCGTCAACATGGTATAATATTCAGAAAAATCATTATATTGGGAATTTTAGAATTATATTGATTAAATTAAATGATTAAATCGAGAGAAGATTGAATAGCTTATCAGAATCTCATAACTTCAGAACTGAAAGAAGTAAAACATCTAAATGAAAATGCTTTAGATATAGAGGTGACAAACATGCGAATAAATAGTGCGATTCGAAACGCTCATAGAAAATATAAGGAACAAGGGAAAAACAAGATGGATAAACTCACTCAAGCTACTAAAGATCTTATAAACAAAAAAAAAAGAGAATTGAAAGACAAATACACAGATAACTTTATAACACTTAGACAGTTAAACAAAGATATCAAAAAAATCCTTTCGAAAAGATGTCAGAAATTACAACACTAAATACATAACTCAAACCATTGATAAAAATAAAAGTTTAAATGTTCTGCGCCGACAAATGACTGAAGGATCGAAAAATATTTGTAAACTTGTAAATAAAAAAGAAGAAACTACAACAAATAAAGAAGATATTTTAAAAATTGCTCAAGATTTTTACTCAGAATTGTATAAGCGAGAAGAACTTTCAGATCCTGGTCAAAATCAAATACCAAAAGTTCAAAATGTAGGCTCAGAAGACATCCCAGATATCACAACAGAGGAAATAAAATCAGCTCTCTCGGAGATGAAAGACAATAAATCACCTGGAGAAGATGGGATAGTCATTGAACAAATCAAAGAAGGAGGAGGAACGTTAGTAAAAGTGTTGAAAAAGATGTTCAATACTTGTTTGACAAGAGGCGTAACCCCCTCCCAGTGGCATAATGCAATAATAACCATAATGCACAAAAAGGGTGACATTTCAGACCTAAAGAACTACAGACCTATTAGTTTGCTCTCCCATACATGCAAAATATTCTTAAAGATAATAACAAAACGACTTGTGAACAAACTGGATAGTTACCAACCTTGTGAACAGGCTGAGTTCCGCTCCAGATACAGAACAAATGATCATCTACAAGTTATAAAAACGCTAATAGAAAAGTGTACAGAGTGTAACAAGCCTATCTTTCTTATATTCATAGATTATGAAAAGGCGTTTGATACTATAGATCATCATAAAATGCTTCGAGGATTGGCTGACTGCCGCATTGACTACCGATATATCGCATTGATTAAAAGTATTTACGAAACTGGTACAGCTTGTGTCCGCCTTCATGAAGATACCAAGAAGTTTCGAATAGAACATGGAATTAGACAGGGTGATACTATCTCCCCTAAATTGTTTACAGCTGGTCTTGAATATATGTTCAAGCAAATGGAACGAGAGGATAACATGGGTCTGAAGCACCTAAGATTTGCCGATGACATCGTTTTAATATCTGATAGAGTTGATAAAGCTGCAAAAATGCTGCATACGCTCTATAAAGTGTCAAAAACAATTGGTCTTAAAATTAACACCTCAAAGACAAAATGTATGACCAACCTTGTAGTCAGCGGTAAAATTCTGATTGAGAGCCATAGCTTACAAATATCTAGGGCACGAGATTCGCTTAGGCCGTGATATTCAGACAACTGAAATACAAAGAAGGATACAAAGAAAACATTTATTATTATTAATAATATAAATTTTATGAAATAACTTTTTAAGTTTATTATTCCACAAAATAATAATTTTAATTAAATAGATTAGACAATTGTACGCAGCTGATATGGGAATACTTCAAAGTTTAATGACGGTTCAGCGTGTGGCAAAATTGTTTAAAGTGTTGCCGCTTTTTTAGAGTAAGACTTTTGTTTATGTTTTGATTTCTTACACAGTTCGATCATAATATATTATATATTAATAAATTGTATTTATAAATATATATTAAATTTAGATTAATAGATTTAAAAACTAATTATTGTTGTTTATTGTGATTGTGCTATGCCAAAACAACTAAATAGTTTGTAGAAAGCTGATAAGCTTTCATATAATATAGATTATTTTGAACAAGAAATAATGGCGGGACGTTTTTACTATTAATACTCTAAAATAGATAAGTTTAGAATTTAGAATATATAATTTTGTATTAAAATGTTTTTTTATGTATTTCACTGTGTTGCAGTAGACTTAAAACTAAATGTATTTACTGTTAATATAATAGTTTGACAAATAGTTGACATTTTAAAAATTCCTCACTTACTAACTATTCTGATGTTTTGGCAACGCTGTGGGGTTCTGACGTCGTAAATCTTGAATGACGTGCAATCATTTTTATACGAAAAATTCTTATATATAACTACTTCATAAATATCTAAAATAATAAATTATTACAATTTAAAAATTTACTTTTAAAACTTCTCGTTTATAAAGATCCTTCACACAATGTACCTAATACGGAGCGCAGAAAAATACGCAATAAATTAATCCTCCTTTTTCCCTCCTTGCCAACATCGGAAAAGCACGTTGCGTCATAAATAATACGATCAAAGAACATTCTGACTGACAAGCTTTTGTTCCTTATTTTGCGGTCACGTTCTCTTCTGCATCCCCTGAAACAAAGTTGTATCAACCAATTGTCCGTGTCATCGTACTAATTGGAATCGAGTAGAAAATCCTGAAATTCTCTTGTGTAAATCCAGAGGCGTTGCAAAAAATAAAAAACTTTTTATACGCTACTAGTTTATCATTATGTTTAAAATGAATGCAAAAAAAAGGGATCTACCGGATTTACACTAAAGCGAATTTGTTTTTGTTGTATTTTGTGTTTTGTAACGGTATAAAATGAACTAAAATATTAAGTAATACTAAATTTTATTTGCCCCTTTAAATTTTTGAAACTGAAAACATGAATCATTTTTGATATCTTTGTAAAAATCCTTACAAGAACACCATTATAAAGGATGATTCATTAAATAATTTTGCAAAATAGGCACTGTATTTTTTGTAAACAGCCAGATAACGCAATATTCTAAATTTCACTAGAATGTGACCCAATTCTAGCGCATCGGGATTCTAGAACCCATACGATGTTTTACAAATTTACTTTTGTTTTGACTCACCAAAAATATTCTATACAGATTTATTTTATGCAGATATAAATCAAAATATTCGATGCAGATATTATAAATTAATATGCCAAATAAAAAATAAATATTCCTAAGTATCGCGTTTGCCATTTAGTAACAAACAGACTTCAGTCTAACAGTAGTAATCGTTTTTCCACGGGTGGTAACAACAAAAAACTGATTCATTTTTCTCTCTTAATATATTCGTCATTTCCTCCTTTTTCATTTGCTATGTCAGATGATAAGATTCGACCACTTGTTTATCTAAAAACTTTAAATTAAAAACTTTCATTTGCTATGTACGATTCGATCAGTTCTTTATACTTGTACTTAGTCGGAGGCCTTCTTCAAATCAATAAATCAAAATTTGTCTTATAGTAAACAGATTTTTATCCATAGTGTACTAGTCACTATACATTAATTAATAAAAAGATAAAATTTTTTATAATTTGTGTATAATTTTTTATAATTTTTTATAATTTTCCATAATTTTTTATTATTTTTTATAATTTTTTATAATTTTATTGAATTTTATTGAATTTTATTTAATTTTTTTTAATTTTATTTAATTTTATTTAATTTTATTTATTTTTATTTAATTTCATTTAATTTTCTTTAGTTTTATTAAATTTTATTTAGTTTGATTTAATTTTATTTAATTTAATTTAATTTTGTTTAGTTTGATTTAATTTTGTTTAGTTTTATTTATTTTTTTAATTTTATTTAATTTATTTTATTTTATTTCATACAAACATTTTAAAATAAAAATTAACCAAATCTATCTAGTCGTTTTCAAGTTGTTATAAATAAATATATTATATAAAATTATAATAAGTATATATTTATGTATGTATATTATGTGTATTACCGTATACTGCAAGGGTACAACAACCGCTTCAATTTTCGATTGACGCTAAATAGGATTTCGTTCCTGTGCAAAATATAATACCGAGCGATAAGAAGTACTCACTTCGAAAGTATTTAAAGTTACATGGAATAGAAGTATGTAAAAACCTGGGAAACTAGAAAAAGTAATGCAAGAGATCTAACGAGTATGTTCGAATAACACCATTCGAACATGTAAAACTATTTATAAATATTTTTAATTTAGTATTTAACTTCACTTTTGACAAAAATGCACCCACTCTATAAATGTCAAAAAATTGTCAAACGATTGTAAAACAATTTGTTAACAGTGTTTTATATTATAGTTTTTTGTGCGCTTAAAACTCTTTCAAAAAAGACTTCCCGAAAAATCAGGCACACCGCTTACCCTCAGAGCGAATTTCGACGTGGATAAAGCAACATCTCTGTTTGGCAGAAGTCCCTAAAAATCCGTCAACGATTTACTCCTCAAAAAAGGTACACAGCACAGATCACCTACCTCTAGATGCTTCACGACAATACTTTAGTTAGATATGAAATTCAGCGCTCCAAGAGATTTGTATCGGAACTAATTCAAGCGGGAAATTACGCGGGAATTTCAAAATTTAATTTTGGTGGGAAAATTTATATAAAGCTTAAAATATTTAAATATGATTTGGTATTTAAAAAAAAAGTGCATTTGAAATTTTAAAATGTGCAAATTATTTTTAAATTAAAATATACACTATACTATTTACGAAAAAATAAGACAAAATATAATTTATTTATTTATTTAATACATGTAAAACAACTTTGTAGATATATAAATTTAGAATAAAATAGAAATATACTTTATTACTACTGAGAATTGTACAATTTTATGGACAAAGCTTACAAAAAGTCAGAAAAATAACAACGATTTAAAATGTACTGAAATTACATAAATCGTCAATATCACAAATTAAAAGATAATAAAATACACAATGTATTGCAAAATTTAAATAAATTGCAAATTGCATAGTTTTAGTTGCTGCATGTGATACTGAAATATATATTTATATAAATACTTTAGTTACTTGTACACAAAGCTATTCGTTCAGAAACTCTTCTACTGAATAATGGTCTTTCATATAGATAGGTTTTTGTCCTTTTACGGAACTTAAGGAAAGAAGTTGAAGATTTAAATTGCAAAGGGAGGTGCTTGTACAATTTTTTCGCTGAATATAATATGGATTTCTTTACTAACTCAGTGGACGGGTTCGGTAAATACAAATCAAAGTACAATTTTGCTGGAAAAACATGTAGCAAACACTTTCCAAAATATATAAAGTGGAAAAAGTTTACAATTTTTTGTAAAATATTTTGTACAATTTTTTTGCTAAATATAATATAGATTTCTTTGAATTTCTAGCGGAGTAGTCATGATTAGGTCTTGCTGGAAAAACATGTAGGTGTTTACGAATTAAGAAACACTTTCTAAAATATATAAAAAGGGAAGAGTTAAAATCTGTGATTTTTGAAGTAGCGTTTTCAATATGTTATTCTACTGAGGCTTACAGATACTCTATTGCTCTTTTCTGAAATTTAAAAACAACATTAGATTGGGTCAGCTGTTCTAGAACACCAAAAAAGAAGACCATATCAAAGATGAGACTCGAACAAAGAAAAATATGTTATTTTGGAAGATGCTAAATTGATTTCCTTCGAAACAGTTCTTATAGCTTAGCAGGCTGAGGCTCCTAAAAAATAAGGAATGACTTCCACCAACACTTTTTTTATTTGAGGGGTTTTTACACCACCTCTGCTACAAAACTGGTATGAAATAGATGATTTCCACTGTTTTCTTAGACCCCTTACCATAAGAACTAGAACATGATCTGCTATATATGAATCTCTGTCATCTCCTATGTCTTTAACGCCATCTATACACCTACTATGCTCATTGTAACGAAGACTTGGCTTAATCGCCATTTAATCAAATATTATAGCTATATGCTTATCAATTCCTTCTATTTTTGATATTGTTGCTGTTAGTGACTCAAATATTAACTTAATAATTAATTAATTCCTGGGCCCCCAATAGTTTAAACTAGAAGTTTGTTTAATAATGACTTACTGGGTAAGATAAATAGATTGGAAAGAATACTATATGAACGAGCACTTTGTTTTTATAAAGACAAAGTTAAACATTTCTCATGAAGAGTAAATCGTCTTAACTTTTTTGTTTTACAGCTCTCTCTTTACTGAATTTGAATTAGCATAGCTGCCATTCTATTAATGTTCTGAAGGTCAACCAATTAACCAATTTATTTTCTTTATAAAACTCTTTATCTTGAAACAGTCTGCGTTTTACAGACATTTTACTATTTCTTTCCAAAGAATATTTTATGGTATAGTTGTTTTAATGCTTCATATAATTTTTTCTTTTTAGGAGTAATTTTACTTCTTGTTATCTTGCACTGTTGCAATATTTTCAGCGGTGTGATATTCTTAAGGGAAACACCTGAAAGTAAATGTGATTTTAATTTCTTTATTCAATACTTACAAGGCAAAACATATTCATTATATTAACCTTCGTGTACTTAGTAGACTGTTTTTTGATGGAGACTATGAACACAGGCAAGCTCCTATTTCTAGTTTTTAGCCCCAGCTGGTCTATGACACGGTGACAACTAAAATAAACACTTCGGATAGTATCACTATCCGAAAGTTAAGCAAACTGTTAATTTTATATTTAATCATATTAGAGAATGTTTACAAATCTGCTGATAACAATACAAAATATAAAATTTTAATTTTTAATTACCTTTTAAATCCTTACTCTCATTAGTTTTTACAATTAAAATCTCTTCGTTTGGTAACTGTGCATAATTGTATTCTGCAACTAAAAAGTTTCATGAAATAATAACCGATTGGAAAATTATTAATTTGTTATCTTCCCAATAGTTACTACAATGGGTTATCTCAAATGATTGAAACATGTGTGTAGATTGTGCATCTCTACTTTTTGAAGAACTTTCAACTAAAACAAAAAGTTAATATAATAATTTATAGCACGATTCACTTCAAATAAAATAATTTTTATTAATTACATATCAGGGCTACTTACTTTCTGTTACATTTGCTTCCGCACACAACATTGAAATACTTCTGGGATGTAGATTAGAAGAGGAATCTAAAATCAATCAGGTATTTGTTCTCGGGAATTGCATTTTGGTACAAGCTATGACTTCATGTAGAAGCCAATTTATCTTCAAAGTGCCTGTGGCATATTCGTTTTGTTTTAAAAACTGTAGTGGAATTGTGGAATTCATCATATCAAAATTAGGATTTTTTATAACACTAAGCCACTTCCTAAATCGTATAATGTCTTTATCAGAATTTAGAAAGGCATGTCTAATTGTTGACGAATTGGTACATTGTCGGATACAATATTTATTGTGAAAAACTATATTTAACTAATTATGATTAATCTGCAAAATACTATTTGAAGTCCAGGAACATTTAAAATACAAACTAATTTGAGGTTGATGCTAACAATAACTTAGAGATATTAAACCAAGTTTAGTTTGATTTTTTTGCAATAATAACCATTAAATCAAACAATTTAGACGAATAATAACTATCTGAAATCTGATTATAGTGACGCTAATCAATTACTGACAATTTACGATTGACAATTATAATTTTTAGTTTGGCTCTAAACGTAAACTGCAGAGTATAGACTTAAGACAGAGTATAGCGACATCTTAAGATTTGTATCGGTACTACAAATGACATTTAGTTTAGTTTGACCTTGAGCTACCTGCGTGAAATGTCTAGTTATTAGTGGTCTGTGGTACACAGTGCTCTCCAAATCGGTAAACGATTTGTCCCGCTGTTGGTATAACAGCAATCAATTATAATCACAAATATATTATACATATTGATTATAATATACAGTAGTGCCCGTTTTTGTATACACTAGAAGTGTTAGAAGTTTTTCTCGCATGGTTCTCTGAGTGGCCTTTGACACATGGTTACCACATCTCCGCAGCTCTTGATCCAGGATCTTCGTGATAACGACTTGGATAGATAATAGTGCACATACACTTTCGAAAGACTTAATAACTAGTAAGTAGTATTTAGTAGTAGGAATTTTGTTTAGTTCTTTATATATTTGTACTGATTTTATTTATGCTATTTGTTTTTCTTTCTTTTTCTCTTTGGATACTTTTTGAACCGTTAGTGTTTAAGACATTCTTATATTACAGGTAAGAGCTCTCATATTTTGTAACCAGCAATCTATGTTATACTCTCTATCTCATTTTAGGACATTCTTCATGTTTGTCCTATTGTGTAGATACTAATTTTATCTACAGAATCAATATAGACATCATGAGTATTAGTGACATCAGATAGCTACATGTTGTTCAATCTGACACTACAAACAGTACGGTTTATTTCTCTGGCAATACAGAAACTCCTCACCGAAATAGAGTTGTAGATTTTTTATCGAAAACGGCTGTATCATCTGTAATTAGTTTTATACCTATATCTGATAGAATTCTGATATTACAAGTTTACACCGATAAAACCAAACTAAATATCATACAGCGAGGTATATGCCCCTACTGCCAATAAACCTGACAAAGGGATCGAGTTGTTTTAAGAGAATACAAATTTAGTTCCATAATCAAGAGATACTACAAATTAACGTTAGAGATTTTAATGCTAGGATCGAAAAGAAAAACGGAAATTGCAACATGTAGGCGGGTTCGGACTTGCGATAAGAAATAAGAGAGGTGACAGTTGTTACAATTATTTAAAGACTTCAATTTTATAACCACAAACACTTTCTACAAACATGCAAAGATTATAATATCTGAAACTCCTCAGGTATATTCACAAAATCTCTCATATCAGCATAAAATAGTAATATTAATATGGTAATTTTATTTGGAATATATGTTATACTGTGACTGTCACACATCACGCATAAAAAAATACTCCTTAGACCATACAGATACGAAAAATATACGGACTATCCTGTGGCACATACAATACCAAAGAGACAGTGCGCAACGTACAATATCCATCGTGACTAGCAGAAATGTCAACCATAGATAAAGAATATATATTACTGAATAGATAGGAAACTGTGTAGGTTATTTCTGGACAATGCGCCGTCTGGCGGCCTTAGGAAAGCAACATCTTTTTAAAAAATCTTCTCGTAATTCTTCAAATATAAAGATTAATATTGAGGGTTTGATTACAAAAATAAAACAAACGTTGGTTCTTTTTCTACTTTATTTTCTTTTTTACCTTTTTATATAAACATTAATTACATGTATTTAAATGTAGTTGGTTAAACAGTGGCTATTCTGTAGTTTCTATAAATTACAACACAGAAACAGAGAAGTAATAGCATCACATTTCAAGGTGGACTTATATCTCAATCCAACATAGCGGGCTTCTGGTCCAAAATGAATTGTGCAAGTCTTCTCTGTCAATTTTGTTAATCCAAATATCATAAAGCTAAAAAATAAATAGTTTGTTTTTAATATTTTCTGTGAAATAATGTTACATAGTATATATCTAGAGGTGCTTTACAAAAGGACAAATAAACAAAAGTTTTGTAGAAAAAGTTCTTGAAACATTGAAGAATTGCCACATTTTTAATGGCGATAATTTTAATTCCTAAAAAACTTTTACCTAATTCTATATCGGCAACAATTCTAATACACATCATAACGTGAAAGAAAGAAGTTTGGGACAACATCGGACATTTTAAGGCAGTTATTAAAAAATAAATAAAAAAATCTTATATCAGCATTTTCTACTTACCGCCCTATATTTTGGAAAAATATGCATTTGAGCATCCTTATTGTAATTATTACAACCATTAACGCAACAGTTAAAAACCGTAATTATTTAAATATGATGGCAAAAAAGCAAACAATTATTTAATCGCAAATAATACAACTCGAAACACTTTGTCGAAACCACAATAAAAATGGCGTACTTGTTTTGTTGGTTGCGGTATTGCGCAGTTACGAAGCTTTGCTATGAATGCTACGCCCTCTGGTGTCCTTGGGAAATACAAATTTCAGAGGACTGTCACTCCCATAAGAGATACCCGGGCATGATGTCAACCCCCAACTTGACTTCCCTGAACGCGAGCTTATAAAACCAGAGCCTACGTATTGCCTGACTACATATTCACTTGAAGTATTTCTCGACTGTTCATGGTATATAAAATTTCAGTTTGTTTCATTGGATTACATTTTTAATTAACAAAATAGCTTTTATCGTTTTATTAAATAATAATTAACGTCTGTCTCAAGAATGTATTTGTTTTGTTATATATAAATTATTTGGGTGGACGGTCCTGCAAGTGACACAGTAGTTTCGTTGATTTTCGCTCCGTAATAAACTTCAAATAATTGGGGAATTACAAGTTAAAAAATTCAACAAAGTTCAAAAATAAGAGTTAAAAGTTAAGTGCATACAGGTGATAGTAGTGAATAAAAGAAATACCATCAGACAAGTAAGATATAACCATTTTAAATAATTTTAACAAGTTTTGAGTAAATAAATAATTGTGAGAAATATTTAAAAAACTGGTTTTGGCGAATGTTTTAAGTCCGAGGGGTCGACCCGCTTAGGCATTCCTACGCGTTTTTTGGTTTCTTGGCAGATAAGAAAGTAATTATTAGTGCCGACAAAAATTAAATATTAAAATAAAAGCCTCATAAGTTTATTACAAAAATTCAGATCCGGCCTTAGAATAAATTAGTTTAAAGTTAAGATTAGAATTAAATTAAATTAAAATAATAAATATTAATTGTTATTGTAATAAAAAAGTTTAATTAATATGGGAAAATATTATATTGGTGTATATTAATATACACCAATAAGCCTTCAAAAGAAGCAAAGCTACGTTAAGAACACCTCCAAAGGATAACATAAAAAATTGCGAAATGGAAGAACTAAAGAAACTACTAGAAGAAATAAATTAGGAGATTAAAACGGAGATAAAAGAGCTAAAAACAGAAATGAAGGAAGAAAATAAGGAGATCAGAAGATATATAAATGAAATTAAAGAAGAGATGAAACTAAATAATGAAGAAATAAAAATCATAAAGCTGGAAATAGAAAGGGTGAAGGAAGAGTGGACAAAAGAGAAAGAAGAACTGAAAAGAGAAAACGAACTAACCAAAACCGATAACAAAAAGATAACGGAAGAATTAAATGATCTAAAGCACTCATTAGAAAGATTAGACAAAGAAAAAAGAAAGAAGAATATAATCATTAGTGGAGCAATAATAGACTCTGAAGACCCAAAAACATTGAAAGAAGGAATGACTACTATGTTAGAAAATCATCTTGAAGTCAAAACTAATATTAAAAGAGCACAAAAAAAGGCACAAAAACATGCTTAATTGAACTAGAAAGCGAAGAAGAAAAAACAACAATCTTAAGAAACAAATACAAACTTAAGAATGTGAAGACCAAAAAAATATGGATTACAGAGGATCTCACAAAAGGAGAGAGAAAGAAAATGAAAGCTTTAAGAGATAAACCAAGAGAAATGAGGGAAAATGGAAAAATGGTCAAAATAGGATACAATAAAATCACAGTAGATGGCAAGGAATGGAGATGGTGCTATAAAGAAGAAAAAGTAGTGGAAATAGAGAGTTCAAAAACTACCAGAGCAACATAAAAAGAACCAAGGAGAGGTCAAGCAACGAATAGAGAAAGAAGAATTACAAAATAAACCGGACAATGATGATAAATGTTTAGTTTTAAGTAGTAATAGGAATAGGATTAGAAATGTAAATGATAAGTATGCCATTAGAAATATGACATGTGATAGGAATATGGGTATTAGGCTTACTAACAGTAGTGATACTATTATAGTTAGGGGGAATATCAAAAATGGGCATAGCATTAGTAATGAAGGTAGGGAAAAATTAAATATTAGCATTAGAAATAAAAACGGTAATAAAATAAATAACGGATATAATGTTAATAACACCAGGGAGCATGAAATCAACGTTAACACTAATAATGGAGAAAAAGAATACAGTAATAAGGAAATACATCTTAACAAGACAAATCATATAGGAATAGCGACATAGAATGTGACATCTCTGACCGGCAAGGAAATAGAAGCTACGGAAGAAATGGAAAAACTGAACGTACAAATAATGGGAATAAGCGAGACAAAAAAGATAGGGAAAGAACACATCAATATCAATGAGAAATATAGTCTATATTATTCCGGAGTACCACAGGGCCACAGAGCAAAAGAAGGAGTCGGTATAATAGTTAATAAAAGAATAGAATCAAGAATAACAAAACTACGAAGCAGTATCATCTAGAATAATCACAGCCCAAATAGAACTAAAAGACAAGATAGGAATAATACAAATATACGGACCAACAGAAGGTAATGAAAAAGAGATAATGATAGAATTCTACAACGAACTCCAAAACGCATTAGACAAATTAAGAGAGACAAGAGAAAAAATAGTAATCTTAGGCGATTGGAATTCAAGAGTAGGTAAGGATATTAACAGGGGATTAGGATGCATTGGACAATATGGGGAAGGAACATTAAATAGAAATGGAATTAAAATGCTGGAATTCTGCCAAACCAATGACCTGATAATAGGAAACACATTTAGTGAACAAACCATTAACGACAAATATACATTTGTGGCTGAAGAGAGAAATGCGAAAAGCTTAATCGACTATATAGTCTATACGAGAAACCTAGAACAAAATATAAAAAACATCTTAACGGAAAAGGAACCCGAACTGTTTACACAACACAGGATGGTTACTGCAAAACTGGAGGATGAAAAAATGGAGGAAGTCGAAAGAAAAGAGTACAAGAAAGTAAATGTAAACAAAATAAAGATAAAAAGTGTGCGAGAATTTTACACGGAGGAAACTAACAAAAGACTGAGACAAATAGAGCGCCAAAAAGAAACATGGACAATGGAAGAAAGATGGAATACATACAGTGAAGTATTAAAGACAACAGCAACTGAAGTGTGTGGAATCAAAAAATATAATAAACAGTTAAAAAGGACAAGGTGGTGGAATTAGGAAGTGAATACAGAAATAAAAAAGAAGAAAATAGCATGGAAAAAATACCCCGAAACGGGATTAGAAGAAGATAAAGAAAAATACTATAGGCAGACACGATTGGTAAAAAAGACAGTCACACAAGCAAAAACAAAAACATGGAAAGAATTTGGAGAAGAACTTCAGGAAGAATATATAACAAATAATAGAAACTTTTGGACGACAATACGACACATAAGGCAGGGAAAACGAAAGGAAATAAACGCAGTAAGAGATACTTCAAACCAAATACAAATAAGCCCAGAACAAATAGCTAGGGTATGGAAAGAATATTATGAGAAAAAATTTGATACCGAAGTGATAAAGGAAGACAATATAATCAATGAAGGCGAAGAAAACACAGAGCCAGAGCAAATAAGTAGAGAAGAAGTAATAGAAGGAATATCAAATATAAAAATAGGCAAGGCAGGTGGAGATGATGAAATTGAACTGGAAATGGTAAAATACATGGGAGAAGAAGGAATAAACTGGCTAAGGAAAATATATAAAGAGGCGTGGGAAAAACAAACAATCCCTAAAGACTGGCAGAACAATATCATCGTGCCAATATACAAAAAAAGAGAACATGTAAACTGCGACAACTATAGGGCAATATGTCTGTCATCGGTGTGCTTTAAAATATATACGAAAATAATAAAGAAGAGACTGAGACAAGAAGTAGAAATGGTATTGGGAGAAGAATAAATGGCATTTAGACCGGGAAGACAGACAAATGACAACATATATATCATTAGAAACCTAATAGAAAGAAGCATAGATACGAGGAGAAAACTAGTATTAGCATTCATAGACCTAAGAGCAGCATTTGACACGATAGAAAGACATATTATAGGAAAATGCTTGAGGAAAATTACCGTAACTAATGCATTGATAAAAATTATAGAAAGTACTTACAAAGAGGTAAAAGGAAGGGTACAAATAACAGGGGAAAGATTGGAAGCATTTAATTGGAAGAGAGGTATTAAACAAGGAGATAGTCTCAGCCCTTTGCTATTCCTAATAGTAATTAACGGATTGATAAGAAACACTAGAGTCAGAACTAATCAACTACAGACAATAATAGGTTACCGCAGATTACAACCGGTAACAATAGAGTCCTTAATGTATGCAGACGACATAGTACTAATAGCAGATTCCGAGAATAAAATGCAGAAACTAATGGATATATGGGTAGAACAAATAGAAGAACTTAAAATGGAGATAAACGAGGAAAAAGTAAGATAATGATAATCAGCGGTAAAGTATAATAACTAATGATGGAAAAATAGACTGGGAAATAACAAATAGAGCAAAAAATTAAACAAGTTATATTATGCGTTAGCCCCAATAATGGGAAAAAGAGAACTTGCACGACAAACAAGAATAAAAATATATAACACAATAGTGATACCGACTGTGCTCTATGCAAGTGAAAACTGGACAATTCTGGAAAAACATAAGAGCAGGATAAACGCAATGGAGATGACACATCTAAGAAGGATAGTTGGAAAGACAAAATGGGATAGATTAAGCAACGAGACTATTAGGAGAATGACCAACCAGGAACCGATAATGAACAAAATAGCAAAGAGACAAATGAACTGGTATGGGCATCTGATGAGGATGCAATCCAATAGAATAACAAGAAAAATTTATGAAGCAAAAAACATCGGAAAAAGAAAAAGAGGCAGACCAAGGAAAAAATGGATACAGCAAGTAGTAGAGGCGGGAAAACTTAAACAAAAATCACTCGAGGAATTGAAAATAATGGCAGGAAACAGAAAAGAATGGAAGAGGTGAATAAATGGAAATTAAAATAGCTAGCCCAAATCCGACACCCTGTTAGGGCAAAAGGAAGGGGAGAAAGAAAGAAAGAAAGATATATAAATTATTTTTGAAATTGTTTAGTTTATTTTAATTATGTACCGTATTTCTTTGAGAAAGTCGAATCTATTCCTAAGAGTGTCATCTAGAATCAATTAAAGTTAAAACAATGAGTTAATATATTTATTTAATTTTAAGTTTATTCTCACAAATTTATATCGAAAAAAAAAGTATCCCAACATTTACAACGCCTATGACAAGTCACCAATCTCGTCTACCTAACGCTTTCAACCGATAAAATCCCGTCATCACTGGAGGTTGGTTTTATAGGCACTTTGTGTAGTTACATTTTATTTCTAACAGACATTGCTACAAATCAATCGTACAAGCCATAAAACCATTTCTTCTTGTAAAACGTAAAAAACACAAAAACTAAGGCGTCTGACCATTACCAGATCCACATTGTTATTTTTGTTATCAAAGTATTTTACTCATTGTAAGATTTATATTTTCAAACAAACCTTAAATTAATAAATGAGCATATTGGAATTTAAATCTTCAAATTAATGAAATTTTTAAACAGGTTTTGACTGAGTGTGGTATATATATTTTTTTTATTATCAAAACCGCATCAGCCAAAATGGCCATAGCTAGCGACACAATAGTAGCGAACAATAATTTGTATTACATTTATATGTTAGTTTAGATGGCGTTTAAAACGTTAATTGAAGTTGTTTGATATATTGCACTCTAGACCTAAAATATCACAAGTTTGTTGCTAGATATGCTGGACATTTCTCTAATATATGTTTGATTGTTAACTTTTTATCACAGTTGTCACATCTTGGTCCTTGTTTGTTGAAAAACACATAGCTATTAGTTAATCGCATATGACCCAGTTGGAGTCGCGTTAATATTACCTGGTCTCTCCGACTTGTTGGTAATATGGGTCAGGGATTTATCAATTTTTTACTATCGCATAGCTTGGCCGATGACACTTTCCACTTTTCTTCCCACATATATCGCACTTTACATTTAACCGTCGCTTTCACGTCCGCACTCGTAATTGTTTCAGTATCCTCCGCACTCTCACTACTTATAGCTTCTTTTGCAGCGATGTTTGCCTCTTCATTTCCTTGAAATCCAATATGGGATGGTATCCAGAATAATATAATATTTTTTCCATTCAGTTAACCGGTATGAACTTCCTGTTTTATCTTGATGACCAAAGGATTAGCTGGGTAGACAGATCGGATCGACTGTACGGAACTTAGAGAGTCTGTGAGTATAATATAATTGGTATTATTGGATGCGTTTACAGCAAGGGTGGCCTGGTATAGAGCATATAGTTTAGCAGAGTAAATGGAGTACTCTGAAGGGAGTTTGTATTTATTTGTCGGTGTTGGGGTTATGACTGCAGAACCAGTACCTTCATTTGATTTAGATGAGTCTGTGTATATATGTGCATAATTCTTTGAATAATTGAAAATGGATTTGACTAACTGTGGGTTTGTTAAATGTTTGTCGAAAGAAATGAAGCGGGTTAGGTACTGAGGATTCTTTATTTGCCATAGAGGAATTGAGGACGATTGGGAGAAAAGCATTCTGGGAACGTGTAGTTTAATTGATTTAAGTAGCTTCTAATTCTTGCGTAGAAGATTTTGTGTATATTTAGAAACTTTTCTGTAAAAAAAATTTGAATAGTAGTGTTTTTTGAATTACACCTGATTTTTGCGGCGTATGCTACACTTAAATCAAGTTTTCTGTATTCTAAGGACGGTTTATCAACTTCACAATAAATACTTTTGATTGGTATGGTGCGAAAATGGTATAATAATAAAAAAAATAATAATAAAAAAATATATAAATGGTAAACATATTTATATATTTTTCCAAACGAGTCACAAGCACTTTATATATAGGTATATATATATATATATATATATATATATATATATATATATATATATATATATATATATAAATATATATATATATATATATATAATAAATGGCCAAATATATGGCCTGGGAGGACAAATTCGTTAAACTTCCCGTGTTCGAATCGGTATCAATAAAGTGTTATGATCATTTCGGCCTATCCCAGCCTCATCAGACACTTGGGCTGATACAAATTCAAACTCGGAAAGTCCAACGAATGTCTCCCAAAACTTCACTACAACAGTAGTTAGTTTACAAAGGCGCCACCTGCTTTGGCGGCTGTGAACGAAAGCGATATGATAATATCGTTTTCTAGATCCTTTGCGCTATGCGAAATGTGTAAAAGATAAAATCTTTTAGCGAAAGCCGCTATCGCTTTATTAAATTAAATGGCCAAATATATGGCCTAGAAGGACAAATTCGTTAAACTTCCCGTGTTCGAATCGGTATCAATAAAGTGTTATGATCATTTCGGCCTATCCCAGCCTCATCAGACACTTGGGCTGATACAAATTCAAACTCGGAAAGTCCAACGAATGTCTCCCAAAACTTCACTACAACAGTAGTTAGCTTACAAAGGCGCCACCTGCTTTGGCGGCTGTGAACGAAAGCGATATGATAATATCGTTTTCTGTATCCTTTGCGCTATGCGAAATGTGTAAAAGATAAAATCTTTTAGCGAAAGCCGCTATCGCTTTATTAAATTAAATGGCCAAATATATGGCCTAGGAGGACAAATTCGTTAAACTTCCCGTGTTCGAATCGGTATCAATAAAGTGTTATGATCATTTCGGCCTATCCCAGCCTCATCAGACACTTGGGCTGATACAAATTCAAACTCGGAAAGTCCAACGAATGTCTCCCAAAACTTCACTACAACAGTAGTTAGCTTACAAAGGCGCCACCTGCTTTGGCGGCTGTGAACGAAAGCGATATGATAATATCGTTTTTTGTATCCTTTGCGCTATGCGAAATGTGTAAAAGATAAAATCTTTTAGCGAAAGCCGCTATCGCTTTATTAAATGAAATGGCCAAATATATGGCCTAGGAGGACAAATTCGTTAAACTTCCCGTGTTCGAATCGGTATCAATAAAGTGTTATGATCATTTCGGCCTATCCCAGCCTCATCAGACACTTGGGCCTATATATTTGGCCATTTAATTTAATAAAGCGATAGCGGCTTTCGCCAAAAGATTTTATCTTTTACATATATATATATATATATATATATATATATATATATATATATATATATATATATATATATATATATATATATATATATAAACTGCGAGGTATAAGTTAGGGATGAATGAAACCCTGAAAATTTAAGTAAATACTTCGTTAATGTGGGTATAAATACAACCTTTAAAAAAGATCGCAAATTTATTTTTGAAGACCAGTTGATAAATCTGAACTGATCCAAACAATCAACAGAATCAAAAGCATATCTTCCTGAAGTATTTTTCTCAAATTTCCCAAAAATTGTGTTGGAAGACCGGTTTCTACTAATTCTTGATTTCTTTGAAAAAGGTATATTTCCAGAGTGCCTTAGGACCACCATTATTATTATTATTCCACTTCATATGTGTGGTGAAAAATTTAATGCATACAACTATAGACCTATTACTACCGGTACTAACCAAAATTATTGAGAGAGTTATAAAAGCCCAACATATATGTCCTTTCTCGTTAAAAAAATATCACAGTCCTTTATTTTTTTTTATTATTAACCTTGATCGCAAAACTCACAGAACTAAAGAGAAATTTCACACACCGTCACATTACCATCTTCTTCTTTGTGTGCCGTCTTCTACCGAAGGTTGGTGACCATAAAACGATAGGTTTCTCTGTTATGTGCCGCATGTATTATGTTCGCAGCTTCTGGTACTTGAAACCATTCTCTCAGCCAGGATTTCTTCTTTTTGCCCAAACCTCTTCTATCTTCAATCTTACCTTCCATGATAAGCTGTAGCAGACTGTACTTATCATTACGGAACACATGGCTCAGGTATGACGCTTTCCTCCTTTTAACAGTTGTTAACAATTCCACCTCTTTACCCATTCGTCTTAATACCTCTGTGTTGGTCACTCTGTCGGTCCAAGGTATTCTCAGTATGCGTCGATACAGCCACATTTCTAGAGCCGCTAACTTCTTTATAGTTGCTGCTGTTAACGTCCACCCTTCAACTCCGTAAAATAGCGTAGAGAGTACGTAGCATTTCGTGGCGCGCCATCGGAGGTTAACGCTTAGGTGGCGGTTGCTTAAGAGCTTTCTCATTTTAATGAATTTGGATCCTGCTATTTCAATTCGGATCTTAATCTCTACGTCTGGGTCCCACTTATCATTTACTGTATATCCCAGATATTCCAGATATTTCAGATATCCCAGATAATAATTATCCCAGATGGTAATGTGTATACAGTACAGTATATACGGGATATACATTATCATTACAAATCAATTATGCAGTACGTATATTACTTAACCAAACGAATGGTAAGTTTTTGTCGCAGCTGCTTTCTGAACGTTCGTATAAATGCTGCCATAGCTCCAGATATGTAGAGCGATGTGATCGAAAAGATAGTTTCTGCATGTTGTTTTCATGGTAACCGAATGTCTTTATTGGGGGTTAGCAGATCAGCTTCGAATATACACTTGAGTGCAGAACAATCGACTTAAAAGCGATATTTGAGATTACACCTTTTGTTTTAATGTAAGAAGTATGAAAATAGCAAGATGTAATGTGCAAACAATAAATTTATTATTGAACTTACGAAAACCGCTATTTCATTATTTGGAAGACGCATTATAAAAACAATATGCAATACAAACATAGTTTCTCAAATATTCAGCATTGGAACTATCCCAAGAAAGACGTAATAAACAGAGAAATCATTAATTACAAAATGAATTTTTTTGTTTTTCAGTATCTGATATTACCACCTTTATTCCTAATTACACTTTCCAACCAATTTCGCATGGATCGGATGACTTTTCTAATAAATTCTTGAGGCATTGCTTCCCATTTATCATTAAGCGCAGCTCTCAATTCCATTATGCTCCTTGGTGCATGATTTCTGTTCCGGACCCTTCGTTTAAGCTCATTTCAAACATGCTCTATTGGATTTATGTTCGGGCTCAACGCAGGCCAATTTATTGTAGGTATACCGATCTCAGTCAGATAGGTGGTGGTGACTCATGCGGTATGACATCGTGCATTATCATGCAATAAAATAAAGGCATTACCAATGAATCCCGCAAATGGAACCACATGTTCCTCCAAAATATCCCTGATGTAACGATCCGCCGTTAAACCTCCTCCACGTCATCCACCAGGCACAAAAACTAACTCGGTTTTCCCATTCATGGAAATGCCTGCCCAAGACATACAAGAACCGCCTCCATATGACACAATTTCTCGTATAAAACATTGAGCAAATCGTTCCCCTGGCCTTCTATAGACTCGACGCCTCTTGTCATTGCCATGTAGGCAGATCCTACTTTCGTCGGAGAATAATATCTGACTTCATTGATACCCGTCCCAATCCAGATGTTCGCGATCAAATTCTAGTCGCCTTAGCTTCTGGGCTGCAGTTAGCTTGGGACCCATAGCTACCCTCTTTGGTGTCAGGTTGGCTGTTTTCAGTCTCCTTCTGACTGTCCAAACGCTGGTAACCACACCTCGAACCTCTCTAAGCTCTTCTTTGAGATTAACACCAGTCAAATATCGATTTCTAAAAATTAGATACAAGAAATCGATCATCTCTCTCTGCTGTTATTCGTTTACGACCTCCTCCTTGTCGGCGGACATAATCACCACTATCTTGGGACCGACGATACATTCGGAACACAGCAGATTGGCTTAAATTTAGTCGATTTGCCAGGCTCTCTGGCTCAGGTCTTCTCTCAATAATGCTACTGCTTGAGCTGCTTTGACGTATGTGGTATCCATTTGTTATAAAGTTGCGAACTTAATTCACCGATATATTAGTGGATTGCTGTGGAAATTGATGCTTACGATGTTAACCAAATGCGCTAAGTCGGTGCGTGTCGATTTCAATGGGTCAAATTATGACCCCCTCTCTACGTATTGCATTATTTATTTGTAATACGTCACCCGATTTCCCAAAAATCAAAACTTTTTTCAAACTCAATAATGAGGTTAATAATTGTACACTAAATATTTTTAAATTTACACCTTTCTTGATTGAAACAGGAGACGAACTTTCGCAAAATAATTTTGAGTCGATTTTTTTGCGCTCAAGTGTAGTTTAGATCCTTAAAACATATAATTAAAATATTATGTATTGTAAAATTTAGTTCAGTTAGACAAATATACTGTAATTTAATAAAGTTTTAATAGAAAAGTAAATGAAGTTTAAACACAAATGTGTAAATATAAAATAGGAAAATATCAAATACAATTTTAACTGTTTGTATAAAATTTTTCTAGCTAGGGTGCACGCCGTATTTATTAGTGGTGCTATTTAAAATCATATTTATATAATATCAATACTTCCAAACCAAAATTTTATTACATTTTCTTAAGTACAAAAATTCCTTCCAAACCTTTTTTTATTTTTTTTAAGACTATTTAGTATGATATTCTTTTTAAAACAATACTTCAAAACAGTACCTTTTATCGCCTAACAAGGTTAAGATGTCAGAAAAAAGGACTCTCTGTAAAGCAAAACCCCTGTTCTGTTCTTAATAACAAACAAACGAAAAACATCAAACGAAGTATTGTGTGAGAAAATGGTCTAACAATGCGTATGTCACTAGCCAATAAGATTTATTAAAGTATTGTGAATCAAGACAGTTTACAGGTTTGCTTTAAGTATAATGTGTAAGAATCGTGTTGCTTCCATTTATTTTCAGGGGGTGTTTGTAATATAATTTTAAGTTTAATTTTGTATGGCGGCTGAATGGAAGTTTGTGATATTTTAATGTAATTATATTTTACATTGTATGTTTTTGTAAATTTAGGTTGTTGTTTTTTTTTTTTCGTACTTTATTGAGCGTTATTTTTAATTATATTACCAATTAGTAAAAGCCATTTTAAAAAATGTCTAAAATATTTTCTAAAATAAATATCAAAAGCCCATTTCAAATAATATTTGTGCAGGTACTCTCCAGGGCTTGTTAAAATATGATAGTGTAACAAATATGCAAAGTTTAAGTTCCACGTTTGACATTCTTTGAATCCATGATATTCGTAGGATTCTTCTGTAACACCAAAATTCATAGGCGGCCGACTTATTCAGATGGACTTGTTTTAGTGTCCATGCTTCCAAGCCATAAAGAAGAGTAGAAAACACTTTACCTCGAAGCATTCTCAGGCGTAGTTCTAACCTAATATCCCGACAACAAAGAAACTTTTTAAGTTTAATGAATGATGCACGTGCTATATGCGAGTCCTAATTTCTTTGGTTTGGTCTACATCTGATGTTATCCATGTTGTTAAGTATTTATAGTTATTAACACTCTCAATTTCAGTATCTTCAATAGTCAATTGGATATTTGCATGTGCAGATTTAGTCATGATCATGTATTTAGTTTTCTTTAAATTTCTCTTCAGTCCGTACTTATGACAGCGTTCATTTAGGAGTTACATTACGTTCTGAAAATCATTGTTGTTATCCATTGAAAACTTTCCGCATGCACTTAATATAGAAAAAGAACAAGAAAACCTGGAAGACAAAAGAGAGAAAGTAAGCGGAACAGACGAGAGGGAAGAGGAACCACCAACGATTCTTGGAGTTAAAGACGCAGTTAAAAAACTAACTAGAAATAAATTACCTGTATTAGATAATATCCCAGCTAAACCGTATACAAAAGGTGGCCACGATACCATCATGGCACTACAGCACCTGATAAAAAAAAGATGGACATATAAATCCCTCTTCAGTGATTGGAATATTTGAATATTTTGCACCATAAACAAAAAAGTAGATATCTTTGAATACTTTTACCACAGAGATGTGGTTAAAGTAAAATTATTTACCACATCTCCATTATACTTTGCCATCGTATGGCACCCTGTTTAGAACAAATAATGGGAAGATACCTGAGTGGTTTAGAGGTGGTAAATGGACAATTCATCAGATTACAACCCTAAGACAAATTAGAAAAAAAAACACTGAAATATGGCATTTATACTGATCACATATTTATAGACCACAAGGCAGCCTATGACTTTGTAAATAGAATAAAATATTTAGAGCAACGAAAGAGCTAGAAGTACTGAGTGAGTTGGTATATTTAACCTTTAAAATCTTAGGTGTAACTACAGTAAGAGAGTCTTTCTAGAAATGGCTTTTATAGCAGTGTGATAACTGTATCAACAAAAAATCAGATATTAAACATTTGAGTGAAATATACTCCTATTTGATAGACTTGGATAAGAATAGACGAACCAAAGGTGATAGGTTTACCTGAGATCTGTAGCTTAATTTATTAATAATGTTGATTGCTGATAAACTACCTAAACTGTTTAACTTAATATGATAATGACCAAAAATAATTGCGCTATCTATTTATATAAAAAAAAATTATACATCAAATAAATGTCTAACCTAAGATTCTTAAATCTGTCAGATATAGTAAATAAAATTTTTATTTATTTTAACATTATACACATTAATTTCAATTGTAAACGTTAAATGTGTAAATTCTGTACCTTAGTTGTAGTTTTTATTTATTGTTATGTATAATTGCTTCCAATTAAACGTCTTGACAAATTTTTTCACTTAGTAAAAAAAAACTAATTCATCATTATGTAAGAGATACCTAATGACCATCATTGTAGCTTTCCCTGATGATGCCCATGAAAATAGTCGAAATATATTGGATATACAGTAATCTCTCTCTATAACGATTCCCTATATAACGATAATTCCTCTATATCGATGAAAATAGTAAACGTTGGTTTGTTCGTCATAAGAAAAATGTATTAATTCTTTCTCTATACCGATATCGTTCTCTCTTTATAGCGATAACTTTTTAGCGAATTATAACTTTGTGTTTTGAAAGGGAGTTTTTAAAAATTATTTTATTTACAAATTTACAAAAATTAACAAACAAAAGTTATGAAACAAAAACTATGAAGCAAAAGTTAAGTAGCAAAAGTTAACTAGCAAAATATATGAAGCAAAAGTTAACTTTTGCTACTTAACTTTTGCTTCATAGTTTTTGTTTCATAACTTTTGTTTGTTAATTTTTGTAAATTTGTAAATAAAATAATTTTTAAAAACTCCCTTTCAAAACACAAAGTTATAATTGGCGCAGTCAGTAGGATACGTGCGGATCGGAAATGAACATTTTACACATCAAGTGATAGAACTTTTTCGGTTTTTGGTGTTTCAACATCGTAGTGCTTATCCAAATCGAACCTCTACCCTACAGTGGTATCAACGAGAAGAAGCAGAGTTCCAGAGGAAGCAAAAGTTCGGAGAAGAGAAGCAGGTGCTCCAGATAACTGTAAGTGCCTTTCCTTTTCGCCTTTACTTTCATACATTTGTGAGGATAGATAGATTAATTTTTGAATTTTTGAATAAGAATTTGAATTTTTTGAATAAGAATACTGATATTTTTTATCCATTTTAATACATATTTATGTTATTGAAAATATTTATTTTTATTGAATAATTTTTGAAATATTTGAAAATATTTATATTGCGTATATATTTTTTTTATAATACATAATTCTATACAATTTTGTGAAATATTTTGACAAATAATTTTATTTGAAAATATGGCTACTGCAACTCAAACTCAAACTCCCCTTAACTGGGATTTTCTCAAATCAAAATTAAAAAATATTAAACCCTACGACGGAGATTCCAATACTCTCAACAAATTTATCTTTAGATGCAACGAACTAATACAAACATATTCTACATATAACGATCCAGATTTAAATAAACACATTTTGGAATGCATACAAGATAAACTAGTTGGAAAAGCAGAAGCACTAGTAGGATATCGCATGGAACTAACGACATGGAGTAGTATAAAGAGAGCATTAGAACAATGCTTCGCAGATAGACGTGATTTAGACTGCTTAATGCAAGAACTAACACGAACTAAACCATTTAAAAATGAAACACTCCATAATTTTGGAACAAGAATACAATTATTAAAAAGCAATGTAGCCCAAAGAATAAGGTACGATACTAGTATAGAGCATGCAGATAAACTATGCCAAATTAACCATTGTGATAAAATCGCACTGAACACTTTTATTGCAGGATGTACAGGTGTTCTTAAAAATAATATGCACCTTAGGAAACCCAGTTCTCTTGAAGATGCCATTGCATATGTCGACGAGTTTCATAATTTTGAAAATTTATATGGACATTCTAGTAATAATTTTTCAAAAAACAATCATAATTTTAAGTCACACAATTCCTTTAATCCATCTTACAGGCCAAATCAGCCTAGCAACCATTATCGTCCCCAAAATTCTAATCCCACACATCAATATCAAACAAATCCAAATTTTACTTATCAAAATCAAAACCCTTTCAATTCTAACTTTTTATATCGAAATCAAGGTTATCAAAACCAAAATTCTTTAGCACCCCAACATTCTCAGAATCACTTCACATCTTAGAATCGTTCCACAAACTTCCGACCAGAAAGTAATGTATTCAGGCCCAACCGAATTCCTAATGATCGGTTACCTAAGCCACAACCTATGTCAATAGCATCCAGAAATACATTAAATTCAAACGCTAGATCAAATCCCAATAAATACAATAATTATCGAAGAAATTATTTCCCTAGACGAATTCCTGATACTATAGCTGAGGAGCTATACACAAATAATTATCAAAACGAAAATAATAATCCAAGAGAACCACAACATGAACAAGTAAATAGCTATTTTAGAAATTCTGAGTACGATTTACCACAAAACGGTCAAGGTGACCAAAATTTTCAGATAGATGCCTCGGAAAGGAAACAGTCAATATAGAAATAAATTTGAATAATCCCCTACCATATATTGAAGTAGGAAATTTAAAAATAAAATTGCTAATTGATACCGGTAGTGCTAGGTCTTTGCTACGACCAAGTATCGCCGAAAAATATTTTCCTAATTGCATATACCAGTCAAATGTAGATATTATAACTGCTCTTTATACTAAGACTATTAAATATCAAGCTGAAATACCAGCATTTCCAGAATTCAGAAGTAACTTTTATATTCATTATATCTTATATGATTTTCACTAATATTTTGATGGAATCTTAGGATTAGAAGATATGATGAGAATGAACTTAGTTATAGATTTTACTAATAAACGACTGTATAATAACAATGTTACGATACCGATTAAATTTAGAGGACCAATGGATATTAAATTTGAATTTAATATAGGTGCACAAGAAAGAATGCTTTATCCTCTTCCTGTCAGTATACCTAATGGAGAAATAATGATCGAAGAAACATATATTTAGAAGAAGTTTATATACCTGAAACATTAACATTAGCAAAAAATGGCTATGCTATAATGGAAATAATAAACACGGCAGACAAACCTTTGAAGATAACTTTACTAAGACCAATAGACGTATACCCCTTTGAAAACGCAAATTATGAATTATACAGTTTCACTTATTTTAACAAAAAACCTAATGAGAAATGTAATAAGAGAAACAAAATAGACTTAGGAAACCTTATAAGGACAGACCACATGAATTCAGAAGAAAGAGAAAATATAATTAAGCTATGTAGAGAATTTTCAGATATATTCCTAAAAGCAGGAGATCCCTTGACATTTACTTCCAATGTCAGACACATCATAAAAACTACAGACGAAGTTCCTATACATTGTAGATCTTATAGATATCCTACTGACTGCGCCAATTATAACTTTGTGTTTTGAAACGGAGTTTTTAAAAATTATTTTATTTACAAATTTACAAAAATTAACAAACAAAAGTTATGAAACAAAAACTATGAAGCAAAAGTTAAGTACCAAAAGTTTCATAGCAAAATATATGAAGCAAAAGTTATATTAATTGAAAAGTCCCTCTATTTATAATATTGTATTGCGTCGTTTCTATTCCCCTATAATGTGCAGATTCTGTGGAATCCAGTGGCGTAACTAGCGTTCAATAGTTGATGACAAATGTGTTATTGTGTTTAAAGTTCACACTACCTAAGTCACGAGTGGCAAGGTCATTGTCCAGCGGTTGTTTTGTTTTGCGCTTAAGGAATCCGGCCATCCATTCTACTCATTCTTATCAGAGAATTAAGTGACTCAAGTTTATTGTTCGGGCGGCTTACCTAACTGTTATCACACAGATGTTGTCATCTATTGACGACTTTTCATTTCCAGTTTGAGTTGTGTCTTAGTATGTCAACAGTCAACATGTTTTCGAAAAAGCGTAAAGTGCTCTCGGTGGAGGAAAAGTTATCGATAACTTGAGCAATAGAGAAAGGTAAAAAGCAATCGGATGTCGTTCGCCGGACGGGGCTGTCTCAGTCAACTGTGTTTACGATATAGAAGGACAGAAAAAAGTGGCTTAAAGCGGAGATGGAGGGCGGTAGCAGGAAGAAGTTGCGGAAACCTCAGCACAAAGATTTAGATCGCGCTATGCTTCAGTGGTTCCACCAGCAGCGTATGAACCATATTCCACTTTTTGGGCCTGTGGTCAGGACAAAAGCTGAGTTTTTTGCAACTGAACTTGGAATTGAGAATTTCAAAGCATCTGAGGGTTGGCTAAGCAAGTGTAATCTGCGGCACAAGATTAACTACAGCCAAATCAGCTGAGAGGCTCGCGATATTAACAAAAACGTAACGGATGATTGGCTAGAAAACGTGTGGCCTGGACTGAAGGCACGATATGCTTCAGACGACATTTTCAATGCGGATGAGACTGGATTGTTTTTTAAAATGACACCAAACAGAACTTTAAAATTTAAATTGAAAAAATGCGTTGGTGGAAAGCTCTCTAAGGAACGCATTACAGTTTTAGTGGCCGCCAACATGACAGGTTGGTGAAGGGAAAATTGTTAGTGATAGGGAAGTCGAAAAACTCGCGTTGCTTTAAAAACATAAAAAATCTACCGGTGACCTATAAAGCAAACAAAAGTGCGTGGATGACCTCGGAAATTTTTGAAGAAGCGATAAGAATAGAAAGAAAGAAAGTGGGATATCGAGCTTAAAGGGAAAAAAATTCTTTTGCTTGTAGACAATTGTCCTGCTCATCCTGTATTGCGCGACCTTCAAAACATCGAACTCTGTTTTCTGCCAGCAAACACAACGAGTGTCCTTCAGCCCATGGACCAAAGTGTCATCAAGAGTTTGAAAAGCCATTACATGAGAAGACTTTTGATGGAATTGGTTAAAAATAATGGAGATCTTAAACTAAACATTCTTGACGCCATCCTAATGATTAGTAAATCCTGGGACGAGGTGACGAGCAATACAATAAAACATTTCTTCAAACACGCAGGATGGCTAGAAAATCAAGGATTGACTGATAATGAAGATGACCTGCCATTAGATGTTTGGGCCAGACAGTTTGAACTTACTGTCACCTACGGACCGGAAGAGCTAACAGATTTTGAAGAAGTCGATGAAAATGTAGCTACAACATCTGGACTTTCTGACGAGGACATCCTGCAAGCAGTTCGTGTAGAAGAAGAAGAAAACAGTGACTCGGAAGTGGAAGCAGAGCCAAAACCAGCTTCGACTCATCAGCAGGCATTGGATGCGGCAAAAGTACTGCATCTATTCTTCATCTACCAGGAAGACGATATGAGTGCTGTGGAAGATTCGATGCGTCTTCAGGACAAGATCAGGTCAGTTCTGTGGAAAGGGAAAAGAAGACAGACCAAGGTGACAGTCTTTTTTGGTAATTTAGGCTAAATATATTTTACAGTAGCATATTATTTTTTTTATTGTACAGTACACATGTTCTAATTGTACAGTCATTTTTTATACTGTATTGCTTATATTATTCGTTAATAAATCTATGTGGAATACAATGTTAATTCATTTATATTCGTTTTGATAATTTGTTTAAATTAAAATAGGTTATTTAGTACAGTATTATTAATATTACAGTACCGAATTTTATCTCTCTCTGTATAACGATCTCTCCTTATAACGATGAAAATTCCCGGTCCCTTGCATATCGTTATAGAGAGAGAGGACTGTAGTAAAAAGAGTACACTGTGCCCATCAGCTGTTTACCCAATATTATTTTACAAAAAAAATCCTAAAAATGTCACATTTTATCTATAACTTTGAAACATTTCGTTTATATTAATTTTTAGTGTCATATTGATATTATTATGGTTGAGTAGTCACTGCCCTTTTTCATAGCAACACTAACCCTACTCGTTTTCATTTCACTTGTTATTGACACGGGTGACATGTGTGGAATATGTAAACAGATAAGATCAAATCATCTGGATAATTTTATTAATGAAAACTTTTACTTGAGTTCAAGGTCGCGTAGAAGGGTTTTAGGGGACAAGAACAAGCATAAATTTGGTTCATTTACTGGTAACATAAAAGAGTCACTGTTGAATGTTATTTATCTTTTCAATCGTTTTATTCAAATCAAAATTTTAGGAAACTAGATAGTAAACAATTTAAGATTTCTGTCAATGACCGCGTAATGGATATCAAAAGACACCTACATACAGTGTTTGTTGTTTAGGTACCAACATAATACATTATATTATGTGGTAATTCTTACAATGTCATCCACTAGCAATAAGATGAATTTTGAGAACATGTACACAAGTAAGTATTGTATTACGATACTGGTGACAAATTCTGAATATAAACCGATAATACCCTATTTTTATGCGGGTTTGATGTCAAAATTGTTTTTATTTTAACTAATGTATTATATTGCTTAAAATACCAGATAATTTATTTTATTTATTAAATGGGGGTTTGTCCCATGACAGAATATTAGTTACATAACAAAGAATTATTTAAAAATATCACTTAAATTCTCTAAAAAAAAAACAATTTCTTAAAACTAATAACAAATAGCATTTCTAATCTAATCTAATCTATGCAAAATATAATCAATCAATCAATCAATCAATAATGCCTTTTTATTTTTCAATAAAAAATTACAATACAATATTCTCTTTTAGCGACATTTGTTCTTCTTGGCACATGCCATCAGGAGGGTTGGCAAATAAATATTATTCTCTAATATACAAAAAATTACACTAAGGCTTATTCTATTTAACAGGGTCATTAAAATTAATAAAAACTAAATTAAGTAAATATTTATACTAATGTTGTAGTAATAAACTAAATTCCAAATCCTGCAGTATTTTTCCAGTTCATTAATCATCCGCTGTAGCACCTTCGGATTGATTGCCTTCAAAATCAAGCATATAATAAAAGTCTTTTAATCAAACCATTTATTTCCAAATCGCCTCTTAATGCTTCATGTAGGTCATTCAAGAAAAGCGCAAACAGCAATGGACTTAAAAGACATCCCTCTCTCACTCCTACATTACAGTTAAACCATTCAGATAGACCTTCGCTTGGACAGACTGCCGATTTTGTATTCGCGAACAAACTTTTTAACAAATTCAGCACTTTAGTAGATAATTCTAAGTAACTCAACTTGTAAAAAAGCGCCAGCTGATCAACTGTATCAAAAGCCGCATTAAAGTTCACAAAAAATGTACAAACATTTTTTTAACTCGTGCATGTTGGATTTTTGCTATACTCGTAAGATGAAAAACGTTCTCTCTAGTTGAATAGTCGGTTCTATATCCTGTCTGGAACTCATTTAAAATGTTATTATTGTGTACCCACGAGGTAAGCCTGGTCAAAGTCAAAGCTGTGATAAATATATAACAGCTTTAATTTTTTTATATATAAAGAAGGAAGAGAGGAAGAGCAAGAAAAAAGGATCTAGATTAAAATGATATCGAGTGTTTAAAATTTTACAAAACCAAATTAAAAGTTTAAAGTTTTTCTGTAAAAAACATACAGTGACAGCGATGTGTAAAGGAATACACAATAAGTATGCATATTAGGTGTAAATTTTATTTGATTCGTCACATTTGCAAGTTATAAACACGCAACTCACGGATTCAGTTATACTCAATACATACGAAACTTAAAATGTAAGTACACAAAATTTAATTACCGAGCAATATAATCTTGTGAAAGACAGAAATCCATCCCAATCACAACTCGAAAGGCAGAAACAGGTATTTAATTGTATCCCAAATGATCAGGGACCTTATCATGTTTATGTAGAAAACAACCAAACTAATTTTTCGGGTAAACTAAATAATTTAATAGATGGTGATATAATTTTAACAAATTATTCAGAACTGGATAATAAGATAATATAATTCGCAATAAAATAAAGGATTCAAAAATCGCCAATTACCTTATCAGCAACAAAAACGCTAAAGTGTTTATTGATAACAATTTAAATATTTATGTTCCCAAATTTATTGTTGTCAAACAGGGTGTAATACGAGATACTGCGACGAAATTTTCTTTCCATCCCCTTCCCCCTATAGCACTCTGATGCGAGTTACAGTACAATGACCGCTACCATCCAGTAAGTTCCACCACGTGGATTCCAACACGGGGCTACCGCTTGAACATTCTGGACTAAATTGCGACGTATTGAACAGCAAGATCAGCAATTAATAAATTATAAAAACACCATGTTAAAATCAATATTTTTCAGTCTGATTAATTAAAAGTCTGATTTAAAATATAGTCTGATTTAAATTATTGTTGTTACTAAAATCTTTGTAAGTCGAAATAAAAGTTTTAATTGTGAAGTTCAGTTTTTAAAAAAGTGTTTTTCCCAAGAACATTCATAATTGGCGCAGAGTCAGTACGGAAGTGGAAGAGTCTTTATAGATCCTCGTCACTTTTAAGTGTTTGTCCACTGTTCCAAGAACCAGCCCCAGGGAAACCGTCTGCAGAGTTCACCCGAGGGAATTAGAGAATTAGAATTTAGAAGAAGCCTTCAGGAGCAAAGGAATGCACATCGGCATCGTCTTTATCCTGTAAGCGATTTTATTATTACTTAGAATTAAGAAGATTAGATTTTGAAAGAATTTTTAATAAATCAGACTCCTCTGAGTCCTTAGATTGAATCAGAGCTAGATTAGAAGATAAATTAAACAAAGATTTGAATAAATTAACACAAAGATTAAAGTAATTTAAAAATATCTCCTCTAAGTCCTTAGATTGACTTTAGAGTCAGATTTAGACAAAATTGAATAGCTTAATAAATACTATATATTAATAAACATAGAGATTAATAGATAGAAAATAAGTAGATTAAGATTTATATATTTATATATTGATTATTGAAAATTACTATACCGATTTGACTATTGACTATATATTATATTGAAAATTTTTAAAACATGGCAGTTCCACAATTTGACGTTAAAAATTTATGCATTCTTCCAAATTTTGACGGAAATCCAAATGAATTACATGAATTTATTAAAGTTTCTACAATACTTCTAAACCATTATTATGACAGACTTAATGCAGCGAATATACAAAACAAATTTTTGCTTCATGGTATTATCAGTAAATTAACAGGTAGAGCCAAGGAAGTTATATCTGTATATGGATGCGAAAGTTGGGACGAAATAAAAAACACATTAATTCAAAATTTTGGAGACCAGAGAGACGAAAATTCGCTTACAAGGGATCTAGTAAATTTAAGACAAGGCTCAACAGAATCTATTATGCATTTTTACGAAAAAATCATGGGACTTTTAAGCTGTATTAATAATTACCTAGAATTACATACCATAAATGCCGATATTAAAAGGAGCAAACAAGAATTTTTCCGTCAACAAGCTCTTACAACATTCTTAGCAGGCCTACGAGAACCAATGGGCTCTGTTATCAGAGCAATGAGACCAGGAAGTTTAGCCACGGCAATACAATACGTACAGGAAGAAAATAATGTTCGATATCTTCAAAAAAATCAAATAAGTCAACCTTCAACATCAGGAAGAAGTGAAAATTATCAAGAACGCCGACCTCAGAGACAGCAGATGCCTGTACAAATCCAGAAACCATTGTACCAGCAGACAAATTTTGCACCTCCACGATGGCAGCAACCAATGAGACAATTCTATCCGCAGAATCAGTTTCAGCAACCACATCGGCAACAAAACTTCGATCAATTTAGACAAAATTCAAACCCTCCAGCATTCAGGACCCAGAACCAGTCAAATGTATGGGCACCCAAACCTGGACAGTCAAAACAGTCTAGACCAACACCTATGAGTGGAATATCAGAAACCACAACCAGAGGCCGTCAAAATTTTACACCAAATTACCGAGCACAGCCAAAATTCACCGTAGAAGAACTTTACAATATACAATGCCACGGAGATGAGCAAGAAGAGAATGCCAACTACAACGATTACTACGAACCTGAATACGACAATTTTCTACAAGATACATACGAAAATCAACCAACCGAATACGAAGAAAACGTAAATTTTCGAGAGGACCCCCCAGAAGCAATCGGAACGTAATTGAACTTCATTCATTTCCCGACAAGAAGGAGCTACCTTACATCGAAATTTCTAAGCCTTCTTTACGACTTTTAATCGATACAGGATCTACAAAGTCATTTCTTAATCCAGAAATAGCTTCTTCATATTTTCCAAGTTACATAAAACACGAACCCTTTGTCGTCACATCAATTTTTCAAAACTATTCTCAAAAATATTGTGCCGAAATTCCTTCATTTTCAGAATTTAATTCTGACAGCAAAATGAAATTCTACCTCTTTAAGTTTCACAAAACTTTCGATGGTCTTATTGGCCTCGACAATCTAAAACTCTTCGAAGCCCAATTAAACTTCCCTAAATCGCTCCTAGTTACAAAAGATTCTACAATCCCCATTAAATATTACGAAACAAATAAAACACAATTTTATTCCATTCATTTGAAAGCAAATTCTATTAGCCAAGTGAAAATTCCTGTCAAAGAAGAAAAAGGAACCATCATTATTCCTACCCAAAAAGTACAAGGCGTCGTAGTACGAGAAGCCCTTACTAACGCCGAGAACCACCTCGCCTGGACCGAAATTGCCAACTTCACGTCAGAACCCATTCATCTTTCTCTTATGGAACCACTCGAAAGCAATAAAATAGACATTCAAGATTTCCATATATATTCCATGGAAACAACCTCCGGACCAGACTACAGACAAGATATCGACGACTTAATTAAAACCGAACATCTTAACGAAGAAGAAGAGGAACAAGTTCGCCACCTATGCCGAAAATTCTCCGATATATTTCACCAACCAGACACTCCTCTCAGCTTTACTAACGAAGTTAAACACCACATCAGAACCAAGGATGAAGAGCCTGTATATACGAAATCATACCGGTATCCGTATGTACACAAGGAAGAAGTAAGGAAACAAATCTCTTCAATGTTAGAGCAAGGGATCATTCGACCAAGTCAATCGCCATGGTCCTCGCCTATTTGGGTCGTGGCAAAGAAACCCGATTCATCCGGTAAAATAAAGTGGAGGATAGTAGTAGATTATAGAAAGGTCAACGAGAAAACAATTGACGACCGATACAGAATCCCTCACATTAGCGATATTTTGGACAAATTGGGAAGATGTCAATATTTTACGACCCTCGACTTAGCAAGCGGATTTCACCAAATCGAGATGGCTGAAGAAGACATTCCCAAAACAGCATTTAATGTGGAAAATGGACACTATGAATATTTAAGAATGCCTTTTGGACTTAAGAACGCTCCGTCCACGTTCCAACGTATGATGGACAACGTCTTGAAGGGACTTCAAGGAGAAATATGCCTCGTCTATATGGACGACGTAATAGTATATTCAACATCACTACAGGAACATATAGTAAATCTCACAAAGGTATTTCAACGACTAAGAGAAGCTCGACTAAAAATCCAAGTCGACAAATGCGAATTCTTAAAAAAGCAAGTTAATTTTCTAGGACACGTAGTCACACAAGAAGGCATAAAACCGAATCCAGCGAAAATTGAAGCAATAGAAAAATATCCAATACCGAAAACAGCGAAAGAAATAAGAGCATTTCTTGGACTACTGGGATATTACAGGAAGTTTATTCGAGACTTCGCAAAAATCACAAAACCTCTAACAAGATGCTTAAAAAAGGATGCAAAGATCGAACATACACCCGAATTCGTAGAATGCTTTGAAACGTGCAGGAAATTATTAATGAATGAGCCATTATTGCAATATCCAGATTTTTCCAAACCGTTTAACCTCACAACAGATGCCAGTAACTTCGCTATCGGTGCAGTACTTTCCCAAGGACCAGTTGGCAGTGATAAACCAATCGCCTTTGCTTCCAGGACACTAAATGAAACCGAAACCAAGTACTCAACAATAGAAAAGGAAATGTTAGCAATGGTGTGGGCAACTAAGTATTTTCGACCTTACCTATTTGGAAGAAAATTTAAAATACTTTCAGACCACCGTCCTTTGCAATATCTATTCTCCCTAAAGGAACCCAACTCCAAACTAGTACGTTGGAGATTAAAATTAGAAGAATTTGACTACGAAGTAATTTACAAAAAAGGCAAAGCTAATACAAATGCGGACGCACTGTCTCGAATCGAAATACACACAAAGGAAACTAAGGACATCGATTCACAAATTAAGGAAGTCTTTGATGATTTAGTAGACATGGAAGACGATGGATGGTCAACGACTAATAATCCAGATGCAGATCGAATAATCGACGAGATTGTAGAAGAAAAAGCAACAGAATTAATTCCAGAAAACATCCCAGAAGATACTGTTGAAAACGAAGATCAAAACATTTCAGAAGGCACTGTCGAAAACGAAGATCAAAACATGGACGAAGACGGAAATGAAACAATACATACAGCAGTAGAAAACCCAATTCTTGGTATACCTATTTCGGAAAAACCACTTAACTTCTACAATAACCAAATTATAGTCAAAATCGTCAACTACAATCCACGACCTCCAGCAATTATACAAACCTTTCCGAATAAAAGACGTTATCATATCCAGCTGTCGAGAGATCAGTTAAAAGCTGATACCATAAAAATTTTTAAGGAACACCTCAACCCGAAAAAGAAATATGCAATTTTATTTGAAGCAGAAGAAGAAATTTTTGCAGAAATTTGCGAAATTATCAGGAAAACTTTTAAAAACAACGCATATGACTTAGTAAAGTGCAATCTTTTATTGGAAGATGTTAACCTAGAAGAACAACAAAAAGAGATTATAAAAAACTATCATGAAGGAAAAACGAACCATAGAGGAATAGCTGAAACAGAAAGTCAAATAAGGAAACGATATTACTGGCCTAATATGAAGAAGGACATAGAAGATATCATAAACTTTTGCGATATATGTCAAGAAAATAAATACGACAGACTTCCTCCCAAACCAAAATTTATGGTTACACCAACTCCCACTAAACCACTGGAAATAGTTCACATTGATTTATTCCAGGCTGATGGACAGAAGTTTCTAACCATAATAGACGCATTTTCGAAGTATGGGCAAGCCTACCCAATAAATGGAGGAAATGCAATCAATGTACTCAACGCCCTATTGATTTTTATAACACATCATGGACTCCCAACAATGATAGTAGCCGATAATGGTACGGAATTTAAAAATGGAGTAATACAAGAATTTGTAGACTCTCATAAAATCTCAATCCACTATACAACACCAGAGAATCCGCAATCCAACGGGATGATTGAGAGATTTCATTCTACGTTAATCGAACATCTTCGAATCCTAAGGAACACCAAAGCAAAGCTCTCGATTAAAGAACAAATGCTATACGCTATAATTGGGTACAATAATTCCATACATTCAGCAACGAAGTTAAGACCCATCGACATATTAAACGGACATATCGACGCAAAAGATCCCTTTGACGTTGACATACAGAAAGTAATACTGAACAATTATATCCAAAATCATAGAGAGATAACAAAGGAATTATATAAGGAAGTAAACCAACAAATACAAGAGAATAAAAATAAAGTCATTGAAAATAGAAATAAATCGAGACAAGACCCTATTACGTATAAACCAAGCACAAAAATCTATACACGAAAAACAGTTACCAGAAATAAATTACTTCCGCGATATTCCGCAAAACATATAAAAAGAAATAACGAAGTGACTGTAAAAACATCAAAAACTACAGTTCACAAGAAAAACATAAAACATCAACCTAAATCAAAAACTAATTCTAAACCGTCCGCACAGGATCACCCTGACGATGAGAGAAGAAGAGAAGATCAAGGACCTGAAAGACAACCCAGGATTAATTCCCCTCAACCTGGGACAAGCAAAGATTCATACTAGTACACACGATTTCATATACTTTTTCAAACTACTACCAATAAAAGAAGAATTTGACAGAATTGAAACCAGTACGACGCAAAGACCACAGCAGTTCAAAATGGACTTAACCATTACCTTTTTCGTGTATTATATTTATCCTTCATTTTCTTGTCCTATCTTATTAATCTTAACTTATCCGTCCAAACTAATCTCATCAATCTTCCGCCCAGATACAAATTCAAAACCCCAATCCAGAGTTACATAAATTCAAGGACAACCATCCCAGAGCAACCGCTAATGCTTCCCAAAATAAGGACCATAGATATTCAAACAGCGATTAAATTCAAATCATTAAGGATTTGAATCATCAATTCTCTAAGGAAGATGAACATCTAGAGACAATTAATCCGAAATTATGGAACCATAGCCATAACCATTTTTGGATGACTCCTTTATATATCTTTATTACAATAATCTGCCTCTATATATGTTACAGGTATAAAACAAATAACAAAAAAAAACCTAGCGACGAAACTCCAGAAGAGGCCAACTCAACAGTTCTGTTCGTCCCTCACAAAACTTCTTCAGGGGATGGAGTAGTTACAGTACAATGACCGCTACCATCCAGTAAGTTCCACCACGTGGATTCCAACACGGGGCTACCGCTTGAACATTCTGGACTAAATTGCGACGTATTGAACAGCAAGATCAGCAATTAATAAATTATAAAAACACCATGTTAAAATCAATATTTTTCAGTCTGATTAATTAAAAGTCTGATTTAAAATATAGTCTGATTTAAATTATTGTTGTTACTAAAATCTTTGTAAGTCGAAATAAAAGTTTTAATTGTGAAGTTCAGTTTTTAAAAAAGTGTTTTTCCCAAGAACATTCATAATTTGCGCGATAGGGGCACAACTATCAGCCAACGCTCTTTATGTGAGGGTCCTGGGTACTAGAATTCTTACAAGTTTCCCTAACCTAATCAAAATCAAGACAGTGCATTGTCGCCATAATCCTGTTATCATAATGTGGCTTATCCGCGAGCTAGGCTCAGTTCGGAGACTTGGTGCTCAAGGGGTTGAGCCCTACGTGCCCGGGTTTTTGTGGGTTTTGTTAATTTTTTTGGTGGCTTGCACCGGTTTTTGTTAGTATTTTTTAAATTTTTGTTAACCGAGGCTGTTTTTTGTGTGTTTTTTTGACATTTTTTTGGTAGATTGCCTGAAACAAAAAATCATAATTCATAAATCATCAAATTGACCTAGATGCTATAAATGAAGTAACGATCACAACATAAAAGAAAGTACGGAAGGAGAAATAACTCCAAAATGTTTAAACTGCATATGAGATCATTTTACTATTAATTTGAAAGATTGCCCGGAATTTCAATGGCAAAAATTAATAAAAAAAACTATATCATCAGCCAATGTAAATTACCATGATGCTAACAAATTAATTCCTAGAAACTTTTACGCTTTTATTACAGCCAATCGATAAACCAATACTAGCAACATCCCAAACGATAGTATGGCTTCTTAAAAGGTTTTCATGCCACAACCAACCCGTATTGAGCTTTTACCCTCGTACACGACTCAACATCCTTCAAACTTCAATTTCTTTAGAGAATCCCCTTTACACCATACAGTAACACGCAATAAAGTTTAAAGCAAACAATCAACTGTTGCGTTTCAAAAGCCAACTAAAGGACTGAGGCCAAATAGCCCAGGCCCAATAGAAATAACCTATCTAGAAATTATTTCTATGTCTAGGACTCTAGGGCCAGATTCTAATATTATAAATATTATAACCAACACTAGTTACGTTGAAAATGTAAAAACCTCATATTTTCTAACTCATAATTCAGGTTTATTTCAGAAAATGTCAAAATTATCGTAGAACTAGAGCTAGACATTACCTCAAAGATTAGGAGAACCAATAATTATAATATTACCAAAATGGAAATAGAATATACATATAATAAGTAAACAAGTACAACACAAAAAATAAATATCATTCAATGGAACCGCCGATCAGCAGTTTCAAATAAAGAAAACTTGGAATTCCTTCTCCAGGAGAATAAGCTGCTCTTGCAGTGTTGTCAGAAACTTGAATCACATTTCTAGGAATTATAATTTTAAAAATTACAATGTTAGTTTGGAATGTTAGTCGTAAAGGTCGTCCAGACGGATATGGAGGGGTCGCTATATTAATTAAAGCGAACATTTACTATAAAGAAATAATAATAACTTCTAAACTAAATTTTTCTTATAAATGTATTGGTCCTAAGCTGTTACCTAATAAAAAAACTCATATATTTTCATTATATATTGAACCAAGAAAGGAAATGTCATTGCAAGAGTGGAATGAATTTTTTGCTAATCTACCCAAACCTTTTCTAATAGCAGGTGATTTTAATGCCCCTCAAGCTTCTTACTATTGCGAATTTAATGGCACACATCGAAATATTTAATCTCATGCAATAAGCCAATGTAGTCTTGTTTTTGCAAACAGCAAATCTCCAACATTAGTTCCAAGTATAAGACAACTCCAAATAGGGAAAATTTAACTGAATTAAAAAAAAAGAATGCTTACGCCAAACGCACATTTAAATTCACAAAAGGCAAAACTGGATTAATAACTGTAAAAGTTTTAACAGCCGTACCACAATTTCACAAATATAAAAAAAGGTAAACTAATACAAAAATCGAAAAGTCCAAAATAGATTACCAAGAGACCCAAATTCGAACTGGATAGAAGAATTTCATATAATAATCTTAACCTTCCGGGTTGAACCGCGTTGATTATCATTGCGCCGAGCTTTCGACATCCTCTTCGATGTCTTCTTCAGGGCTTAAGAGGTCGCAGTCTCCCGAGTCCCCAGACACTACTACACTGATCACTTATCAAAGCATTACTGGTGCTGGGAATAGAGGACAAATCATTTGTATTGTCGATGGTGACGTGTCTTGGATGGTGGTTGGCGTTGGGGCCAGCGTGGGGATTAGCGCAAATATTTTTGACAGTAGGATTTTGGTTGACGGGTGGAGCGGATGGTATTTTCTTTATGAGAGGTCTCAAAGTCAAAGGTAACTGTATACCGTCATATCTTTTATTGAGACAATTTGGCCTTTTTCCAATTTCTATGGCTTCTCGGATAATTCTTGGTTTATAGGAGCGGATGGAGTTTATGGTTCTGGATTCTGAAAACTCCAGAACCATAGTCCCCATCCGTTTCTATAAACTAAATTACAATAATCGATACTCCCTTAGAAAGAGTGGACAAAATGTGCTTTGGTTGCAATATTAAGAATACCTAGGATCATAGTTATGAAACAAAAACTCGTAATAAAAAATCCAGAAGCTCTTTTAACGGTCATAAGAATAATCTCTGAAACTTATCCCTAAGTATTATTACACGCATAAGATTTCTTAGATGTTACCTCTTTAGTGCCCTCCTCTATGGACTAGAAAACTGGAGTCTTACAGAAGATGCTATAAAACGATTAGAGGCATTTGAAAATGTGGTGCTACCGACGTATGTTAAGGGTCTCATATAAATACCACACAACTAACATAACTATTCTTCAGAGGCTAAGAAAAGACAAAGAAATAGTTATTAACACTATAAAGAACAGCAAATTGATATACTGCGGCCAGATTACGCGTAATAGTAAATACCGACTTCAACAGTTGATTCTACAAGGCAAGATTAAGGGCAAGAGAGGCCCTGGACGAAGACGTATATCTTCCGAGACGTCGTTCTAAAGGGATTGGTCTAACGTCAACTGATCTTTACAAAGACTTTACAGAACATAAAATTTATGTCAGCGCAAATATATATATAATGAAACTTTAAACAAGCTCCATCAAGCAATACGACGAAAACTTCCAGAGCAGCTTTTACGTGGTATCTTTCTTCTGAACAACAATGTTAGTGTTGCCAAATTAGTGAAAAAAAATCTACAACAAAATAAATAGGGGATATAAGAGCATCGACTCTATCGTTTTGATTTATCGCCATAGCAATTTTCACATCTTTGGGCCACTGCAAAAGGCGTTAAATGGTAATCGATTTCAGTTGGACGAATAAGTACCAAATGCCGTAGAAGAATTCTTCGAATAACAGCTACAAGAATTTTTTTAAGTCGGTATACATCGGTCGATGAAACAATGTTTTATGTGCCTTAATTGAAGTATAATTATTTGTAGTCATATTTGCCAATAACTTTTATCTAAATCAAAGATTAAGCTTTAATTATGACTAGTAGATAGAAAAAAAAAAACAACCAAGATATTGAGATCTATTTCTTCGAAAACTAAACATAACAATGTATAAGAAATATCAAAGAGCTGTATTTATATAGTACCATGGGAATGTGACAATTTTTGACTGGGTAAAATTTCAAGACCATTAAGTTTCAAGAAAAACGGGCATAAATCTTAAAATAAAACAAAATTTTGAAAGGAACAGATAATAAAAAGAGGAAAATTATGAAAGATGTCTCTCTTACCTAAATATTAAAATCGTGTTCCAAACTTGACAATAGAATTCATCAAGATGTGGGTATCAATATTGGAACAAGAAGTTACCACTAAGATTATATCAACACTAAACAGCAGTTTATGGACACATCAGCTACAATAACATAACATACAGCTAACAATAAGCACAAAAAAGATCAAAATACGATATCAACCGAATTTATAAAAATTCAACTGAAAACTTTTAGCTTTAAAAGTGTAAACATGGCTGATACCTACAAAACAGATGTAAAGTAAGTCTCACTGCCAAAATTTCTTTTACCACTAATTAAAAATATTATTTATTCTTCGTTCACAAATTGTTGAGAGCACGAAATGTGCCTCAACAAGATGGAATGGTAAAAGCAGAACTTTTAAACATTGCCCGGCAATACAAATCTAAGTTCAAGAAATACGTAGTTGACAAAATGGCTTTAGACTTCCACCCTACCACTGCGAAATAAATCCAATTGAACTCATTTGGGCACAAATGAAAAGTTATGTGGCTAGAAAAAATACGTCATATAAAATACAAGCTGTACGTGAATTGTTATACGAGTCTTTATAACATATTACAAAACAAAACTGGAAAGATGCAGTAAGACATGTAATAGAAGAAGAACAAAAACTGTGGGATCTTGATAACATAATTGATGCGACCGTAGAGATACAACCGCTAATTATTAACCGTCAAGACGACTCGGATTCCGAAGTTGATTCTATTTATTTTGAATTTGAATAGTTTTCTAATCGTAATTATATAAGGTAAGTAATAGTAGTTGTAATCGTAAGTTATTAAAGGGGAAAGGCGCAAAATGTCGCCTGTCAAAATGTTCAATGCGTTTTAAATGTATCCATTTTTTTTCACATCCTGAGAAAACTAAAAAGCATTTTTGAAAAATTTAAAGGCAGAATGAAATATTTATTAGAATAAATAAAAAGTTTCTTTTGCATGCAATATTTTCAATTAAAAATTATGCTATATATTCTCTTTTATTTTCACCCCTGTTACATAACATATTAAAATAAACATTGTAGAAGTTTTCAGGGACTTTCTGCCCTGAGTAATAATGTAATCTTTCATTCTGCGTTTAAATTTTTCAAAATTATTTATTAGTTTTCTCCGGATTCGAAAATAATGGATACATTTAAAACACATTGGAAATTTTGCCAGCTGACATTTGGCGCCTTTTTCCTTAATTAAATAAATGTATCTTTTACAAATGGCAAGAAACTTTTTATTTTTGAATAAAATAAATAAGTTTTATTAAAGAATACAATTTACACAAGTACAATTTAAAAAATATGTTTATTTAGTTCAAATAAATTTTTCAATCATATACTCTACGACACTGGTCGGTCATCTCTAACCATTCAAAATACCCTTGTACTAGGATTATAAGGTATTGTATTGCTTCAGATACAAGGTGGGTTAGTCGAAAACATCTTAAACCGTCAGTTTTAGGTTGGTTTTTACTATTATATCGTATTACCTATCCTCTCTGTATTTCAGTTTTCTAATTAGGATTAAACTTGTAGTGAGCTATTAACAAATTGTGAACTGACTATAGATTATACAAGTTTTCCCCAATTTTAATGCAGAATTTTTGTCCAAAAGGATTTTCGACTTGAAAGATAAATTAGTTGTCAGGATAAAATATCTAGTTTTAAAATCCTATTATTTAACTGTTGGGTAATAAAATGAATTATATCTCTAGAAACCCTCAATTAATATATTTTGCTTAACTACTAATAAAATTCACAAATTGTATATGGAGAAACTGTGTATTGAGATTTCAACAACTTTCTAGTAGGAAGTTTGACATCCTGTAAGCGTGACATAAAACTGAAAAAGTTGCAAGCGTTTGCCCTAACCAATTACATCTCAATTAATCACAAACGAGATTTTCACAGAACATAGATCTTAGATCGTAAAAGATCTCACTTTAACACATTATTTTGGGACGTGTTTAACTACTTCTACCCTGAAGACATCAAACAAAAAACAGATTCATAAAATTAAAGACTCATTTGTTAGAATGTGTTTTGGTACCAATAAATATAAAATATAATATGAACTATGCCTGCATAAAACGTATAAAATTTGTTATAAAATTCTAAATAAATTCAAAATGTATTAAAAATATAAAAAGTATATGTTATTTAACTTATTTAACCTCAGAGTGCTTCCCTATATTTCTTTTTTACTTTTTTATATTTTTAAAACAGATCTCTTCATTGGCAGATCAATCTCCAGTTAAAACAAAAATACTGTATGGTTCTTTTCATCGTAAAAAAGAGTTCGCGGATATTCCTAAAGTAGTCACGAAACTGGAAGCTGACAATTACGATTCCATATCATAGATATTATTTCTTCTAAGAGAAGTCTGAAGGGTGCCCTGTTGCACAATGGTAATATTTATGCCTCGGTGCTTGTTGCTCACTTCGTTCATCTTAAAGAAACCTAGGAGAATCTTGTGCTGTTGCTAAATAAAATAAAATATACCCAATATTGTTGGTAACTTTGTCTTCTTTTTCAAGTGCCACCTTCGCGGCGGAAGTCGGCAATCATCACAGCTATTCGGACTTTTGAGACGGCTGCTCTGAAAAGTTCATTTGATCTACATCCGTACCACACTCTCAGGTTGCGCAGCCATGACATTCTACGCCTCCCTATGCTTCTCTTTCCTTGGATCTTTCCCTGCATAATCAGTTCGAGCAAGGTGTATTTCTCTCTACGTGTAATATGTCCGAGATATTCTAATTTTCTTGTTTTTATTGAATTTAAAATTTCCATTTCTTTGTTCATCCTTCCCAGAAACTCTTTGTTTGTGACGTGTTCTGTCCATGATATTTTCAGAATTCTGTACACCCACAGCTCAAATGATAATGGTAACTTTGTGGAGACCCTAAAATAATATCCATGCTTTTGAGTCAGCAGTTGGAATTCGCAAATTACACAGGTCTGCGACATAAAAATTGTTTAAAATTGAATAAGTGATTTTTATAGTATTTTTAACGCTAATTTTGGAAAAAATAGTGAAAACATTCCATCACGTACAGTTATTCCACAAACTGCTTGTCTATTTTTAGCTTTTTTTCGATATTTTTATACATAGTTCCGTACTTTAGTGAGTTTGAATTTTTGTTTTTTGGATCTTTATGAACTGTTTATTAAGCCCATAGTACTTTTAATAAGTAAAAAAATACTTTAAGGTATTTTCAGTTACTTAGCTGTTTTTTTACTATACAAGTTGTATGTAAAATAAAGAGTTGATTAGGAGAAACCAGCATTATTTTCATGTCGGTACTTGTCCATTGCCCCCCCTCCCTCGCCATCCACTTACTGACTCACTGAGCATCTTTTATGTTAGTGCCTGTCTGCCACAGTGCCCACCCCCCTCTCCATCACCAAGCAGTGAGCTTCTGCTACCTGTTCTTCAGTTCACAGTATCTCTTCACTCTGTGCTGTTCACGTGCTGTGGTTACTAGTGATTTGTAGTAGTGATTGTGAGAGTAGTATTAAATGATATCTCGTGACACACGGATAGTTGGCAATAAAGTGTGAATCAAATAACTTTCAGTGATTTTCTATCGAACTACAAAGAACATAAATTCAAGGCATCAGCCTAAACAGATTGTTTTCTTGTGGTGTGAAGTTGTTTTATGAAAAATGACTACCAGAGGATGTATCAACTCACCAGATTGCTTCTGCTACATTTGTGGTAACTATACAGTTAAAAAGCAACAAAAAAACATTTCCGATTTTGTTGAAAAGGTATATTTTGCCTATTTTGGTATAAAGTTGGGTGATCAGGGTCTTGGGCCCCACACAAAGTTTGTTCAGTGTGTGTTGAAGAACTGAGACAATGGTTTCAAGGTAAAAAGCAGTCATTTCGTTTTGGAATACCAATGGTTTGGAGGGAGCCCAAAAACCATAGTGATGACTGCTATTTTTGTTCTTGCAATGTTCAAGGTTTCAATTTGAAAAACAAAAAGGATATTTCTTACCCTAACATTAAATCAGCCATTCGCCCTGTTCCTCATGGACCTGAAGTACCAATACCCTCTCGTCCAGTTTTTTTGGATGGTATTTTAGATGACCACGAGCCATTGGCTCAGCTAGGTGAAAGTGAAGAAGACAGTGATGGCTACGATCCTGGCACAACCGATCCCGTTCCATTCTCACAATCTAAACTGAATGATTTAGTTAGAGACCTAGGTCTTCCTAAAGACTCGGCAGAACTTTTAGGGTCTAGATTAAAAGATAAAAATATGTTGGCTCCGGGTACGTCCTTTTCTTGGTATCGTTCCAGGGAAAAGAAGTTTGTATCTTTTTTCTCTCAAGAAGGTGACTTGGTGTTTTGCAGTGATGTTCCTGGACTTATGACACGTTTCAAAATAGAATATGCTCCTGATGAGTGGAGACTTTTTATAGATTCTTCAAAAAGAAGCCTTAAAGCAGTGCTTCTATACAATGGCCATAAGTATGCTTCTATGCAAGTTGGACATTCTGTTCATTTGAAAGAATGTTATGAAAACCTCAAACTGGTTTTAAACAAACTCTGATATTCAGACCATAAATGGACACTATGTGGTGATTTGAAAGTGATCTCAATGCTGCTTGGTCAACAAAGTGGTTATACAAAGTTCCCTTGCTTTCTCTGTGAATGGGGCAGTAGAGACAGAAAGCAACACTACATTAAAAAAGTTTGGCCCTTGAGAAAAACCTTACAGGTGGGGGTTAAAAATGTTGAGAGGAAAAGCCTTGTGGATCCCAAAAAGGTATTACTACCACCACTCCACATTAAGTTGGGGATAATGAAACAATTTGTAAAGGCGTTGCCAAAAGAAGGGGAGTTATCCGAGGCAAAACTAAAGGAAGGAGTCTTTGTCGGACCAGACATTAGAAAACTGATGAGAGATCCCAATTTTATGGACAAAATGGAAAGAAACGAAAAAGCAGCATGGACATCTTTTAAACTAGTTGTTACCGGTTTCCTAGGAAACCAGAAAGATCCTAACTACAAGACAATCGTCGCAGACATGCTCGACAACTTTAAGAAGCTGGGATGTAATATGAGCATTAAAGTTCATTTCCTCCATTCACATCTAGTCTACTTCCCTGCAAACCTTGGTGATGTAAGTGAAGAGTAGGGTGAAAGATTCCACCAAGATATCAAGGAAATGGAAAGAAGTTATCAAGAAAGATGGAACGTCAACATGATAGTGGACTACTGCTGGATGCTAAAACGAGATGACCCTCAACGAGTACACAGCCGGAAAAGCAATAAAAGAAACTTCGATGGAAAGCAAAAGCGTTACTATAAGGACTTATGAGCTTAAAGAGAAATGTAAGTGTACTAGATATGTAGTTTATAACATGTATTATACATAAAATAAAATCCTTCAACTTAAGAAAAAATTTGAAAAATTGCTAAAATTTTGTTATTATAGCAAAAAGTAATTTCTTTTTTGTGAGAAAACCTTACGTGATAGAAAAAAATGGATTGCGTTATGAAATTCCAAACAATTTTAAAAAATATTTTTTTTGTAAACCTGTGTTATGGGACACAGCATGTTTGCTAATTACAAAGAACTGGGATGCAATATGAGCGTCAAATTTCATTTTCTAGATTCCCGCGTTAAATATTTTAACAAAAATCTTTTCCCAAAAACACTTTTTCATGTAAAAAATGTGTTTCTTATTGCACCTTACTGTTATAAATTAACTTATAAATAATCGAAAATTAAAATAAATAATAGATAAATGGAGAAGAAAGGAGTTTTCTTCGAGCATTCGATATGTAAGTACGCTATCAGTTATAGCAATTAGCGATAATCGATTTTTAATAATAAGAAGTTTAATCTAAGTCATAATATTTACCTAATTACAGTTAGTTTTTCTAATCAAATAATTATCTAGTGATAAAGTGAGTATTATTTCCAAACATGTTTGCAACTAAAGTAAGATACATAAGTAAATAAACAATCTAATAAAAAGTGAGAAATAAAAACAAAAGACAGGTTTCGTATTGTTTGAATATTTTCGTGCCTCTTATTAGTTCGATCTGCTTCAAGGTAGGTCCGATCTGACATATGGTTATTGAAAAATAATGGAACTACAAAATAATTCTTCTATTATAACTGTCACCAACTCTAACAATTAACAACATAGTTACTCAAGAGCTTTTAGCCAACAGAAATTCCCATCCAAAAACAAGCTATAGTTTTCAAGTCATCATCATAAGTATTTCAACAACCCGTTGTGGATCTTGGTCTGCTCACACAAAAGTCGCCGCTCCTGTCGGTTTCTGGCAAACTGTCCTTTATCTTCTGAGCCTTAGAATGTGTAGGTCTTCTTCTACATCATCAATCCATCTTCTTCGTGGTCGTCCTCTACTTCTTGTGCCCTCTGGTTTTTAAAATGTTAATCTCTTCGTGTATTCATGATCCTAGCCATGTGTCCAGCCCATCTAAGTCTCTGCACTTTAACGAATTTCACAATATCTGGATCGGTGTATAACTGATATAGTTCAAAGTTGTATCTTCGACGCCATAGCCCATTTTTAGTGACAATGACTAGTCAATATTTGGAACATATATTTACCTGCAGATAAAACTTTATTGATGATGATCAAACCAAGAAGATTTTGATGACTTACTGCAACAAATTCCCAGCCATCCCAATAATTCCTCCTAATATTTTTGGCAATTTTAATTTACACAGTCCTATATGGGGTCCAATTAAAACTAATGCTAGATTCAAGGTAGTGAAATTTAGTATGACCTTACAAATATCGTTATGGGATCCAACGTTATCCCCAACACTTATTAGAATGGGACGTTATCCCTTACCTATACGGAAGTGACCACGAACCCATTAAAATTTCGTTTCCACAACAAAAAAATAACAATATTGCTACAACCTCATCGAAATAGAATATCAAAAATGAAAACTGGGAAAATTTTACAAAATAAATACAAAATAAAATAAATAACTATTACATTATATAAAAGATACTATTCTTAATGACGTAGATAAAGACCTAGATACATCAACCTTCATATAGTAATCAACAAAGCAGCAGAAAATTATATTGAAAAAAAAAAAAACAATAAAATATCTTAAACCTTTACCATAGTAGTCCCCAGAATGCAAAGAAGTTGTAAAAACGTCAAGTTGTTTGCAGCAATACAAACCAAAAACAAGATGCATGTTTTTCTCTAGAAGGCACCGGTTCCAAAAACCACCTTTAAAACTAACATGGAAACAACATATTTTAAAAAAAAAGTCTTGCTCAAATGGATTAAATGTTATAAAAAAATTATCAAATAAACAATGGCAAACCGACGAAATCACAATATCAAATATTTATGTCACATGTTAGTTCAAAATAGATTATGGATCTGTTGGATCTGCCTTTTCTAAAACACATGTTACCAAATAACTTAAAATCATTTAAAGCACATTACTTCGCATTTGCCACAGGTGCATTTAGAACCACAACGGTCAAGAATCTCCAATGCCTTACAGGAGAACCACATTTTACAGGAGTTCAATTTGCCATTCTATGAAAAAGTCTGAAGAAATTTAAAAGATCTGTAACTCCAATTTTTGACCTCTTTCCTTCAGATGTAAAAACTCCCTTTCCCTGGTTAATCATGATTCCCGAAATCCAATATAACAAATCAGATACATACACCCAAAGTAATCATTAAACAGTCATTTTTAAAGGAACTCAAGACTTAAGGGGGAAAGATTTTGCATTTATACAGATGCCTCCAAATCTGAAAATATTGCAAGCCGTAGGCATTTGCGACACATTCAGAGCAGCCACATTACTCCTCCCAATTTAAATTACTGCCAGCACTAGTGTACACAGCAGAATTATATGCAATATTACAAGCCCTCATGCATATCAAACGTACAAACTGTAATGTAACCATAGCAAAGAAATAAAGAAGGAAAATTAAGGGACAATTAGCCTAGTGAAGAGTAATAATTATTTAAGAAATTATTACATATTCCAAATTGATTAAAGAAAAATAAATTCATAGCTAGTAGGTAACATATTAACGTAAACATTTTACATTAAACAAAGATTGAAAACTCGACCCAGTTTAAATGTATTACACGAGTCTCAAATATCAGGCCACCACGGTTGTTCAAATCACGTTTCAAAAACATAGACCTCCGCTGAAATATAACACGGGGACCCAGTCAGCAAAAAAAACAATATCGCAATCTTGGTACTATGACTGAAAATTGAGAATACAGGCTGATAAAAAAGCGAAAAAGGGGGCCAGCGGGGACTAGTGGAAAGTTGGCACTCTAGAGCGCTCCAAGCCAGAAGTGTGGAGATCGGACGATACGCAGCCAGTGAACGCGCTATTTAACTCGACGGGGTAGTGTGGCGTATAAGTGCCGGCAACTGGAGATTCGAAAATTCGCGATCTCGAATCCCTGTAGGACTGGAGGCGTATTCATTAGCTAGAGCCTAAATACGCTAAGGTAACTAAGATCTATATACTAACCCAAGGTATATCTAATGATACGGAATTGTCCGACCTTTAATTTCTTGCTTTGTCTCTTCTCGTCTCCCTTCGCGCCTGATCGAAATATTATTTGGTCATAACTGATATTTTGTAGTGTACAGTCTATTTAATACATTGTAAACTCTAAATTTGTTTTTGTTATTCCTGGCCGTTATGGGTAGAGACTAGAAGAGATACACATTTCGCTTACGCAGTGCTTCGGCTTCTAACGTAAGCACATAGCTTCTCACTCTTTGCAGGAACTAAGACCGAGAAGTCCGTAATCCCCTTCCTTCCAAAAATTTCCCTACCCTCTTGTAAATCCGCGAGGGCGGAACCAGTCAGTCCAGACTAGTGGAACCAGTAAGCCTTGCCCCGCTCGCAGGGGTAAGTATCCCCTAAGAATTGTAGATGCATTGATAAGGATATTGAGACAGACGTCTTCTACAATGGTTACAGCCTTTATTAGAGTGGAGACAATTCAGTAGAGGGGTTTATTAGATTTATATTTACAGCATCAATCCTAAATTATTACAGCTAGCCACCCCAATTTATTATAAAACCATTCTTCCTCCGTGATTATCAAAGATTTTTTAAACTTGTTAATATTAATTGGTCGACTATACACTAAGAACCCTATTGTCTTACTTCTCAAGAAAGAACTTGCTACCTTATAAGAATATGATTCTGAAGTCAAATTTATGTGGGTCCCATCTTAAATTGCAAAAAAAGGTAATGAAAAAGCACCTCCAAGCAAGAAAAGCTACTAATTAAGACCATGCTATAATAGTGTCAAAGACTATCTTCGGATATATAAAACAGTTCGTCAAAGAAAAAGTGATCAGTGCGTGGCAAAATAAGTAGGATTTATCAGAATCTGAATTAAATAAAATTAAATTGACAGTAAAACCATGGCGCCTGGTGGTAAACTTAAAAAGATCTCATCAAGTCAACATTTCTCGATTGTAATTAGGTCATACCACTATTGGGCATAAATACCTAATGACTAAGGAAGATATTCCAGTGTGTGAATATTGGGGGCTATGATGTATAGTTTATGTGAAATAATTACAGGCTATAAACTCCAATTTTAACAAATTTATGTAAAACCTTTTAAATCGGTGTGATCTACGTATAACGGGTTGCCTACCTTAATATGTAATTTATTTTATGTAAACGTAATTTTTAAGCTGTCTAAAATTACATGCAGTTTTCGCTCTTAGTGAGGTTATGTTAATGTACGTTTTATGTATTTTTTTTTAAATTATAACAAAAAAAAATAATGACTTCAATTAAAAAGAAAACAACCAGAAAACAATTGGAGGTGATGTTAGACTTAAATATAAAGATCGATTACTGGCAAAAACAAAGCCAAGAGAGACTAAGAAAGTATCCTAGTTACGACAGGAATTTGCTATCATGGTAAATACAGTAGATGATGGCCCTTACAAAACAGGGGAACAATGAGGACGTGTAAGAAGACTAATTTCTATTATTATTAAATTTTTTAGGTGTTCAATGAGTTGAAGATTTTGCAACTCACTATAAAGATTCATCTTGGTTATACACAGATTATAGATACATTCATTTGATTTTAAAGGTATAAATTTCATTATTCTCCGTTCTAAATTGTTGAGAGCACGAAATGTGCCTCAAACCATAAGCGTTCCTAAGGTGTTTATTCATTAAATAATAATATAATATTTTTTAATACTGTTATATATAATATTAATAATATTTTAATACTAATATATTTAGCAAAAAACAATTAAAACTTTCACGGCTAATGTTATGTAATTATATTATATTAATAAAAATAAGAATTTAACCATTAACAATTTTGTAAATAAGAATACCTTATCTCTTTGGATATTTCAATACTAATCTTCGCGTTTAATCAGTTTACTAGAAAACCTGGAATTCCCCAGATTTTTAATAATATAATGGGTATGCTTTGGCCACGTGACTCGTTTGTTCAGTTTATATTCGAAACTTAACTTAAAAGGGTGAAGTTATTACGAACGAAAACAATTTGTTTGTTTAGTACGTTTTTGATCGCATGTAATTTACGGCTCGTCGGTGTGTCCGCGTCTACGACAGTAATTAGCGTCTCGAATATTTCTTTTGCGAATTATATGCAGTGCGTGAGTGATTTTTTATTCCATATACCTACGAACATATACGTACCTTTCGCTCGTGCTCGTTTTGTTGGATTGTTTGTGATGGCTTCATCATTAATATCATCAAGTTTTACGCCGGTACTGTTGCGTACAGTCAGTAAGTCTGTCTATTCACCAAGAGAGAAGACTATTGTCCTGAATGTTCACGATACTCTGGTTTCTCAAAATCCCACAAACACTGTTTGCAACATAGTCGAAAGTTGTGCCAATATGACTGACGTAGGAGAGTAAACTATATATAGGTTCCTATCAGAAAGAAAAAAACACGGTATAGCTAACAAAAACACAAACGAACACTTAAAGAGAAGGAAAAAGCCTATTGAAATTGATGAATTTGCCAAAAATGGTATTCGAAGAAAAATTCATGGATTTTTTTTCAAAGAAGAAATACCAAACCTAAACAAAATTTTACAAGAAGTTAGAGACGACCCGGATTTGCCTCATATCGGACGAACTAAATTGTGGCAAGTTTTAAAAGAATTAAATTTCCGGTGGGAGAAATCAGACCGAAAATCACTTTTTATTGACCGGAAGGAGATAATATGTTGGAGAAGAAATTATCTAAGATCCATAAGAAAATTCCGGGCTGAAGGAAGGCCCATCTTCTACCAGGATGAAACGTGGGTAAACTCAGGTCATACTCTAAAAAAAATTTGGTCAGATAAAAATATATTAAGCTCCAGGCAAGCCTTTATGGAAGGTTGGTCTACTGGTATCTCCCCACCTTCTGGTAAAGGCAGTAGATTAATAATTTCTCACATTGGCAGTGAAAAAGGATTTGTTAAGCATGGTTTGTTGGAATTTCAGTCCAAAAGCACAAAAGACTATCACGAGGAGATGACAGCTGATGTTTTCGAAGAGTATTTTGAGCAGATGATTGAACACGTACCACCAAATTCAATTATAGTATTAGATAATGCACCTTATCATTCACGACTAGTAGAAAGACTTCCAACGACTGCATGGAAGAAACAGGATATTCTTGACTGGCTGCGGAATAAGTATCTGGCTTACGAAGATGGACTGGTAAAAGCAGAACTTCTAAAAATTGCCCGGCAACACAAATCTAAGTTCAAGGAATACGTAGTTGACAAAATGGAGGAAAGGCAAAATATTACAGTCCTTAGACTTCCACCCTACCACTGTGAAATAAATCCAATTGAACTCATTTGGGCACAAATGAAAAGTTATGTGGCTAGAAAAAATACGTCATATAAAATACAAGCTGTACGTGAATTGTTATACGAGTCTTTACAACATATTACAGAACAAAACTGGAAAGATGCAGTAAGGCATGTAATAGAAGAAGAACAAAAAATTTGGGATCTTGATAACATAATTGATGCGACAGTAGAGACACAACCGCTAATTATTAACCCTCAAGATGACTCGGATTCCGAAGTTGATCCTATTTATTTTGAATTTGAATAGTTTTCTAATCATAATTATATAAGGTAAGTAATAATAGTTGTAATCGTAAGGTATTAAAGGGGAAAGGCGCAAAATGTCGCCTGTCAAAATGGTCAATGTGTTTTAAATGTATCCATTTTTTTTTTCAAATCCTGAGAAATGTAAACAGCATTTTTGAAAAATTTAAAGGCAGAATGAAATATTTTTTAGAATAAATAAAAAGTTTCTTTTGCATGCAATATTTTCAATTAAAAATTATATTTTCTCTTTTATTTTCACCCCTGTTACATAACATATTAAAATAAACATTGTAGAAGTTTACAGGGACTTTTTGCCCTGAGTAATAATGTAATCTTTCATTCTGCGTTTAAATTTTTCAAAAATATTTATTAGTTTTCTCCGGATTCGAAAATAATGGATACATTTAAAACACATTGGAAATTTTGCCAGGCGACATTTGACGCCTTTTTCCTTAATTAAATAAATGTATCTTTTACAAATGGCAAGAAACTTTTTATTTTCGAATAAAATAAATAGGTTTTATTAAAAAATACAATTTACATAAGTACAATTTAAAAAATATATTTATTTAGTTCAAATAAATGTTTCAATCATATACTCTACGACACTGGTCGATCATCTCTAACCATTCAAAATACCCCCGTAATAGGATTATAAGGTATTGTATTCCATCAGATATAAGGTGGGTTAGTCGAAAACGTTTTAAACCGTCAGTTTTAGGTTGGTTTTTACTATTATATCGTATTACCTATCCTCTCTGTATTTCAGTTTTCTAATTAGGGTTAAACTTGTAGTGAGCTATCAACAAATTGTAAACCGACTGTAGTGATTGATGTTTTATGTTTATGATAGTGTATAATATTTTTCAGAAGAAAAAGAAAATCAAGCTGGGAAAATGAAAAGGCAACATTTTTATCTAACTTTCTATAAATATATTGTTTATAAAATGATATCTCAATTATTGTGAAATAAACTGGATATAAACATTTTTATTTAACAATGTTATAACTCAAAGTTTGTAGCAATAACAATTCTTCGTATTCTCTATGGTTTTGGAAACTTTTGAGCCACTTTGTAATGTTGTAAGACTTTTTTGTTTTGTTTTGATCGTTGTGTTATTTTTTTTATTTTATAACTAATTGTAACATACATACATGTTTTGTGTTCATCACAATATTTTATTTTTAATATTTTTATTTAACATTGTATAAATGTATTGAGAATAAAATAATATTAATATTAAATGAATTGAATATAAATACTTTTATTTAATAATTTATTTTTATTTTATAAAACAAAGTTTTTTAATGTGTTTTAGTTTGTTTTAGATTTTTTTACATACATGATTTATGTTTATTATAATATTTTATTTATTAATATTTTTATTTGACATAATATAAATATATTTATTATAAAATTATATCACTATTATGAAATAAACTGATACCTTTTTATTTAAAAATAAATTTTTATTTCAAAACACAAAATATGCAGCAATGGGATTTGTTCGTATTCTCTGCACTACTAACATCTAACCAATGTTTTAATTTACCATCATTTGGAATCATTTCCATTGGAACTTCAGGAAATTCTTTATCTTCTTTTTTATCTAAACGAGTAAACTGTTCTTTCATAATCATGTTGTGCAATGCAATACAGGAATATATAATAATGTTTCCTGCTTTAAAAGAGCTGTAACGTAAAACTCTGTGCTTGTGCAAACCAAGAAAACCTGATTTCAAATTTCTGCAAGCTTTCTCAATTACATTCCTGGTTGCAGTATAAGCATGGGTGAACCTTTCTTCTGGGGTATTTACTCTAGCATTTGAAACGTGCGTCAATACCCATTGTTGTAATGGATATCCTAAATCTCCAATTAAATAGACATTTTTAAATTCATATGCCACAAATTATCTTCCCAAAAATTAATTCACTACACTTAAATCCCAAATATCTGAATCATGTATGAAAGCAAGCAACACAATTTAAAAATATATTATTAGCATCTCAAATTGCTTGCACATTTATACTTTAAAATTCTTTTGTGTTGAAGTAGGCTAGGTCTGATCCGATCATCAGTAGAAGGTGCCTAATTGCAATATGGGTGCAATCAATTATAGTCCTAATTACACAATTTCGTCCACCAAATCTCATAAAGGTAATATCAAATTTACAAAATCCATTTTTTCAAACAGAAACACAAAGTTATGTTAATTTAAATTAACTGACAGATCTTCAAGATATGACATAACCGTTAATAACATTTTATATATTTTTCTGCTGTGGCTTGGTCATTTTACGCATAGAAATACATGATACATCATACTGTTTTTACACATTAAGTTTTGAGAACTGTAATCTTATGTAGTTTTTCTCAATTTTACACTTGCATGTAATTATTTACGTTAGCGGTACATCAAAGTCCCCATTGTCATGTCAATATTACTGACAATTACTATTACAACAGAATGAGGAGGAAAATATACGTTAGCGGTACACCAAAGTCCCCATTGTCATGTCAATATTACTGACAATTACTATTACAACAGAATGAGGAAAATATACAGTAAACAGACAAAGTAACAAGATTTCCAGTGATTTAAAAACAGTATTAGGTGAACATTTAACGACCAAAAACTTAATTAGCTTTCTTAAAGATACATTTTTATAGAATTTAATATAATGTAATAACTAATGTCTATTGTTTGTAATTACGACTGTTGTACGACTATTGTTTGTAAATAAAAAATAGTTAAACAGATGAAGTTTTAAAAATGAATTTTTGTAACAAAAACAAACACGTGCTTTTTTTATTACCATTACATAATGTATCTGTTACACCTACACACATACACAGAGTTGTTGTCAACACATTTTGATATTTATAATGAAAGGTGCAGATAAAAAAATACGCATTTTATTGTTTAAACACCACAACGCTGAGTATATTTATTTATTTAAACCGTTATTCACACTTTTGGTAGTATATACGTATAAAATAATACCGTTTTTATAATCTTGCATTCCTTGTAGCTTTGCTGCATAATAACCACTTTGAAAAGTAAAATTAGTGTCTACAATAATTTATTACCTACATAAAGAACAGCCACAAATTTTGCCTCCACAAACACTTCATGAAGGTTATAGAAGCTTCATGGTTTTAGTATGTCGAAAACAATGTACATTAATTACAACTTTCATATAAAATAGTAAAGCCGCAAGATTAAATAGTTCGGCATTTACAGCTCGTTCCTATTTGATAAAAGTTAATTATACCGTCAAATTTTATTGGGTTTTCTATTTTATAAATAAATTTTGTATGAACCTTACACAGTCTGGAAGTAATATAAAAGTAGAGAGATAAATCAAAAACGATTTAACGTAATGTATTTCTAAATGTTTTCCGATGATTTTTTTTTCTTAGCATTTTTTAGGTAAAATGTCAGCGGTGTGAGGTTAAGGCTTTCTACCGACAAAATGACTATTCTATTCTAGATAAAATCAATGCCTTTACGAGTTCAGTTCCAGATGAAGGTGAAAGGTTAACCATAATTAGTTGGGGCACCACTGTTTCCCTAATATCTATGTTGCTCAACGATCCTGAAGCGTGTGATTCCGTTGGACAAGCAACGAATCGCAACGAATTTTTGAGTGGTTCCAGCCAAACAAAGTCCAGCTTGGACTAAATGTTTATACTTCTGACATATTCTGGGAGTTATGTAGATTCAAAGTAGAGTGCTGTCCCGAGAGACTGGTCTCGAATAGTAACTAATAAAAGCTGCAAAATTGAGCTAATGTCAGCATACATGTGTCTTATTGTGCTCAGTTTGTAAAAAAGTGAGTACAATAAATATTAAAAATGGTGCTGATTTTACATCCTTAAAAAAAGGACAGGTGAAATCGCTATACAAGGAACTGGTAAGTCGTTTTTTTATGAGAATGATTTGTGTATGTTAATGTACTTCAAATAGGTACCTAGAGTGATTTTCAAAACAATACTTTTGCCAAAAAACATTCAATAAATGCATATTTCCATATTTCCATGGATTTCCATATTTCCAAATGTTTTTGGGTAGCGCACACATACATGTTATTTTAAGCACTCCGTAATCCAATGTTATATGCTGAAATCGGATTTGTTAAATTTAATATACGTATCACGACATAACCTGATGAGAAACTTAGAATAAACAACACATTTAGAATGACCACAAAGACCAAAACTAATATGCATTAAATAATACCCTTGAGCATATATCTATGATAGATTATGTTATAACTCACCGAGATATACATTCATCAAAAATAAATGACGTAAGATGACTCAACTCCGCAGATGTAGGTACCGACTATAGCCTAGTATTGTGTAAAATAAGAATCATCCCGAAATACTTTACATAAGTAGAGCGACGGCAACACAAACAAAAATCAAAGTCGAAGGACTAAATACGGAATCCACGGAATACTAATACAGAGAAAGAATATCAGAGAAGATCACTGGAAACGAAATATTATCAAACGATAACATCGAGGAAAGCTGAGAAACGCTCAAAAATAACATAATTAACGCAGCAACAGAATCACTTTGAGGGAGGAAACCAACCAACGAACTGAAAGCAAAATGTGAAGAAAAGAAGAAAGCCTTTTTACAATACAGAACACAACAAACACAACAGACATATAACCACTATAAATGAATCAGAAATGAAACAAATACTTTAGTAAGACCAATAAGAAACGGACCACTGGCAGAGCTTCTCAAAACAGATGGAACACGACTTCTACGGAACACTGAAAAAACATGGAGAATAATCAGAGGAAAAAGGAAAGAGATGAGCGAACTAATAAAAATGAAAGATATTCACAAGGAAACATGGGTAGACTACTTTTGATTCCTATTTACTAAAGGTAACACCAGAAGTGATGACAAGCGAAGAAGGCGAAGAAATAAATATTGAGGACAAAGAGGTAAAGGAAGCATTAAGGTAATTAAAAAATAGAAAATCACCGGGAGATGACAGAATACCGTCGAAATAATCGACGTCTTCCGATTTTCAATCTCCATCTCATTCTATCGTTCCATAGATCGTCCTCCAGTTCTCCCTCTCTGATTTCTTTATCAACTCCTTCTCTCCAACTTCTTCTAGGCCTTTCTGATCTCCGCCTACCTCTTGGTTGCCATTCAAAAATTTGTCTTGGTATTCTATTCTCCGGCATTCTCCTTATGTGTCCGTACCATCTGAGATGTGTCGTTTTGATGTCATCAAAAATATTATGTGTAACTTCCATGATTTCTCGGACTCTCTAGTTTGTTATTCTATCGCGCCGAGCGGCGCCAGAAGTCCATTTCTGTTCAGTTGCTCTAAGCATTTTCTCTGAATGCTGTCTTTTAGGGGCCACACTTCTCATCTATATGTTGTGATACTTTTTATTATGGTGTTGTATATTCTTCTTTTATTTTCTTTAGAGATGTTTTTATCCCACAGTACGCTGTTCAGTAAGGCTATGCCTTTCCTTATCTGTGTATTTCGTTCCTTAATGGCTGCATCTAATTTTCCGTCCTGAGTGATCTTTACTCCTAGGTATTTGTAGTCATCACATAGTTTGATCTCTTGATTTTCCTCTACGAGAAGGTTATGAAAAATAATAAAGCATAACAGAATTCCTCAAGAATGGAGATCAAGCATCCTAATACCTCTCTTCCAAACGGGAGACAAATCGGACCCGGAAAATTACACAGAGAAGTTCATTTATTAAACACAACACTAAAATTAACAACCAAAGTGATAACAAATAAATTGAACGAAATTATATCACTAGCAGACGAACAACAAGGTTTCAGGTCGGGAAGATACGCTATATTTATAATGAGGTAAGTGCAAGAGAAAGCATTAAAATACAACAAACCGGCATATCTATGTTTCGTGGGCCTCAAAAAGGCAATTACTATTTTATTGGGAATAAAATTGAAGGTTAATAGTTATTTAACCAACAAGTATATTAATAAGGGTAATTAACAATTGAGATATTTTAACAAGTTAATGTTCGAGATTGTTAATCGCCATTTTAATTCACGAGTTCATTACAAAACTTTTCCGTCGACCGTACTTTTCAGAAATAAAGATATCTTAGTTTAAATTTTTATTAACTTACGATAAACAACAATTTTTTCAGCTTTCATTAACTTTATTCAAAGTTTAATTTTCCTTAGTGGTAGTTTTATTATTGTAAACATTAATATTCGAAATAGTAAAATTACTGAAATTAAAGGAAGGTATTGATAAATGATTATCTGCTGTATAGCATTTTGACAAATTTATACTTAAGTCTTCTTGGACATCTGTAAATTCTGTGATAGAAGAAGAAGCGGTGGTGCTGAAAGAAGTACTTTGACAATGTTTAGTGGTATTTTGTCCCAAGAGTTGTTTAGCCATCTCAAGTTTATTCTGCATAGAATTATCTATATAACCTTCTGTTACAGCAATCGATTTTCAGCCCCCTAGTCTTTTAATAGCTGAAAAGTCTGCACCACTGTCACACAGAATTGAGGCAGAGGAACGTCTAAAACAATGCCCGCTGTAGAGATACGGGTGCTTTTAATTAATTTATGCAAGCAATGTATGTTGTGTTGCCTACAATGAAATCGTTCATTAATAGAAAATCAAACATTAATAGGGGTCATTAATCAATGATTTTGAGGGTGTTAAAATTGATCATAACTGGACGGTCGACGGAAAAATATGTGTATTGACGTTTCAATCTCCACTTTGGAAATCGTTCTCAAAATACAAACATTAATAAATTAAACTTAAACAAATTTTGTTTTTTGTTACTTAATGAAAGATTCTTCTACTTATTTAATTTTATCTGACTCAGTTATATTGACAATTCAGACATATATTATACATTTTAAAGTAGACGACTTTAAAATGGTATTGCCAATATTGCTTTTTATATTTTTAAATAACAAACACATACTATTAGAATTTGGTGTTTATTGTGAGTAAACACTAAATACTTATCATGTCGGGATAGTATTATGAGGTTTTTTCTCATGATTTACTATGGAATCACTAACAGGAGAATTTTACTGTCATCATGGCATGTGGTTGTCTTTTTAAAAACAAATTACATGTAATGATTTTTTCTGACCGATATTCTCAAGTTAAAGTTGATTTCATGTAGCCGAATGAACTATTTTACAATAAAGTCATCCCAGGAACGCAACTAAGCAATATTGGCAATATCATTTTTAAGTAGTCTACTTTAAAATGTATAATATATTTTTGAATTGTCAATATAAACGATTCAGATAAAATTAGATAATTGGAAGAATTTTTCATTAAGTAACTAAAAACAGAATTTGGTTAATTAATTAATCAATTAATATTTGTATTTGAGAACAATTTCTGAAGTAGAGATTGAAACGCCAATAAACTTGTTTTAACCTTTAATTGTGGCTTATTCCCATTAAAACAGTAATTACTTTCAAATGTCACAAGAAAATAGCTTCAGAACAATGCTTAAAAAGGCATTTGACCGGGTCAAATTAAAGGACGTAGTTCACTTATTGTACACAAGAGAGATATCTTTAGGAATAATCAAACCAATCGAAAATATCTAAAAAAAAACACAATAAAAGTAAAAGTAGAAGAACAAACTGACCCTATTGAAGCTGACAATGGGATAAGACAGGGAGATTCCCTAATGTTTAACCTGATTATGGTTGAAATAATAAAAAAAGTGAAAAATAAAATAGGGTACCAAATGGAAGAAAAACAACTTAAAATATTCTGCTATGCAAACGACGCAATACTACTCTCTCAAAGTGAAGACGATTTACGTATGCTGCACCAATTTAATTTAACCACCAGAAAATTGAACATGTTAATATCCCTAAAAAACAAAATGCATGCTTACCATAGCAAATTTACTAAGATGTAAATTGGAGCTAGAAGGTCAGATAATAGAACAAGTATCAGACTTTGACTAATGTGATACCTATATCTAGGTATCATAATATTATCTAGCTACGGAAAGCTCGAAACTGAAGTGAAATATCAAGTGAATAGAGAAAACAGTACCGCAAGCTGCCTGAATGAAACAGTGTGGAGAAATGAAAATATCGGGAAAGAAATAAAAAGCAGAATTTACAAAACAGTTATCAGACCAACAATGATATATGCGGTAGAAACACGACCTGATATAGAGAAAACAAAAGTGATGTTATAAACAGCAGAGATGAAAACACTTGTCATCAATTAAAAAAATGATTGCCAGACACTATGGGACAGAGCTAGAAGTACAGATATACGACGTAGATGCAAGATGAAAAACATAAAGAACTGGGTAAGAAATAGAAGAGTAGAATAGAACGATCATTTAAGCCGAATGACAACAAATAGAGTAGTAAGGACGGCAAGAGACGGTTCCCCAATAGAAAGACGATCAGTAGAAAGATCACAAAGACGAGGGAACGACAACTTACTGGAGGCAAATTGAAAAACAGACAGAGGCATGTCTACATAAAAAGAAGAAGAAGAAGAGAAGTATTACGACATTAATTCTGCAATCAGTCTTAAGAATCGGGGTGACAGAGTCCTGATTGCTATTAGGAACCAGCTCCAGTCGGTATCGATTGATGTTCAGGAACGTACTGCTAAGATATGTTTGCATATATATAACTTAAGGAAGTTTACCTTCAATGCGGTATAGTTTCCTCCACAGGCACTCAAGGGTATAAATAAGGAGCATTGTTCTTCTCGAATAATTAAAGTTGCTGCAAAACTTAATGGTTGTTGATCTTGATTCATGTATAGTCCTGAAAGACACAGATAACCAAAAGACAAAAATCAATATGAAACTGCTTTAATTTTGTTAAATAAATTAACTGCTCTAAAAGTTCCTCAACAGCTTATAGTAAAATTTAGTTAGCAATAATAAATAAAGAAATCGTAAAAAAGAAAATGCCACTATTAGTAAGCCAATAAAAATCAAAGATACATCATTTGTGTTTTGAAGTCAGATTCATATAAAATTAGAATTTATATTAACATTGTGAATACACTAAATATGAGAACAAGTACGATCCATGTAGGGATCGTATTATGATTTTTTTTGTTTTTCTTCTTACGGAAACTGGAATTATTAACGAGATAATTTTACACTCATGATTGGGTACGATTGTCTTTTTTTAAATAAATCACTTTCTATCATTTTTCTGACGAGTATTCACAAGTTAAAGTTGATTTTATGTAATAAATATGTAATAATATCGACTACCCTTTAATAAAGTCATTCTAGAAACACACCCCAAAAATATTGACAATATCATTTAAACATTATCTACCTTAAAATGTATAATGTAAGTCTAAATCACATCATGTGCATATGATAGACCATTTAGCTGAGCAATATGGACACAAAGTGTTATGTCTTTCTATGTGTATTTAAAATTATGCATTTTTATGTGATCTGTAGATTAAACGTATATCGTTTTCCACATTATTGACAAATAAAAACAGAAATTGAATGACCTAACTTGATTTCATTATGAAAAATATAATATCAATCTGATTTTTTTCAGCATTTTCAAATGTAATTAATTTATATCTATATAATTGCACACATCAAATATACAGGGTGTCCCCGAAAATAGTGCGTTTCTTAAAGGTATAGGTAGAAGGCACCATGTA